>NW_028227264.1:28990000-29412500 GCF_978045245.1 Mus caroli
CAATGTTCAGCAGTTACTTTCCCACATAAGATATAACAAATAAAAACAAATACTGTAAGAACCATACTAAAGTGGGATATATCAATCAAAAGAAACACTCAGAGCATTATAGAAGACTCACAGATGTGTCTGCAGGTTTTTATGTTTAGATGATTATGTTTATTAAACTTCTGTAAAAGCAGCATTGGAATGGCCCAAACCAGCCATTTCCAAAATCCAGTGAAGGTACCCTCAAGGTTTTCACAGCTGGAAGAAAAAGGTAAGAAATGTTTGCAACAAACTGCATATGGTGGGTTGTTTCTATAATCTCAGCCCTGGAGAATCAGAAGCAGGAAAATCTGAAGTTCAAAGTCATTTAGGTTACATATCAGGGTCAACACCAGCTTAGGATATAGAGGGACAGGGGAGAACCTGTCTCAAAAAATATTAAGATAAATAAATAAAGAGGGGAGTAGGAAATAAGAGGAGGGAGAAGGAATAGAAAGGAGAAAGAAGGAAGGAAGAAGAGGAAAAGGAGGAGGTGGAGAGAGAGGAGGAAAAAGAAGAGAAAAAAAGAGGATGCAGAGGAAGAGGGAGAGGAGAAAAATAGATAAATGTGTTTATAGCATGGTCCTTCCCTGAACTTAGGAAGGAGTAAAATTCACAGCACTGACTTCAACCAAGATATTCCATGAGAAACCCAAATTTACACAGTATCTTTACACAAATCCAGCCCTACAAAGGGTTATAGATGGAAAACACCAACACAAGGAGGGAAACTACACCCTAGAAAAAGCAAGAAAGTAATCTTTCAACAACCCCAAAAGAAGATAGCCACAAAACATAATTTCAACTCTAACAACAAAAATAACAGGAAGTAACAATCACTTTTTCTTAATATCTCTTAACATAAACTCCACAATAAAAAGTCATAGACTAACAGACTGGATATGTAAATAGGACCCAGCATTTTGCTGCACTGTCACCACAGTGACAAAGACAGACACTACCTAAGAGTAAAAGGTTGGAAAACAATTTTCCAAGCAAGTGGTCCCAAGAAACAAGCTGGAGTAGCCACTTTAATATCAAATAAAATCGACTTTCAGCTAAACACACACACACATACACAGCTATTATTTACATGAGAAAAAAAACTTTGATTTATCAAGAGATACATAGTTATAACAAATAAATATGTTTAAGAAGACGTCAAGAAGAATGGGGTCACATGAACACAATACCAGTAACATAGGCAACCTGAAGAAATGAATACAGAACCAATTACTCCAGACTATTCACCTCAATATGCCAAATAACCCCTCTACAAAGTGGTGTTCAAGTGGAAAAGACATGATATAAATCTGCATTTAAGTACAGCAGATTCTAGTCAAAACATTCCAGATCATGGAAACCTGAATATATAATGTCCTCCAATATTTTGCAGTCCTGGGATGGAATGAGGGCATTCTTCAAGTTACCCATGCTTCCCAAACTAATTTGAAATATCTATGGTATCTACCCTGGAATTGACTGAAGTAAACACATTAGAGCTTCTTTGTCGGATGCTGAAAATCTAAGAGGAAAACCAAATAGCAACAGCATATAACAATTTAGAGTTACCAAATTACATCAGATTTTCAAAGCACTCATAAAGATTGCATTTGTTTCTTCTCCAACTCCTTCTCCTAAGCCTATCATATACAACCAATACCCATTCTATGGTTGAATATATTACGACTCTAAGAATTTAAGAGTGAGTTCTGAGATTCCTAACTGTGGAAGAAGAGGACAAATGGGTACAATGGAGGATTGAAAGTACAACTGACTTAAAAAAATCAATGACACAATAGAAACAGATGTATAAAAGTTGGGGTCTTAGACAGATGCACTTAGCACTTAAAACGAGCAGAATGCATAGAAACAAACACCTAGGACTAATTGGCTATTCTGGGTCTTTTGTTGTTCCATATCAATTTGAGGAATTTCTTTCTATTTATGTGAAGAATGAGATGAGGATGTAGATTGTGATTTCATTGAGTCAGTAAATTGTTTTGGGAGGAAGGTCTTTTTCACAATATTAATTCTACCAAGCTATAAGCATGGGAGGTCTTCAGATTCTAGTATGTTTCTTAATCTCTTTCTTCACATATTTAAAGTTTTCATTGTAGAGGTTTTTTTTTACCTCTTTTGTTATGTATATTCTAAATATTTTATTTTATTTGAGAAACTGGGAAGAGGAGCGTGACCATGATCTCTTTCTTAGCATGAGTGTTACTCATATGTTTTAAGACTGGTAAATTGCCGGGCAGTGGTGGCACATGCCTTTAATCCCAGCACTTGGGAGGCAGAGGCAGGCAGATTTCTGAGTTCGAGGCAAGCCTGGTCTACAAAGTGAGTTCCAGGACAGCCAGGGCTATACAGAGAAACCCAGTCAAAAAAAAAAAAAAAAAAAAACTGGTAAATTTTGTAAGTCAATTATGTATCATAACACTTTGCTGAAAGTATTGATAATTACTACAATCTTTTGAGTCAAATTTTGGGAACACTGGATAAAAGATAATATAATTTTCAATTGAAAATAATTTGACTTAATATTTTCCCATTTGCATCCCTTCTCTTACCTTATTGCTCCAGCTAATGCTTCAATCACATTATGGATGAGCAGTAGGGATAGTGGGCAGTCCTCTCCCATTCCTGATGTTAATGGGGCTTATTAATGGTTTTATTCATTTAGGATGATATAGGCCATGGGTTTGTCATACATAACCTTTATTATGTTGGAATATGTTTCCTACAGTCCTACTTGTTCTAGAGTTTTATTAAGAAGGCATGTTGAATCCTTATTTTAATTAGATATTTTCTTTATTTACATTTCAAATGCTATCCCTAAAGTTCCCTGTACTCTCCCCCCACCCTGTTCCCTTACCCACCCACTCCCACTTCTTGGCCCTGGCATTCCCCTGTACTGGAGCATATAAAGTTTAGAAGACCAAGGGGCCTCTCTTCCCAATGATGGCTGACTAGGCCATCTTCTGTTACATATGCAGCTAGAGACATGAGCTCTGGAGGTACTGGTTAGTTCATATTGTTGTTCCACCTATGGAGATGCAGACCCCTTCAGCTCCTTGGGTACTTTCTCTAGCTCCTCCATTGGGGGCCCTGTGTTCCATCCAATAGCTGACTGTGAGCATCCACTTCTGTATTTGCCAGGCACTGGGATAGCCTCACATGAGTCAGCTATATCAGGGTCCTTTCAGCAAAATCTTGCTGGCATATGCAATAGTGTCTGCATTTGTTGGCTGATTATGGGATATATCTCCCGGTGGGGTAGTCTCTGGATGATCCATCCTTTCCTCTTAGCTCCAAACTTTGTCTCTGTAACTCCTGCCATAGGTATTTTGTTCCCTATTCTAAGGAGGAATGGAGTATCCACACATTGGTCTTCCCTCTTCTTGATTTTCTTGTGTTTTGCAAATTGTGTCTTGGGTATTCTAAGTTTCTGGGCTATTATCCACTTATCAGTGAGTGCATATCAAGTGACTTCTTTTGTGATTGGGTTACCTCACTCAGGATGATATCCTCTAGATACATCCATTTGCCCAAGAATTTCATTAATTCATTGTTTTTAATAGCTGAGTAGTACTCCATTGTGTAAATGTACCTCATTTTCTGTATCCATTCCTCTATTGAGGGACATCTGGGTTCTTTCCAACTTCTGGCTATTATAAATAAGGCTGCTATGAACATAGTGGAGCATGTGTCCTTATTACCAGTTGGAACATCTTCTGGGTATATGCCCAGGAGAGGTATTGCTGGATCTTCTGGTAGTACTGTCCAATTTTATGAGGAGCCACCAGACTGATTTCCAGAGTGGTTGTACCAGCTTGCAAACCCACCAGCAATGGAGGAGTGTTCCTCTTTCTCCACATGCTTGCCAGCATCTGCTGGTACCTGAATTTTTGATCTTAGCCATTCTGACTGGTGTGAGGTGGAATCTCAGGGTTGTTTTGATATGCATTTCCCTGATGACTAAAGATGTTGAACATTTTTTCAGGTGCTCTCAGCCATTCAGTATTCCTCTGTTGAGAATCCTTTGTTTAGCTCTGTACCCCATTTTTAATGGAGTTATTTGAATTTCTGGAGTCCAGCTTCTCGAGCTCTTTGTATATATTGGATATTAGTCCCCTATCAGATTAAGGATTGGTAAAGATCCTTTCCCAATCTGTTGGTGGCCTTTTTGTCTTATTGACAGTGTCTTTTGCCTTACAGAAGCTTTGCAATTTTATGAAGGCCCACTTGCCCATTCTTGATCTTACAGAACAAGCCATTGCCGTTCTGTTCAGGAATTTTTTCCCCTATGCCCATATCTTCAAGGATTTCCCCCCCACTTTCTCCTCTATAAGTTTTAGTGCCTCTGGTTTTATGTGGAGCTCCTTGATCCACTTAGACTTGAGCTTTGTACAAGGAGATAAGAATGGACCAATTCACTTTCTTCTACATGATAACCACCAGTTGTGCCAGCACCATTTGTTGAAAATTCTGTCTTTTTTCCACTGGATGGTTTTAGCTTCCTTGTCAAAGATCCAGTGACCATAGGTGTGTGGGTTAATTTCTGGGTCTTCAATTCTATTTTATTGATCTACCTGTTTGTCACTGTACCAGTACCATGCAGTTTTTATCACATTGCTCTGTAGTACAACTTGAGGTCAGGCATAGTGATTCTATCAGAGGTTCTTTTATCCTTGAGAAGAGTTTTTGCTATCCTAGGTTTTTTGTTATTCCAGATGAATTTGCAAATTGCCCTTTCTAACTCAGTGAAGAATTGAGTTGCAATTTTGATGGGGATTACATTGAATCTGTAGATTGCTTTTGGCAGGATAGCCATTTTGTCTACATCAATCCTGCCAATCCATGGGCATGGGAGATCTTTCCATCTTCTGAGATCTTCTTCAATTTCTTTCTTCAGAGACTTGAAGTTCTTATCATACAGATATTTTTCTTCCTTATTTAGAGTCACACTGAGGTATTTTATATTATTTGTGACTATTGTGAAGGGTGTTGTTTCCCTAATTTCTTTCTCATCCCGTTTATCCTTTGTGTAGAGAACGGCCATTCATTGATTTGTTTGAGTTAATTTTATATCAAGCTACTGCACTGAAGCTGTTTATCAGGTTTAGGAGTTCTCTGGTGGAATTTTTAGGGTCACTCATATATACTATCATATTATCTGCAAATAGTGATATTTTGACTTCTTCCTTTCCAATTTGTATCCCTTGACCTCCTTTTGTTGTCGAATTGCTCTGGCTAGGACTTCAAGTACTATATTGAATAGGTAGGGAGAAAGTGGGCAGCCTTGTCTAGTCCCCGATTTTAGTGGGATTCCTTCGAGTTTCTCTCCATTTAGTTTGATGCTGGCTACTGGTTTGCTGTAGATTGCTTTTATTATGTTTAGATATGGGCCTTGAATTCCTGATCTTTCCAAGACTTTTATCATGAAGGGGTGTTGGATTTTTTCAAATGCTTTCTCAGCATCCCTATATAATCATATATACATCATAGATTGACTTACTTGTTTTAAGGAGAGTATATATTTAATCTTGTCGTGGCTAGTTTTATGTCAGCTTGACATATGCTAGAGTCATGTGAAAGGGGAGAACCTGAATTGAGGAAATGCCTCCATAAGACCTGGCTGTTAGGTATTTTCTAAATCAGTGATTGATAGAGGAGGGCCCAGCTCATTGTGGGTAGTGCCATCCATGGTCTGTTGGTCCTGGTGATCTTAGGTTTATAAGAAAGCATGCTGAGTGCCAGTCTCAGAGAGAGAGAGAGAGAGAGAGAGAGGGAGAGAGAGAGAGAGAGAGAGAGAGAGAGAGAGAGAGAGAGAGAGAGAGAGGGAGAGAGAGAGAGAGAGAGAGAGAGAGAGAGAGAGAGGGAGAGGGAGAGAGAGAGAGAGAGAGAGAGAGAGAGAGAGAGAGAGAGAGAGAGGGAGAGAGAGAGAGGAAGAGAGCAGGTTGTGCAAATCCATGACAAGCAAGCCAGCAGCACCTCTCTATGGTCTTTGAATTATCTCTTGCCTCCAGATTCCTGCCCTGGCTTCCTTCAGTGATGGACTACCATGCAGAAGTATAAACCAAATATACCCTTTCCTGCTCATCATGGTGTTTTTATCTCAGCAACAGAACCTGAAACTAAGACATAATCTATTTATATTCCTTTTCAGGAATATAAAAGCAAGTTGCATGGCTTTCATAATTTAAAAATAATAGCTTGTATTTATTAAGTATTTTTTTCTAAGGCATGTTAAATATTTTACTCACTTTACAGTAATCAGCATAGTATCAACAAATGTGATGGTAATGAGAAGCCATTATTACCCTCAGTTTGCTAATGAGAAAATTCAGGCATTGATGTGTTTCAAATGTTAAGAATCTTGGCCCCCAACACAGAGCTAGTAAACAAGCCTTCCATGTTCAGATGTTGGGCTGATTCCAGTGTGTGTTTCTCCTGATAGCAAATCTCTCTTCTGGCTTGACTTTTCTTGCAATGACAAAATACCCAACAAACATCAACGATAAAGAATTTCTTTGGTTTCCTGGTTTCAGTATGACTCCATTGCTTCTGGATTCATGCGTAGTAAGATATAATATCATGGTGGGCCCACATGACTTGTCTCATGGTGGATAGGAGAAGACACAGAGACAAGGGATCTGGGGATAGCATGTACCCTTCAAAGGCCCACCCTCAGTGACTAACTTTCTCCAACCAGGTGCCAACTCCAATAAGCCATTCAACTATTCATTCGCTAGTGGATATAAACCATCAATGAGATTAACATCCCTATGATTCAATCTCCTTTCAGCAGCCAGCTGGGAAACTGGTCTAAATAACACATGAGTTTTTCAGGGGCACATTTCATATCCAAACCTCAGCAACCTTGGGATTCACTTTTCTGGTATTTGTGTGAGTCTCACATAGCCACAGTTTTGCTCAGATCTTCCCTATCAAATTATCTTTTTATAGTTTTAGCTATATTATAATCCACTAGTTATTTAACTGAACAAATAACGAACTAATTTAGTTGGGCTCTTCCATCCTTGTTGTATAAGTGCAAAGCCAATTGAACACTTAGTCTGTGAAATGGTTCAATCTGTTGGAGGAATTGGAAGCAGGGATTTCCTTTCATGTCCCTAGTTCATGGAAAGCAAAGCATCCCAGACCATATGGGAATGTCATCATGCAGAAGACCACTGGGACTCTCATCACATCAGGGACTCAATTCTGGAATCTCTGCATCCAGTTTGTAGAAAGGGCTATGCCTATCATATAATGATGGCAGTAACTGGATGGAAACCTAATGTCCCATATCCCCTCTATTCTTTCAAAGGCAGTAAATAATGAACAAAACTGTGTCTGAATAGACACAAACCAAGAGGCAAATTTTTTGGATGCTTTTCTAGACTGAATCAGGCAAATTCTCAATTTGTCATAACGTTTTTCAAGGACTTCCCCTCCCAAACAATTGCTTAGGCCCAGACAACCCATATAATTGTCCCTCTAACTTGCCTTTAGCTGTTGATATTTAGAGTTATATGACATTTCTAGACAAAAAGGTTTTTTTTTTTATTTTGTTTTTTCAGACAGGGAATAGCAATGTAGTCCAAGCTGCCCCCCTCAACTCCTAATTTTCCCACCTCAGCCTCCTCCATAGTGGGATTTCAGACACATGACACCATGCCCACCTCAGACTCAAAGTTTAGAATGTAAAAGCAAAAGAGAAAGCTCTTTCTTTGGTCTGAACCAAAAGCAGCAATTCAGAAAGCACTCAGACAGTAGGAGCTGATAACTACCATTTCCCACATGCACAGAGCACATAGAAGCAGACAGCAGATAGCCTGGATTCCAAGTGCTGGGCACACAGAGCTTAAGGAATGCACTAGTACACAATGACAGATCCTTCTAATTGTGTGCAGTGACAAGGGTGTTTCCTTTGCAATGTTTGTTACATTGAATTTTGGTGGCTTTTATACAGGCATGCAATTGCATTGTAAATATATAGCTCCTGTTACCCTCTCCTATTTCTTTCAGTCTTATAGAGCCCCTTCTTCATCTCAAATGCCTCCATCCTACTTTCTTGTCTTTTGTTGGGGTGGGGCATAGCTTCTTTGTGCGGATGACTACATCAACTATGTCGCATCCAGAAAGCATGGGACTCTTCTTAATTGTCTAGCTCTTATAATCTTTCCACCTTAGTTTTTGCACTGTCCCCTGGATCTTAGATTGATATAGATATCTCAATTATGACTGAGTCTTCAACAATCATTCACTCTTAGCATTTTGACCAGTTATGAATATCTATATTAACTGGTACTCACTGCAAAAATAAGATACTCTAGCTGAGGTTGACAGTGGCACATGTGTAAAAGTATAAATATAAGTATTTAAAAAACAGTTTGACTACATGCTTATTTTATAAGTAGTAAGCTGAACCAAGAGCCTATAACATTCCCTGCCACAGGTTTTATTGTTTTTTTGTTTTTGTTTGTTTTTTGTCTTTGGTTTAGGAGTGATTGTTTTGCTTTGCCAGAGTTTATGTTATCAGATTTGTGTTAGTTTCCTTGGAGCAGGCCTCAGATTTCAATGTGATTGGTTACCTCCAAAACAAAGGTGTCCCTATTCCACTAATGGGGATATCTTATCTAGAAGGTCAACATTTTATACTCACAATTGAATAGAACTGTTGATACTTTTCTTCTCTTGCATTCTACACTGAACCTTCTGACACTATGAACTCTAATCATCTCAAATGCATGATGTCATTGGCAATAGCACCTTATCATCTAGTTTGGTGGGCGACCTAGAGCAATGACAATAGCCTCCATTGTTTTGGGAGCTTCCTTGGATGCCCTGGCCCACAACTTATAAAGAAATATCCCACATTTAACACTGAGGTTTTGTTTAAAGGACTATAGCTTACAGGGACAGCATTGTCCATTCATGAAGAGTACCTCAATTCAAACCTTTCCTTACTTAAATCTTTTGGTTACCTTTGTAGGTTTTTGTATGGTTTTCTCCATATCTTAAGTTTTATTTGACCCACCATCCCCCATCCACATCTTTCATTCCACACTGCTCTTTAAACATTTCCAGACCTAGCATCTACTATCATATTATGTGTGTTCTTCATCCCAGTCCTTCTCCATCTCCACTCAGCACTTCTATTTTCTTCCCTGGCTTCTGCAGACACTTTGCTCCAATATAAACATAAGGCTCAAAGCTATGATGTACATCTAAGAGACAAAGTGTGTTGTTTGTCTTTCTAGACCTAAGTCACATCACCTTTTTTTCCAATTCTAACCATTTTCCTGCAAATTTCATTTTCTCTACAGTTGAATAGAGTTTCATCTGTACTTACCACACTTCCATTATCTATCCATCAGTTGACAAACATCTTCCTTCCATATTGTGACTAAAAGAGCTATGAACTTAGATGTGGGTGTATCTCTGTTGTAGGGTTTAGGGTCCTCTGGGTATATGCCAAGGAGTAGCTTACCTGGATTCTTTGTTCTAAATTTAGCTTTTTGTAAAATCTCTGCACTGATTTCCACACTGGCTGGACCAGTTTGCATCCCACCAACAGCAAGTGAGCATTCCTTTTCCCCACAACCATAGCAGTCTTTGCTGTCATTTATTTTCTTGATGGAAGTTTGTCTGACTGGCTTGAGGTGGTATTTTGGTAGTTTCTGTTGGCATTTACAAAACTAATTTGGATTTTGAGAACAGTCAAAGAATTGAAAAGTAAGATTTTAGGTCAGTAGCACTTTCCCTTGCTCCCACCCCCATCCCTAAGCCATGGTTGCCTTTCCCAATGCTCATCAGAGCTTCTCTAATAGGAGCCAGCTATACCCCCAACCATGCTGTAACACTAAACATCAGTTCCCTTCTAAACATTTACCAGAATTATTTAGCTACTTCCACAATTCCAAGGAATGCAAACACAAGAAAAGAAACTTATACTGACAAACAATTCAAAAAATGGTGTTTCAGACCCCAATAGAGCTGAACCCAGAAAAACTGGAATGATGAATTCTCAGCTCCCTGAATGTTCATCTTCCCCATTTAATCATAAAAATCACATCTCTAAAGTATTCCGGATGAGCATGAAGTACTTGGTAAACCACTTCATGAAATCTCAAGTCTGATGACTTTTAAAAAGTCAAGAGGCTGAAGGGAGTGACTTGCTTGTGAAGCAAGAACTGTCAGCCTACGCAGCCAAGGACTGTCAGCCTAAGTAATTATTTTTAAAATGCTTTTTAAGAAGTTATCAGGACAATGTGTTATGTGATATTGCTCCAGTTAATAGGGAGTCCACCATCATTCAAATGCATCACTGGATTAAATCTTCCTGTAACAGTTCCTGAAATAGTCCTCAAATCCCTCACACAGAGAAGTTTACTATGGATTAAAATACAACTTTTTTGCATATGCAGTAGAACACAAAAGCTAATTTGTCTCACAAGTATAACATGATGATTTTTATGGGGGAAGTGAAGAATAATGTATCCAGTGGGGGAGGAATATAATTAGCTTGAATACAGAGCACTGGAATTTGGCCAGGACAATAGCACAGTTATTGGGGAAGGTGGGGGGAGCATCAGAGGAAAGAAAGGACTCCATTATAAATTATCCTGAAAATTAAAATAAAAGTAATTTGCCCTAGAAGCTTGAATTCTCATGGTTACTGTTTTTCTTTCTCAAGCAGAAAAATGTCCTGTAATAACATATAGAGAGAATGGACTAGCAGGAGAATTAGACCAACACTCACTGTGTGTGAGGCACTGCACTAAACCCTAGTCTACATAATACTTCCCTGTTGGGCTGTACAAGCAAGCCCCTTCTGAGTCCCTGATAAGATACCTTCTATGTGCCCTTCCTGTCCCACCTGAGCCTGTGGTGTAATGCAATTTCAGAGAGACCTGGGAAGTCATGAATAACATTGGACCATTGAGAGAGAACTCCATGTCTCAGTCAGGTACTTGGACTATGACATAAAAGGCAAGTGTGTATTGAGAACATAGTTCCAGGTGCCTACATATAATTTGATTCTAGGCCTAGAGGCCAGATGGGGATTGCGAAGACATGTAAGGCAGTCTCCTCCACTATATGTCAAAATCCATAGTTCTTGCTCTTACCTCTAGCCTAGATGAGTTCTATTAAGCACATTATACAAGTTGAGAGCTGAATGGAATCTGGAGAGGCACCAGTGAATAAAGGAGACAGAAATGGAGCAGCCCCTCCTTCAAAGTTCAGAAGAAAATGGCTTGTAAGTTACTTTAATTTAAAAATGGAAACTATTTTGAGCCAAAGGAAGAAAAGAGCTGATGGTATCAGCTCCCATGCCTGTACATGATGGACAGCCTGTCCATGAAGAACACCTGTAGCTTTCAATAACATGAGTCACATTACAAGGCTCCAAATGCTGAGTCAACTCTGCCTCCATTTCTCACTTCTGTTTCAGCCCCAAAGACACAGGACACACAAGAGAAGCAGCAGGCAAAGTGGGTGAGTGGAGAAGAAAGTAGAGGAACTGAAGTCAGTTCGTGAAAAGTATCCTCTGATTGACTCACAGGGCCTCCAGTGGAGCAGGCTAAGGTACTCATTTCGTTAGACTGTGTTTAAGTAAAAGGATACCTAGGAGTAAGAGGAGTAAAATATTAGAATAATTTTATACTTTAAAAAACAAAAGCAGGAAGTGGGTATATGACTGATGGATTAGGGGTGGAGAGACTTATGTTTATTATTGCTGAATAAACATAAGGATCTGAGTTCAGATCCCTCAGACTGTGAAAGTCTGGTGTGGTCACATGTCCCATCTAACTGCATTGCTAGGAGGCATACAAGTAGATCCATAGGACTTGCTGCCCACCCTGTCTAGCAAACACCAGGATCTCCACACTCAGTAAGAGAGCTAGTCCTCCAGAATAAAGTAGATGTTTCCAATAGTCAGAGTCAGCTTATGTCCTCCATATACTTACAAACAGGTGAATACACATACACACACACACATATATACACATGCACACACACACACACATATATGCATGCACACACATGCGCACACACACACACACACACACACAAAAGAAGGTTTTAAGCAAAGTTCAATTTTTCTTTGATAACTATAAAAGTGGCACATTCTCTTTGGGAATAAGTTTAAAAACTTAATCACCTAAAATTTTTATGTCCTCAAATATCCTTGAGTCATAGATAATGTAAAGTTAGCTTTAATTCCCCCAATTTGCTGTTGCTTCCAATTGCCAAACTCACTCATTACTTACCACCCAATTATAACCTCTCCTTCCACCTATGCTTGACCCATTATTAAGAGATCTTGTATACTGGGTCTCTCAGAGACCAGTCCATGCAGGAGAGCACACGAGACACAAAAGCAACAGAGCTTTTTGGCCAGGGTCCTTTCAGGCCTTGATCTTCAGCCAGGAGCTGAGCTCCAAACCTCTGTACACCTTCCCTGCAAGAGGAGAGTTTGCCTGCAGAGAGTGCTCTGACCACTGGGACTCAAGAGAGAGCTGGGCTCCCAGGAGTGCTGACAGAGGCTAACAGAATTATAGGAGGAACAAGCTCCAGACAGAGACAACTAGAACATATAACACCAGAGATTACCAGATGGCAAAAGGCAAACATAAGAATCTTACTAACAGAAACCAAGACCAATCAGCATCATAAGAACCCAGTACTTCCACCACAGTGAGTCCTGGATATCCCAACACACCCAAAAAGCAAGATTCTGATTTAAAATCATATCTCATGATGCTGGTAGAGGATTTTATTAAGGACATTAGTAACTCACTTAAAGAAATATAGGAGAACACTGCTAAACGGAGAGAAGTCCTTAAAGAGGAAGCACAAAAAATCCCTTAAAGAATTACAGGAAAACACTGCTAAACATGTAGAAGTCCTTAAAGAGGAAACACAAAAATCGTTAAAGAATTACAGGAAAACAAAACCAAACCAGTGATGGAATTGAACAAAACCATCCAAGGTCTAAAAGTGGAAGTAGAAACAATAAAGAAAACCCAAAGGGAGACAGCTTTGGAGATACGAATCCTATCAGAGAGAAGATCAATCCTACGGATAATAGGTATAGATGAGAATGAAGTTTTTCAACTTAAAGGGTCAGTAAATATCTTCCACAAAATTATAGAAGAAAACTTCCCTAAACTAAAGAAAGAGATGCCCATGAACATACAGGAAGCCTACAGAACTCCAAATAGACTGGACCAGAAAAGAAATTCCTCCCGACAAATAATAATCAGAACAACAAATGCACCAAATAAAGATAGAATATTAAAAGCAGTAAGGGAAAGAGGTCAAGGAACATATAAAGGCAAACCTATTGGAATTTTACCAGACTTCTAACCAGAAGCTAGGAAAGCCAGAAGATCCTGGACAGATGTTATACAGACCCTAAGAGAAAACAAATGCCAGCCCAGGCTACTATTCCCAACAAAACTCTCAAGTACCATAGATGGAGAATCCAAAGTATTCCATGACAAAACCAAATGCACACAATATCTTTTCATGAATCCAGCCCTTCAAAGGATAATAAAGGAAAACTCCAACACAAGGAGGGGAAAAAGCAGGAAAGTAATCCTTCAACAAACCTAAAAGAAGATAGCTGTAAGAACAGAATCCCAACTCTAACAACAAAAGTAACAGGAAGCAACAGTTACTTTTCCTTACTATCTCTTAATGTCTATGGACTCAATTCCCCAATAAAAAGACATAGACTAACAGACTGTCTACATAAAGAGGACCCAACATTTTGTTGCATACAGGAAACTCACCTCAGGGACAAACTCAGACACTACCTCAGAGCAAAAGGCAGGAAAACAACTTTCCAACCAAATGGTCCAATGAAACAAGCTGGAGTAGCTGTTCTAATACTGAATAAAATTGACTTCCAACCCAAAGTTATCAAAAAAGAAAAGGAGGGAAACTTCATACTCATCAAAGGTAAAATTTTCCAAGATTAACTCTCAATTCTGAATATCTATGCTCCAAATGAAAGGGCATCCACATTCTTTAAAGATACTATAGTAAAGCTCAAAGCACACATTGCACATCACACAATAATAGTGGGAGACTTCAACACCCAACTCTCATCAATGGACAGATTCTGGAAACAAAAACTAAACAGAGACAAATTGAAAAAAACGGAAGTTAGGAAACAAATGGATTTAACAACTATCTACAAAACATTTTATCCTAAAACAAGAGGATATATCTTCTTCTCAGCACCTCATGGTACCTTCTCCAAAATTGACCATATAATTGGTCACAAAACAGGCCTCAACAGATACAAATATATAGAAATTATCCCATGCATCCTATCAGATCACCATGGACTAAGGCTGATCTTCAATAACAACATAAATAGTAGAAAGCCAACATTCAAATGGAAACTGAACAACACTCTATACAATGATAACTTGGTCATGGAAGAAATAAAGAAATTAAAGACTTTTTAGAGTTTAATGAAAATGAAGCCACAACATACCCAAACTTATGGGACACAATGAAAGCAGTCCTAAGAGGAAAACTCATGGCTCTGAGTGCCTCCAAAAATAAATTAGAGAGAGCATACACTAGCAGCTTGACAACACACCTAAAAGTTCTAGAACAAAAGCAAGCAAATTTACCCAAAAAGAGTAGATCGCAGGAAATAACCAAACTCAGGGCTGAAATCAACCAAGTGGAAACAAGAAGAACTATACAAAGAATCAACCAAACCAGGAGCTGGGTTTTTGAGAAAATCAGCAAGTTAAACAAACCCTTATCCAGACTAACTAGAGGGCACAGGAACAGTATCCTAATTAACAAAGTCAAAAATGAAAAAGGAGACATAACAAGAGAACCCGAGGAAGTCCAAAACACCATGAGATCCTACTACAAAAGGCTATACTGAACAAAACTGGAAAACCTGAATGAAATGGACAATTTTCTAGACAGATACCAGGTACCAAAGATAATCTGGATCAGATTAACAATCTAAACAGTCCCATATCCCCTAAAGAAATAGAAGCAAGCATTAATAGTCTCCCAAACAAAAACAGCCCAGGACCAGATGGGTTTAGTGCAGAGTTCTATCAGACCTTCAAAGACTTAATTCCAATTCTCCTCAAACTACTACAGAAAATAGAAACAAAAGGCACTGTGCCCAATTCATTCTATGAAGCCACAATTACTCTGATAACTAAACCACATAAAGACCCAACAAAAAAAAGAGCACTTCAGACCAATTTCCCTTATCAATATTGATACAAAAATACTCAATAAAATTCTTGCAAATCGAATCCAAGAACACATCAAAATGATCATCCTTCATGATCAATTAGGCTTCATCCCAGGAATGCAGGGATGGTTTAATATATAGAAATCCATCAACTTAATCCACTATATAAACAACATCAAAGACAAAAATCACATGATCATTTCATTACATGCTGAGAAAGCATTTGACAAAATCCAACAGCCATTCATGATAAAAGTCTTAGAAAGTTCAGGAATTCAAGGTCTATACCTAAACATAATAAAAGCAATATACAGCAAACCAGTTGCCAACATCAAACTAAATGGAGAGAAAATTGAAGCAATCCCACTAAAATCAGGGACTAGACAAGGCTGCCCACTTTCTCCCTACCTATTATATATAGTATTTGAAGTCCTAGCCAGAGCAATTAGACAACAAAGGAGATCAAGGGGATACAAATTGGAAAGGAGGATGTCAAAATACCACTATTTGCAGATGATATGATTGTTTATATAAGTGACCATAAAAACTCCACCAGAGAACTCCTAAACCTGATAAACAGCTTCAGTGCAGTAGCTGGATATAAATTTAACTCAAACAAATCAGTGGCCTTTCTCTACACAAAGGATAAACAGGCTGAAAAAGAAATTAGGGAAACAACACCCTTCACAATAGTGACAAATAATATAAAATACCTTGGTGTGACTCTAACTATGAAAGTGAAATATCTGTATGATAAGAACTTCAAGTCTCTAAAGAAAGAAATTGAAGATCTCAGAAGATGGAAAGATCTCCCATGCTCATGGATTGCAGGATTAACATAGTCAAAATGGCTGTCTTGCCAAAAGCAATCTACAGATTCAATGCAATCCCCATCAAAATTCCAATTCAATTCTTCACTGCATTAGAAAGGGCAATTTGCAAATTCATCTGGAATAACAAAAAAAAAAAAAAAAAAAAAACCTAGGATAGCAAAAATTACTCTCAACAATAAAAGAAACTCTGGTGGAATCACCATGCCTCAAGCTGTACCTCAAAGCAATTGTGATAAAAAAAACTGCATGGTACTGGTACAACAACAGACAAGTAGATCAATGGAATAGAATTGAAGACCCAAAAATTAACCCATGCACCTATAGTCACTTGATCTTTGACAAAGAGCTAAAACCATCCAGTGGAAAAAAGACAGCATTTTCAACAAATGGTGCTGGCACAACTGGTGGTTATCATGTAGAAGAATTTAAATTGATCCATTCTTATCTCCTTGTACAAAGCTCAAGTCTAAGTGGATCAAGGAACTCCACATAAAACCAGAGACACTGAAACGTATGGAGGAGAAAGTGGGGGGAAATCCTTGAAGATATGGGCATAGGGGAAAAATTCCTGAACAGAGCATCAATTGTTGGTGCTGTAAGATTAAGAATCAAGAAATGGAACCTCATAAAATTGCAAAGCTTCTTTAAGGCAAAAGACACCATCATTAGGACAAAACAGCAACCAACAGATTGGGAAAGGATCTTTACCAATCCTAAATCTGATAGGGGACTAATATCCAAGATACACAAAGAACTCAAGAACCTGGACTCCAGAAAAATCAAATAACTATTAAAAATGGGGTACAGAGCTAAACAACGAATTCTCAACTGAGGAACACTGAATGGCTGAGAAGCACCTGAAAAAATGTCTAATATCCTTTATCATCAGGGAAATGCAAATCAAAATTGCACCCTGAAATTCCACCTCACACCAGTCAGAATGGCTAAGATCAAAACTTCAGGTGCAAGCAGATGCTGGCAAGGATGTAGAGAAAAAGGAACACTCCTACATTGCTGGTGGGATTGCAAGATGGTACAACCACTCTGGAAATCAGTTTGGTGGTTCCTCAGAAAATTGGACATAGTACTACCAGAAGATCTAACAATTCCTCTCCTTCCCAGAAGAAGTTACAACTTGTCATCAGGACACATGCTCCACTATGTTCATAGCAGCCTTATGTATAATAGCCCGGAGCTGGAAAGAACCCAGATGTCTGTCAACAGGGGGATGGATACAGAAAATATGGTACATTTACACAATGGAGTACTAGTTAGCTATTAAAAACATGAATTTATGAAATTCTTAGACAAATGGATGGATCTGGAGGATATCATCGTTAGTGAGGTTACCCAGTCACAAAAGAGAACACATGATATGCATTCATTGATAAGTGGATATTAGCCCAGAAACTTAGAATACCCAAGATACAATTTGCAAAACACATGAAACTCAAGAAGAAGGAAAACCAAAGAGTGGAGTCTTTGTTCCTTCTTAGAATGGGGAACCAAATACCCATGGAAGGAGTTATAAAGATAAAGTTCAGAGCTGAGACTGAAGGAAGGACCATCCAGAGACTGCCCAACCCGGGGATTCATCCCATAAACAACTACCAAACTCAGACACTATTGCATATGCCAGCAAGATTTTGCTGACAGGACCCTCATATAGCTCTCTTGTGAGGCTATCCCAGTGCCTGGCAAATACAGAAGTAGATGCTCACAGTCATCTATTGGATGGAACACAGGGCCCCTAATGAAGGAGGTAGATAAAGTACCCAAGGAGCTAATGGGGTCTGCAACCCTATAGGTTGAACAACAAAAAAAAATCCAAAAGAACTAACCAGTACCCCCCCCAAGCTTGTGTCTCTAGTTGCATATGTAGCAGAGGATGACCTGTGGCCATCAATTGGAGGAGAGGCCCTTGGTTTTGCAAAGATTATATGCCCCAGTGCAGGGTAATGCCAGGGCTAGGAAGCAGGAGTGGGTGGATTGGGAAGCAGGGTCGGGGGAGGGCATAGGGGACTTTCGAGAGGAAACTAAGAAGGGGGATAGCATTTGAAATGTAAACGAAGAAAATATCTAATTAAAAAAGAAAAAAAAGAAAAATATCTTTGGGAAACTTCTACCTGATATCCGTTTCTGGAGATTTACAATGAGATTGTGATTGACAAGTCTCTTGACTGTTATCCCATTACACTGGTTTTGTTTGGGGTCTTTGTGCTGTTGTGATATTTTGCTATGTTGTTTTTATACTCATGCTAATTTTATTTCTAATGAAATATTACATATAAAACATATATATTTATGAAGTATATTTTAAGAATTAATGGTAACTCAGTCAAAGAGACAGTTTATTGATATTTTTGTCAGGTTGCTTTTTAAAACGTTGGATCTAATTTAAACATCTCAGCCCCACATTAGCCCTTTCCAGCCACATGACAACTGAAAACTCCCTTTTAGTAAATAGGTAAGTGTGATATCCAGTCCATGTGACTTGCTTGTGAAAAGCAATGAATGCATGAATTATCAACTCATGCTCCTGAATTGAATGTGTTAAGTGTTGCCTGACTTTCCAGCAATGATAAATACCTTGGACTTTATGTTTGGCATTTTGCCAGCTTATTGCTATTTTTAAATCAGCATTTGAGATGTCACTGTCTCCTTCCAGAAAGGAAGCCTTCAAGTTGCATGTGGAGATGTTTAAATTGTATTTAATCAGTCCCACTTAATGACAAAGGAATCTGTATTTACAAATTCAGGTTCAAACTCTTCATCCTTGCAGCTAGCTGGAATGACCATGTAACCTCTTCAGACCTTATCTCAACTTAGCTTTATCAATTCATTGTGCTTCATTTTTATGAAACCTCCAATATTCCAAAGCACTGCATGTCATATGTTTTTTTTTTTTTTCCCAAAGGACAAACCTAACCTGGTAGCTTTCAATGAGGAGTACTACCCAAGGTAATTGTACTAAAAAACAAACAAACAAACCAACCATAGATATGAGTTTTACCAGCTCTAGAAGGAACCCTCTTATGAGGAGAGTACTTGGCTAGAGTTCAGATGTGGGATTCTTGCCACTGATGCGTTTCCATTCATGGTCTCACTTGTGAACAACAGACTTGCAGTGCTCTGGTTGCTGGTCTGCCCCTGTCCAGTCATTGCTGGGAAAACCGTCAAGATTACAATCGACCTTTGTTAGCCGACTTGGCAGAAATGCAGGGGTTGAATGGATCACAGAGACTCAACCAGTTAGGAGCATGTTTGGTTTTCTGAAACAACCAGAAACCCTCCCCACCTCAGAGCCTGGCCACCCTGACATAAAAGCATGAAGGTAAAGCTGCTTTGACTCTCTGAACCATATGCTACACCAAACTGGTTGATGGAGAATTTGGCCTGCCAAAGACCACTCAAGGAAAGCATGAGTTACACCATAATTTGAATAAGAACCCAGAAGGAAGATAGCAAGTGGTGTGCTAACCCATCTCACAGAAATTTTGCTTTTTATTGGCTAAATAGCAGAGAGAAGGGAAGAAAGTATTTTATAGGTAAAAATCAGAAATAAAATAGAATGCACTCCCAAGTAAGTGGTCACACTCTGACATGACCAAGATAGGTCATAAAACATTTATGTGTTTGCCTTAATCTTGCAGATCCCAAATTTGAAGAATTAGATGGCAGAGAGCAGGGTACTAAACACACTGAAACAGGTAGAACCAAAAAGAAAAAAGAAAAGAAAAAAAATAAGGGTCAGTAACTGTAAAAACTGAGTTGCTGTCTCTTCTAAACCAGACTCCTGGTTTTATTTAAAAAGCCCACTGCCTTTGAAAGCACACTGGGTCTTTTCAATAGCAGAAGATCAAATGATGTTAATCAGGCCATGGGGCCTAATCCTTTAATGCAACTGTCTCTTTGCATTATAAGCATTCCAGCTCTTGCCTTCCCCCTCCCCCCCACAATGATTTTTATCTCAGCTTTTCTTTTCTTTGTCTCTCTCTGCCTCTTTCTTTAAATCTTGAGTTTTGACAATCAGTATAGAATATCCTCTTTTCTAAGTTCTTTGCCGTGTATTATAATGAAAAAAAAAATGACAGGAAGAGGCAGTCTACCCTCTCTCCCCCCTCTTCTACACCTTCCTCATGCTTTTGCTTGCTTACCTTAGCCCACATTTTAGTGGGGAAACCACACTGTTCTTGTAGCTCAGTTCTCCTGGCTCTCACCTCTGGCTGTCTTAACAACAAGTTCTGGTTCATGGACTCAGTTCCACTAACCCACAAATATGTTTCCAGCTGCTATCAATAGCTTTTCAGGAGGCCATCCTTTATTCAGAATAAGAGTGTCCAAGTTTGCATTCTGTGGCACATTTATAAAGCCCAAAGAGGCATAGATTGTGGTGGGAGAATTTCTCCAAATGGTCTTCAGATATTGGCCCTGCATCCTGCTGAAACCAGACTTGCAGACTTGGCTCTGCAAATTTAGAGCCATGAGGGACATGGCAATTAAACATATGGTGGTTAAGTTGTCACTTGATGTCTTGTCAAGGTTACAGTTCCTTTCGCTGCTAATAGGCCTACAGTAGAATGCCAGTGTTCTCGGTAGAGCATAGCTTATTTCTTAGAGAAGGAAATAACTGAGCAATCTATAGAACTAGATTATAAATTCCACAAAAGTGGCCAAACTCCATATAATCTCTTGACATTCTTATCCCTAACACGTGAGCACGTTTACTACATGGCTGATGCTCCAAAGTTCTTGAAATCTTGTTTTGTTCACAAGGTTTTTGTTGTCGTTGTTGTTGTTGTTGTTGATTTGCTTTTTGAAAAAGATGTAGGGAAACAAATTTTATTTCACCATAATTAGATGAATGTAATAAGAGCATAGTCAGGCACAGGCAGGGGACAGCATGGTAAATGTGAGCACTCCATCTCTGGAAGCTTGTGAGCACTTAGGATGCTGTGTCATCCCCTGGAGGGATGACCGGACTCTGAGTCTAAGGAAAATTGCAGTGCTGTCTATTTCATTACCATGAAGAGGTTCCTTTCCTTACTTCATGGTCTCAGATGCCTTCCACAGCATCAATTTAGGAAAAAGAGTCCTCATACTCTGCTCTCTTTCAGAGGATTCTGTATTAACGTTGAACGATGTCTCATTAGGCCCAAAGTTGAATTTTGTACTTTGTTTTGGGTTTTGTTATTGTGATTGGTTAGTTCCTTGAAAGTTCTCTGAGGACAGAAGCAATCTAAGGTATTTGCTGCCCCAGGGCTATGGCTCTTAGGTCCTTGAGAGTGAATTCCTTCTGCCTAAAGACACCACCTTGATTTAATCCTACCTACTTATCACAACAATTTAGAATCTAAATTACAAAGTCCACTAAACTCAGGCACATCAGAGAATTACAGTTATTTCTCAAAATGCTAGAAATCTCTTTAAGAGTCCTCAGTGTCCTCCATTTTATTTCTAAATTGACTTTGTCATCCAAATGGATATTTTGTGACTTTATTTATTTACACTCATGAACATATGCCACACCTTAAAAAGACATAATAAGGTAGTGCAGGAAGAATCCAGGGCCCACCAGAAAGTTGGCCCCTCAGCTTTGGTATAATGATCTTTTGGCCAAGGGTGCCACCTCTCAGTAAGACACAAATGTTGCCTTCTGCAGCCAGTGAAGGTCAGACCACTTAAAATACTTCCTTTCCTGTAGCACACTAGAGTCACTCCTGAGACTACACAGCATTGTTTTTTTAATGAAGATCCCCAAATGTGGCTATCTCTTGGAATTAAAAAGCATTAGCCTGATTTTTCTATATTTTCAGTATCAATGAAATCCATTTTTAAAAACAATACCTGATAAGGATACTTTTTAGTCTGGATCAATCATGACATTTTCTTTGATGCTTTATAGAGTAAGTTTCCAAACTTGATTCAGGCTGTGAAGAATTCCTTGTTGTTTTAAATATGTTTAGAATTCTGCTGGGCCTCTCTTACTTAGAGCAAGGAATCTGTGCTTCACAGTGATGCAGTGACTCCATGCAGCTCACTCACTCAGATCCCAGCAAATGACTTCCACCCTGGGGGCCTTTGGTAGAATGACATTTCTCTCCAACATGGGTTCTCTTTATTTTATAACTTTGAGATTACCAGAATAAAAATGTGGCTATTTGAAGACGTGATGTCTTAGTCTGTATCCAAATAAAATTTTGACCTTTATTATATGCAGTATCCTATAGTTACTGACTTCTACTGAACATAAATCACCACAAAGGCCTCTTCAACCCTGTAACTACTTGAAAAGACCATTTGTAAGGACGTTAGAATATACTCCTGGTACGCTAGGCATTCGTATACTTTTTCTAAATATAATCACATGGGAGTGCTGTTACTATTACAGGTGATAGGTAAGAAGAATGATGGGAGTGTGACAAAGGAAGAAGGACAGAAGTAGAAATAGTGAGAGTATATTTACTCAATCCAGTTAGGAAACAGGACATTTAATATAGTCATGCTCCAGAGCTGAGAAGGCAATGGTGATGACAAAGTGCCACCTCGTGGTTGACTCTCAAAACTACATGTGGTTTCTGGGTGTTGCCCTGAAAATTGCCAGATAGCCCTCTCCACTTTCCAGTGCATGGCTTCTTCCCAAATCCATCTCTTTCTCCCCAGCTTGAGGGGAACCGTGGACAGCAATCACAATACAGTCTTCCACATTGGTTCACAACCTTCCTAATGCTGCGACCCTTTACAAAACAGTTCTTTATGTGATGGTAATCCCAAACCATAAAATTACTTTGCTCCTACTTCATAATGGTAACTTTGCAACTATTATGAATCATAATGTAAATATCTAATATGCAGGATATCTGGTATGGGATCCATGCAGGGTGATCAGGACCCACAGGCTGAAAATTGCTGACCTATATAGCTTTCCTATTACCTTTAATGTTAGGTCATCTCTATGCATACTTGTTGGTCAGCGACCGATTAATGTATTAATCAACCTCAAGGTTACAAAATAATGATATTCTTTTGGACATTTGCCAATTTAAACAATCTAAAAGGGGGAGCATTGTTACAGAAGTTTAAGGAAAAATTGTTAATCTGATGGTGAGCCCCACCTCTACCTAAGGACACCTGTGACCTTTCTAGCTTAATTTTGTTATAGAAGGAACCTATAAGTGGTTTACCAATGGATGATTCAGTCTTGAATGCCAAAGGATGAGAAAGTGGGTATATTTAGTTATCCCTATAGTATTTACTCACCGGTCTGTAATGGAATCCATAAAGATAAACTGTGTGTAGCAGGAGGAGGAAAAGCCCGTGGAAAGCAGTGTGATAGTCCAGTGTGAGGACGTTCTCTTACAAGGTTAGACTTCTAGAGTTAAAAGGCACTTTCCATATTATTTATTTCCATATTATTCTGGCTCCTTTTACAGGTTTTAAATAACTCTGCATTTATCTCTCATGTGTTTCTGTGATTTTGTGTTTTAACCTTTAATTCCTTTGTTTGGATTTGTTGCAAGAGAGGTCTGGATCTATTAACAAGTCAGGTTGTAAAACACCTTCTACAATGTGTCATTTATTGGGAGAGAGTGGGCCTGGGAGAGAATTAGAAACAGCTGAAAACATGTAAAGGCCCATTGACTCCTGTTTCTAAAGGAAATGTAAAAGCTCCAGTGGAAAGAGAGAACTCAGAGAGGCAGAAAGTTAAGAACAGATGTTACTCAGCTGTGGCATTGGCTGAGATGGGGAGTGGCCTTGGATAAAATCGAGGACTGATAAGGAATTCTGGCATGCTTTGTTTCCTGCATCCTCAGAATCACAAGGGATGGGAGAAGAGAGCCATAGTGTCAACATCCTGCATAGCTATGATGGGCAGAAACCCAACCACATATTCTTAGAGAAATGATTGGTTTTATCCATTACATTTGTATCTTTAAGCTCCTTATTTGGGCCACTCTGAAAATACTGATGACTTGGCCTTTGGCCAAGATGATTTTCTCCCTCAAATACATTTATCCCAGCACTTTATTCTCACTGTATGTAGAGGACTGCTCTGCTAAATTCTAGATTCTGAGAATCCAAGACATGGTATGAGTCATAACAACATGATAAAACTTCCCAAGAAACATTGGAGAAATTTTCTGTGACTTCATAGTTAGCCACTGGTGTCCTAAGCTTTAGGGATGATTCATACTTTGAAAGCATAGGACTGTCCATCAAAAAGGGAACAGATTTGACTTGATAGCGCTTATGAACTTAAAGATTTGTCTTTTTAACTATGATGGACCAAATATTCATGACACAGATGTGCCTTTGTATTCCTAAGAAAGTTCTAGGTGGTATAAGCTACAATCCTCATCATACAATGAATTGATGCAGGAGGCTCTCCTGGCAATTCATGGTATACATTTTTGTGGTAAACATTTTTTTTATTCGTAGAAGGAGATACATGAATGATAAAGCACACAGCAGTATGCTAAACCTACAATCCAGTCACATAGTAATTTGTTAGCCTTATCTTGTATTACAGATTACATATCTTTCCATTGAAACTCTTGCATGATTGCCTGTGCTGCAGGTATATACGCCAGCAGTGCCACAAACCTTTTAGTAATACATTGCACTATGACCTACTGTGGTAGCCTTGATTTCCACACCTGGGAAAGGATCTTTTTTATTTTATTAGTGTTTGTAGATACAATCTTCACTTTGTGGGAAAATCAGTAAGATTTGCTAGGGAAAGGATCTTAATAAGGACTCTTCTATGGGGCTAGACTATGGGTACGGCAGTGAAGGAATCTGTCTGTCTATCTATCTATCTATCTATCTATCTATCTATCTATCATTATATCATTTCCCCCATGCCTTTTCTCCCTCCAAATTCTCCCACATACCACCACCTTTGCTTTCTTTCAAACTTATTATGATCCCTTTTTGTTTAACTGCTGCTGCTGCTTCTGATGGTAATGGTGTGTGTGTGTGTGTGTGTGTGTGTGTGTGTGTGTGCCAAAAAACATGCATACAACCTGCTCAATCTGTATAATGTTATTTGTATGTATATGCTTTCAAGGCTGACCATTTGATGTTGAATGACAAGTTGGTGTGCTCTTCCCTGAGGAAGACTGTTTCTCCAGATCTCAGCATCCCTTACTTGCCTGTAGTTCTTTGTCTAGGGTTGAGGTCTCATGGGCTTTCCCCTTTCACAATAGCATGTCTATTGGTATTGTGCTCATTCAACTCACACTTGGTCATCCATCTTGGTGAGACTTTATGGGTGTAGCTTCTGACATTTCTAGGAGGCACAGCATCACAGCAACCTCTCTGTTCTACTGGATCCTCCAGCAAAGTGCCTGGCACAAACATAGTCCTCATTACACAGATACATCTTATATACACTCCCTTGGGTGCACTTTCCCTCTTCAGTAACTCAAAAGGAACTGCTCAGATCCTTTCTACTTTTAATGTTATGACACTGTGTGGGTTCTATTGGTTTGGGTGGGCAAGTGGAGCCTATTATTGCTTAGTGTGGTTCTAGGAGTGAGTGTAGGGCTTCTCTCGGTTTTGTAGTTTTAGTAGGAACTCCATGTGTCTGACTTCCCTGTGTCAGTCTGTCTTGCTACATCTGTGGTGTTCACTGGCGGATGCTTTTGATCCTTGTGGTCCTGGGCTCTGGCTCACCTCTCTTTATCCTATGTCTTCAGCTCTTGGCTAGTGAGCTGATGTGGTTTGCTTTTTATGTTCTCATAAGATATTGATGTGGACACCAAACCAGAAGAGCAGTAAGTGTCAAGTATCTTGTCAGGCCAAATCCAATTAGGATTTTGCTTTGATGATTTTGCAAACTGGAAGCTCCAAATTTACATTTCCCTTGGTTTTCCTGTTTTAAGCTTTTTCTACTTTTTAACTACTGTAAGTTCCACACCATTAAAAATTCATAAAGTTCCTGGAATTTTGGCCTCTGGGATAATTAAGGTTTGCTACAAAACTTTGCTCACAGACCTACTTTTTATCAACGGTCTACCCTTTAGTCACTGAGAGATGCCCTAAAATAGCAAAAATCACTGCATCTCCTTTACTTGGAGGCAAGGAAGAAACACTCCAAATTATTGAAATTGAGCAAATGTTATTTGGAAAGTTTTCTCATTTGATGTAACGTATTCTACATATGGCGGTTGTCCCTCTACACCTGCAGAACCTTTTGCTCCTTACTTCTGAAGTGCAAGGCCTGGCTGTGAATAATGGTTATAACTTGAAGTATCAGGACTGTACTGGCTGCTTTTTGTGTCACCTTGACACAAGCTAGAGTCATCAGAGAGGAAGGAGCCTCAGCTGAGAAAATGCCTCCATGAGGTTCAGCTGTAAGGCATTTTCTCATATAAGACCTCGACCCTCGGTCAGTGGTACTTACTTCAAGATGCCCCCAAACACACCGAGATGCAGATCAATGCAAAAGCAAGAGGTTTATTTCCCAGCATCGTGGTCAACCCTCAATCAGTCCCTCTAGGGGAGTGACTGACTGTTGGGAATTGAACTAGCAGGGTTGACCGAAGTGAGCAGAGATCCTAAATTCAATTCCCAAGAAGGCAGCCCCAGATGGCTATTATGAGAAGTTTTTATTTTAGGGTCACAGGTTACATCAGCAAGCATATTGGCTAAGCATATTGACCTTTAAATCTATTGGCTAGCAAGCATGACAGCATTTGAACTCTACCTGGAACTTTCCAGAGGGTCAGGTAACTAGTAGTCAGTACATTCTGAGAATTTTTTACTCAAGAATGTTCCTGTAGGTGGAGAATGGAACTTGGACTAGCCTTGACCCCAGGTGGGAGGGGGGAGGCATAAGGAGGGTGTGGGACTGAAAAACCCCTTAGGGTCCCTCATTCACTTATTGATTAGTGTGGGAGGGCTCAGCTATCTCTGGACTTGCCTATCCTGGGTCCTATAAGAAAGCAAGTTGAACAAGCCATGAAAAGCAATCCAATAAGCAGCACCCTTCCAGGGCCTTTGCTTCTGCTTTCACCTCCAGGCTCCAGCCCTGATTGAATTCTTTCCTGACTTCTTCCCATAGTGGACTATGATCTGAAAGTGTGAGCTGAATAATCCCTTTTCTCCCCAGTTTGCTCTTTGTTGTTGGTTTATTCATTTTGCTTTGTTTGGGTTTGTTTTTTGTATTGGTTTGGTTTTTGGTTTTCAGTTGTGGTTTTGGTTTTGTTTTCCAAGACAGGGTTTCTCTGTGTAGCCCTGGCTGTCCTGGAACTCTCTCTGTAGAACAGGCTGGCCTCAAACTCAGAAATCCACCTGCCTCTGCCTCACAAGAGCTGGGATTAAAGGCATGTGCCACCAGTGCCTGGTGCCAATTTGCTCTTTGGTCATTGTGTTTCACCATAGCAATAGAAACCCTAAGACAAGGCCCAGCTGCCCCTTTCTCAGTTCAAGGAATGAAGGCAGTGTTCTCACCATTACCTCTGTGTCTACCACCTACACTTTTTCCCTGGCTGCTACTTTCAGCAAACAGCCAGCCTTGACACTTTCTTTTATGAAACAGCATCTTATGTTGCACAGGCTAGCCTGAAGCTCATTATGCAGTGGAGGATGACTTTAACTCTGCCTCCTGAGTGCAGTGTTATTGGTGTGTGCTACCTTACCTGTGCTATCCAACCCAGGGCTCTCTGGGTGCCAAACAAGCACTCTACCAACTGAGCTACATGCTAGCTTAGCCACTCCTGGCCTTGGTCTTTCATTAATGACTAGAGTCATGAGGGAGATGTATGCATCCTTTGAGTTCTTATGCTGAATTGCAGTGCTTTGCCACAAGCAAGAAAGTGGGAAAACAGAAGCCTCATCTCTCTGATCTCTCTCCCTTGAACAAACACTGCCTTTGTAATGGTCCTTCCTTCCTAGGTTTCACTATACTACGTCTGTCTTCTTTATCTGAGTTGTGTTTCTCTAACCTAGTTGCATAAATGATCAGAGTGTTCTTGTAACTCTCTTCATCTTCCCAGAATCTCTGTCAGAGACAAGAGCCTTTCCATGCTACTTCAAAGGGAATTGTCACACAAAATTTGTTTATTTCTTTGTTTGTTTCAAATATACATAGGACGTCAGTTTTCTTCTGAGTGTCTCATCAATGGTATAAAAGATGCAAATTCATGAACTTACTTTTTAAATACACAGAATGCAGTTTCTTCATCTCAGCATTCTTGGTATGTTGTGCCTAGTAATTCTTGTTGTGGGAGGTGTTTCTCTGCACTGGATCCCACTTTGTCAAAAAACAAGAATGTCTTCAAACATTGCCTTCATGAGACAAAAATTACCCTAGGGTAAGGACAACTGATATATAACTGCATTATGGTTGACTTTAATAATTATCTTGACAGGACAAGACTCAGGGGAGTGTTTGTGAGGAAGTATCTGGTTTGGGTTAATGGAGGCCAGAAAACCCACCTTAAATGTGGCTGAGTGACAGCCTTCAATGCCCTCTGCTTCCACTGTGTGAGACCAGTTTACAATCCTGTCAATCTGCCTTCCCTAGCATGAGGGGTTGGGCCCTCACACCCCAAGCAAAACAAACTCTTTTTTTAAGTTGTCATTGATGGACACTGTGTCACAGCAAAGGCAAAACTAACAAATACAATCAGCTATAATTTCTTTTATCTAGAAAGATCTAGCTCACAGGAGCAATCTCTCTCTGTAATATCTTGGAAGACAAGAAAGACTCTGGTTTTCACTCTTTTCTAAGATCCTAACTTATATTCAATAAAGGTTTTCTGGGATAATTTTCTCAGAGTGATCTATTTCTATTCAGCCTCTTGCCTGATTCTTCACATAAGCAACAGGAAAATCTTCAAAGGCAACAACGTTCCAACAGAATTTCACTTTATTCCCAACTCCCCAAGCATACGCCTGAGTTCAAGGCCCTCTAATGAGGGCCTTCTCCTTTCAGACTCCCAGAAGTGCCATTGGCTAATAAATTTGTGAGCCTTCGGGGCATATTTCTGATCCAAACCATAACAGGTACAATTCCCATGAAGTCTAGGTCAAGGCTGTGTGAATAAAGAAAGGATCAAAGGAAATGAAATCTCTGTATGCAGAAGAGAACACGGCTGCTAGGAAGGAACACTACAAGGTTCATCATGGTCTCAGCATACAGCTTGCAACCCCATTGTTTCACATCACCCATCTCCAGACTGCTCTTACTATATCCTGCAAATCAAAAACCCTAATCTTTGTTCACCTCAACTTTCATTTGTCTTTCTCTCCAGCAGACCCAACGACTCTCTGCCTCTGATTCTTCCTTTTGCTATGACTACAAGCCATAGTAGGAGATGATGGCTCCTCACCTCCTAATCACATTCACCTTGGTACTCTCTTGATTCTTAATCATATTTAATCTCACTACAGTAACACTCTCCAAAACAACTATTTCATGCCGTCTTTCCCCTTAATCCTTCTATACCTCCTTGCACAAGGTTTTTGATTTCCTGCCTGTGGGAAAATTGTATTTCACGGGACCTTTTGGAAATTAGTCGCAATGGTACATATCTCACCAATCATGAGTGAGAAAAGTCATATAGTGGTCTAAAGAGCAGGTTTAAAGACCCAGGTTTATTTCTTCCCCTGAGTGTTGTCAAGAGAGAAGGGAAACACAGAGTCCTTGAGTTGAGATCAGATTCTAATGTGTATATTGCATGGACATGCACCCCCACGCAAAATAGTGTTGCAGTAGGCAATAAATCCCAAGGAATCATACTCAAATTGTGGCAGTGGCAGTGGCAGCAGTGACAGCAGAGGACCAAGTTCCTTGATACCCATCCCAATGTTCTGCGTTCCTGAATAAAAATGAAACAGAGAGAGAGAGAGAGAGAGAGAGAGAGAGAGAGAGAGAGAGAGAGAGAGAGTCTTATATTTCGATATGCCTTAAACAGCTCAATGTCTGGGCCACTCCCAAACCCAAACCTCCATGTAGCTAACACACTCTCTGATATTCCCAACTCATCACTTACTAAAATCTATATTCCGTCCTGCTTGCTCTAGACCCAGTTAGGGCTCCTTGGGGCTAGCTACTCTTTTGTGGCTCTTACATGTTGGCTGTCTCTCTGCCCTGTACTTTTCAGGTCTGGTTTTTTTCCTTTCCTGGCATGGTGATTCTAAATTCTTCTTCCTCCCCTTGTCCCCTTGCCCTCAAATTCTAAAGTCCCACCTCTGGTCTGGTTTTTTTCCTTTCCTGGGGGCAGGGACCCTCAGCATCTTACATGTAGATTCTTATGCAATTTTGGGAACCCAATTAACATAATATAAGTGTTAGACAAAATCCACAAAAGAGAAAAGAAAAGAGAGAAAAGGAAGTAGGCTAGCAGGGGAGAGATAAACGTTTGATGTGTTTAGTTGCTGTTACAGGAGATGAGGTTACATCCTCCTGTTATAGTTCATCTTGCCTTAAACTGGCCTGTCTACTTAGGTAAGAAAATGGAAGTAGTTGGAAGCTGACAGTTGCAATGTCCCATGACCACATCTGCCACCAATTAGCCATTACCCCCTGTGCCTTCTCCTGTTTTGTGGGTGAATTCCTCCCCCCTGAAGGCCAGCCTTTCATCTGGTGCACTGTTGTTTGAGCAGAACCCCCTCCAGCTAACTGCTTATATTAGCTTCTGTTAAACTGCCTGTTTCTGCATCTCCCCCACCCGCTGCAAGCCATCCCCCCTCAACTGCTTATCCATATGCCAGCATGTGATTTTGCCTTCAAATACCCTGTGGCCTGGACATACAAAGGTCTCAGAATGTGTAGGTATAGTCCTAGACAGCTAGACTAAGACTTCCAATTGACTATAAACTGTGTCTGAGTGGTCATCTCTGGTAGACTCCCCATAACACTTTTCCTGCTACTGCCAAACATTAAACACTCCTCTGGCCCTATAATCATTTCCCATATTTCGTTAGTCACTCCCATCAGTAAATGAACACACACACACACAAAATCATCTTTCTTCAAAGCCATTCCTTTCTTCTAGTACTCACATGCCCACTTCACTTTGAATGAGCTACTCACTGCTGTTATCTCCAGACCCAACTCATTAGGGTGTTTGCTTGCTGTTCTACCATACTGAAAGCTTGCTCTTTTCAAAGTTGATGGAACACATAAAATCTGGCAGTTAAAGCTGGATTTTATCTGATATAACATTGATATAGTTGATCACCTTCCTATCCTTGGTTAATTTCTTCCTATTTGAAATATTCTGGCACCCTGTTGTCTTTGAATTCTCTTTCTACTTCACTGTATACTCCTTTGGTCTCCAAAGGTCTAAATATTGGGCTGCTCCATGACTCAGTTATTGGATATCTCCTCAGCCGTCAAGAGGTCTCATCTAGTTTTATGGTTTTATTGATGTGCCATGCTATATTTGATCTTTATTCTGGCTCTTACCTCTCCCTTGACTTTCAAATTCACCTGTGTTAGAACCTCTGACTGAGGTCTCAACTGCAACAAAAGTAAATGTCTAGTTTCCATCCATCCCACAAGCTATGCTTGCTGATTCTTTCCCCAACTCAGCAAAAAGCTATTCTGTTCTTCTAGCTACCAAGCAAAACATTTTAGAATCATCCTTATTCCTCCCTTTCTTTTATACCCATGTGTCTTGTGTCATAAATCCTTTAGTCTTACCTTCAAATCCCAAATCCTGACCCAGTTGTTTACATGGATATTGGAAATAAGCAAAATAAACTTATTCTAAGTACTTCAATTTCATTTGCAGTCTCCAATTAATCATAGGAAGAAATTAAATTAAAGATTTCAGTCCCTAGGGTCGCTGGGAGCTTCCCTATAGCTGAACAGCTTCTGTTTTAAGCAAACAGTTGTCTGAATCCAGACATCTCAGGGACAACTTGTAAGGAGACAGTTGTCTGAATCCAGACATCTCAGGGACAACTTCTTTATCTTCCTTGCAGAATCAAAATAAATTCTTGTTCCCAGACTCAGAAACCTGGTGAAAATGCCCTTACCAAACCCCTTATGTCAAAATATAATTGGACAGTGCTATAACCCATCCTGTTCCACCCTCACTTTATGGTTTCAGTCTTTAAACATGCTGCAGACCTGATAATCAGTAGCAGCATGATTACAATAGACTTTTGTCATCTGCATTGACCTATTGTCACATTTATATTTGATTTAAGTGGACCCCACAACAATACTATTCCAGTATCACTTTAGAAGGAGAATTTATCAGAGTACCTCATATAATTTATAATTTATACTTTAGCTATTTTACTCTATTTCCTCTTTGATCATTCCTTACTATCTGTGTTAGTCAGCTTTCTTGCCATTGTCCAAAGTGACTAATAACACAATTTAAGGAAGGCAAGGTTTATTTAGCTCACACTGAAAGTGTTTCTAATTCACCATGGTGGCAAAGGTATAGCAGAGCAATGTGGCCCCAATATCAGAAAATAGAGGGAGTGAAGAAGGGAGGGAGGGAGAGAGGGGTTAGGGAGGAAAGGTGGAAGAAAATGAGAGAGGAAGAAGAGGAAAGGGAGAATTGAGAGAGAGAGAGAGAGAGAGAGAGAGAGAGAGAGAGACTTTATAACTACACGTTTTTTATTTCTGTCCCCCAGCCCTATACAATGAAGGTCTCTCACCTATTGGATGGTGCCATCCATATTTAGACCAGTTTGTTTCCTAAGCCAAACTTGTCTAGAAATTCCTTTACAACACATGCAGAAGTGTGCTTCCTTAATTCCATATGTGCTTTTAAAATTCAATCAAACTGACAATCGTAGTCCTACCACACCATCTGATGTATTGGGACATTCCATTCACTTGCAACTATCTTTCTCCCAACTGTAATCTAAGCCCCGTGTGGCAAAAGTTTGTGTTTTCTCTCTTCATATACATCAGGCTTCTTACTGGAGAAAAACAACCTATAGAGGGAATATTTTTTCCCCTCAAGGTTTCAGAGGGTTCAACCCATCCCATCATGGTAGGTAAAGGTGGTGGATCAGAACATTGTATCAGACAGGAAGCACAGAAAAGGTTGTCCTAGCATCTCTTCTGATTCCATGATAAAATACCTTGACAAGAGGCAACACAGGGAGAAAGGGCTTATTCTAGCTCACATTCCAGGTTACAGTACATAAAAGCAGCAGGTCACATCCCATCTACACATCCACAGTCGAGAGAAGAGAGAAATGAATCATTGTGCACATGTGTGTTGCTCTGCTGACTATCCAAATGCAAGGAATAGTACCTCCCACTCTCCGACTGGGTCATCACTCATCATTAGGACAATCCCTCACAGACACTCCCACAGGCCAACCTAATCTACACAATCTCTCATTGATACTCTTGTCTCATGTGATTCTAGATTGTGTCACCTTGACAATTAAAGCTGATTATTACATTACCCAAAGGAAGATATGGCCCATGGTGCACACCCCAGCCACCCACTTCCTTTAGCTATCCCATCTTCTACTTTAGCCAATAATACTATAAATAATAATGATGATAATATAAAACCTTGAAGGGATGGATTCACTCATTAAGACAGAACTACTGTGCTTTAATCCTCTCAAAAATGCCTTCATGGATGCACTTAGAGGTGTGCTTTATGAAACCATTGGGTGTTTCTCAATCTAGTCAAATTAAGAATGGAGATTAAACTTTTAGTTAGGTTTTTGTTTTTTGAGACAGAGGTTTTCTGTGTAGTTCTGGTTGTCCAAGAACTCACTCAGAAAAGGCTGTCCTAGTACCAGCTGGACCTGAACTCAGATAGTTGTTTGCCTCTGGCCCTGAGTGCTAGGATTAAAGGCATGTACCACCATGTGCCAAAAAAAAAAAAAAATAGGTTTTAAGATAAATGATCAGACTTTCACTGATAGATCCCTAGTACTAGTCTTTGGAATAAATTGTAGAATCAAGTGAATACATTGAATATTGACTTGAGTAGTTATTAAATTTCTGTTGTATGGAAACATCAACTAAATGGTCAATGTTTAAAGGAACAAGTCAGTAATTTTTCAGAGGTTTCACCTGCCAAGATTCCCCTGACGTGGAAAGCTGGAGCTTAGGTCCAGGTCAGAGTTCACTCCATGCTATGCTGCTTGTCTCCTCTAGGGTCAGTAACTCACCTAAACACTGCCTACAACTCTGCTGGCCTCTCAAAAAGCCACACTACACACCCGAGGCAGCACACACTTCTTACATCCCTGAGAACCACTGTGTTCCTTTGCAAGAGATCTTTAAGTAACACCAGTGGTTCAAGACATCTGTCACTCATGAGGTCTCTCCATGTTTCCTCTGCTCCTATTCTAAGAAGAATGTTCTTTCCCTGCTAAATCTTGATGTAGGTGATGGGTGCTGTCAGACCACAGTCTAGGAATGGAGTTGAGCAAGGGGGATTTTAAGTGCTTGTGAGAAAACTCCAAGAAAACAAGGCAAGAGTCTTATGACCACAGCTTCTTCAAACCCCAGAATTGTTCTTGGAATGTGTTTTTTTTTTACTCCTCCCAGGTATAGTGGATAGGAGTGAGTTATTTCAGCTGATACTGTTCATGTGCATCTATGAAAAAACATTTTCTTGTCACATATGGCTTGTCTTTGTCATTAAATACTTTACTCATTTGAATCTTCTTAACCCTCAGAGTACAAATTGCTGGATGCTCTGAATAAAGAGCCCCTACTCTCCCAAGTTCACACTGTCAAACTAGGGTGGTAAGCAAGGTGCTATTTAAGATATTCTACTTCCATAAAGTCCTATTTATGATTTCCAGAAAGTTTTATACTCTAAAAAGCCACTTTCACGGGCATTTTTACTGTGATAACATCTGATTCAAACACTCTGATTAGTGTGACTAACAGTATGATTTATAGGGAGGAAGCAGATAGGGACTATATATAAAAACAGGAATAGGGCCTTCTACACCTAGGATCACTACTCACCTACCCTCAGTGCTGGAGAGCGCTTGGGACCTCGTGCACAACTACACTATACTGCCAACTTTTAATTTCTTCTGTAGAGCTAACTTTATAATCCTGATTGCTGCTCATGGATGCTGCCTCAGGGTTCTGTAGAATCTACTGAGCAACATTCTATACCAACATTATGCTATGATGACTATACATTTTCTACTATAGTTCCCAGTATAGTATTCGGGCTCATATGGAAGAGGTGGTAGATATATCAAGTAGTGAGAAACGAGAACAGACAATGGTTCATTAGAACCATCACCTTTTAGGGCCCTGTAAACAAATAAACCTACTTTGTTACAAATAAAATTGGAATTCCTTTTTATTTCTCTTTCTTCTTGAATCTTATTCATATCCTCAACTCCCTCTGCTTGAATTTGTCCATATCCATTAACTGCATTTAAAAGTTTGTACCATCAAATTGTCAATGGAAACTAGTCAGGTAGTCCTGGAAGATCCTGATCAGTTTCTGGCAGAATGGGTGCTTGTGGTTTCACCATGGGCTTCCTCTTACTAGCCCATTTCCTGCTTCCTCCAAATTCTCCTGGTATGTCTGCCAAGCATTGCCTCCCTTCACAGGCTTGCCCAGTGCCTTTGTTAAACTGGTTATGGATGTTCAGCCTTTAAGTGAAGCTTTTTATAGCTAGCTCTTCCTGCCAATCAGACACTGGGCTTCTAAGAAGCAAGGTTTGCAGGCATTATCCAGCTTCATCCTCCTTAGGCCTTTCTGCCTTTAGCGTCAAGCTGCGATCCATGTGAAAGTTGATGGTTACTTGAGCAGAGACCATCCAAAGTCTGAGCACAGACCTTAGTCCAGAGAAAGTGCTCTACCAAAGGACGAAGTGGGGCTGTGAGGAGGAGCCAAAGGGTGGGGAGGAGCTGAAGGGGAATGGGGAGGGGCTTGAGTTTGACACCGCCCAGCTCTTATGCACTTCAGCATGGCTTCGGCCTCATCCGGCTCTGGAGCCGGGCTGTTGCGTTTTCTGCGTCTAGTTGGGCAGCTCAAGGTGAGCAGATGGGATCGGCTTGGCCGGGAGGCGGTGCGGCCCAGCTCAGGCTCCGACCTCACGCAACCTCCCTCGCTCAGCCCGGCGTTGCGCGGCCTGGATGTGCGGAGAAGGAGCTGGCGGGTACGCAGCCGAGGCTGGACCGGGGACTCGCGCACGCTCCGTGCCCAGCGCGGCCACAGCCCAGGCCATGGCGATGCTGCGGAGCGGCAGCGGAAGGCAGGAGCTGAAGCCCCTGCACGTAGGCTGTGAAAACCTTCCTCTGTCACCGTGACTTCCGGAACTGTTGGTTTCAGTAATTCGGTTTCAGCGTGCACCAGCCCTTGCTTGGCAGAGCTTGTGCAGAGCCCCCTTTGTTCCAAGATGAGCTGTTCTGTAACACTGTGACTATTTGTGAAATTCTTTAGATGCATAGAACTCCCAGAGAAAATGCAGACTTACACAGGTTGAGAAGTAGTGAAAGGCTTGACTGTCATGGAAACTCCTCCAAGCCATCTGAGTTAGAATTGGAGAGTCTGTCACATGTTGCATGTACAGAATATTCTATTATTGTATGAAATGAGTTTTTGGACGGCACAAATCTTCTACTCTCGTAGATAGGAAAAATACTGGGGCTTTGCTTTGCATTTTTCCTAACTACACCACAGATGAACAGCACAGGCTGGCAGCCTGGAACTTGGGTCTTCACCTGTTGAGTTCTCAGATTCCAGGCGTGTACCACCAGGAGAACCTCCAGTTTTGCTTTTATCTCTATAAACTTTTTGTGTATTATCCCATAGTTATGCTTCACTAGCACAGAGTAAAGACTATTGGACTTTTGTATACTTTTGAATATTTTTGTATATTTGTGAATTGTCCACTCACTAGTAATATTTCAGATTTTTATCGATATGATTAGTTTAAATGAAACATTTTTTTAAAAATAGTCTTGGTTTGAAACCACGACTCAGCTGACATGTGGCTCTGTGGCCATTCTCTGGCATTTTCATGAAGAACACCTGTCATTTTTGTTGTTGTTCCCAGTGATAGTGTTTTTTTAATTCCTTATCTTATTAGAGAGTTCCACGGACTGGCTGGGTATACAGAAATGTCGAAAAGCCAGAAAGCGTGTCAGATCACATGTACCGGATGGCAGTTATGGCCATGGTGACCAGAGATGACCGTCTTAACAAGGATAGGTAAGTTATTTGAACATTGATGCTTATGAAGGTTTCTGGACTCTGTGTGAGGATTACTTCAGTTGTAAACTATAGTAAGTTTTCTGTTGTTACATTCTGCATTGGTCTCAGGGGAAACAAGTGAGAAGTTAGAGCCTTTAAAGGGTGAATATGTGTGAATTGTATCTTTGCATTAGTATTTATTTGGCTTTGAGCTATCTGCTTTTATGAATAATGATAGCCATTTCTGAGGCCATATTGTTGAACTAATGTGGCAGTAACTACATAGGAGCTATAAAGAGTTAGCATCTCTTTAGATCATCAGCAAGTTTTTTTTTTAAATGCTTGATAATCACAAGACAAGAGTTTACAAAGAAGACAGCAAATGAATTGCACAGGACTGATGTGGCTTCAATAAAAATTACAAAATAAGTTAGGGTAGGAAATTAGCCAGTTGTTCCAGTAGCAGGGAAGATCTCATGTTCTTGGTTGGTCTTCACGGGTTAGATGGCATCTGAGCTGAGTGACACAGGTCAAGAAGTAGTGAAAGGCTTTGCGTATAGAGTATCCAGAAACAAAATGCTGGTGGTGGGGAGGTAATGGAGTACTTTGGGGAATAACAGGAAGTAAGGTTGACTTCAGGGATGTTTTGGGGGAGCCCAGCAAGTCCTGTTGCTCTGCAGATAGAGTAGAACTTAGGGAATTTTTGGCAAACAAAGAAAAACCACAAGACAAAAATGAAAGTCAATTGGAGATATGAATGAAGTTGGTCAGAGATTTTGACCTGGACCAGAAAAAAAAAAATGGAGGTGGGAAACCTAGGAGGCTTTGAGACTATTTGTTGAGTATTAAGACTGAAAAATGCCAGCCATTCTGGGGCACCTGCCTCATTATTTGCACCTGCCATTCTGATGATTATTCTCATAGCCATGAGTTAAATGATCAGTATGGAATGAGAACATTATTTAATGTAATTTTCAGGTCTCCCCTCTGAAGTACTTCCCTCTATCCCCTGTTAGTGATTCTGGGCATCATACTCAGGGCCTTGTGCGTTGTAGGCCAGTACACTACAAGCTGTAAGGTCAGTAGCCTTACTATACAAATTCAAAACCCTATCAGTTCAGCTGCATCCATTACTGTATATATTGACCGTTTTGGCAGTAGACATTGGAGTTCTAAATTTTGTGTAAGTAAAACATCTCCTGACTTCCTGGAACCTCCTAAAATGAGCATTTGTAAAATCAACCATTTTTTTCAAAGTCAGTTTATCCTATACTCTCAGACCATATAGATAGATAGTATTGTGTTAAGTATTTATAAGCAATTCTGATTCAGGACTAATATAGGTTGGTAGAGTATAATTAGTTTAGAAAGTATCGTATTAAAATAGTCTATGGGGGAGAGAAAGAAAAATATATTATTAAGCTTAAAAATAGTATAGAGGGCTGGAGAGATTAGCTCAGTAATTAAGAGTACTGACTGCTCTTCCCAAGGTCTGAGTTCAATTTCCAGCACCCACATGGTGGTTCACAACCGTCTGTAATGGGATCAGATGGTGTGTCTGAAGACAATGGTAGTTTGTTAACATACATTTAAAAAGATTGTATAGAAAGGACACTTATAGTGAATTTGATTTTGTATAATTATTCAACATTTCTTGCCTGGTCAGATGTATACGCCTAGCCCTGGTACATGATATGGCAGAATGCATCGTTGGGGACATAGCACCCGCAGATAACATCCCTAAAGAAGAGAAACACAGGAGAGAAGAGGTCAGTGCTGGTTATCGACTCTGTAAAAGACCTCACGGAGGACCTGTCCCCTAAGCAAATCCATTCACTAGCCCTGTTGCAATATAGGAGGCATTGCCTAGCCAGTCTCAGAAGGGGAATGTTGGAGAGGGTGTCTGTCGAGATTTAGGGCCTAAGTGTTCAGATGGAGCTCAACTTATGACAGTCAACTAGCTGAGTCTGTATAGAGTTTGTAAACAACTAGCTGAGTCTGTATAGAGTTTGTAGACAACTAGCTGAGTCTGTATAGAGCTGAGTCTGTATAGAGTTTGTAGACAACTATCTGAATCTGTATAGAGTTTGGAGACAACTAGCTGTGTATGTATAGTTGGTAGATATCTAGTTCAGTTTGTATAGAGTTAGTAGACAACTAGTTGAATATGTATAGAGTTTAGTACTCAATAGCTTAGACTTTGTGGGACTAATGACAAAAGGCTTTCAAGAAAGGCTTGCAGTCCATACTGACTGTTTTTAGAAAGTTAACGGTCTTCTCTAAGCAAGGGTTTCTTTACCACAGAATTGGTTTTGGCTTATATCCCTCCTACCCCCCATTGTTTAATGTAAAAATAAGACTATATGCCTGTTCCTGCTGTGTTTGACTCAGGAACAGATGGTCATGTTGGTTTTCTATTTTCTTTTCTCTCTTTATTTTGGTTCTTTAGGACAGGCTTTCTCTGTGTAGCCCCAGCTCTCCTCAAACTCACTCTGTAGACCAGGCTGGCCTTCAACTCAGAGATTCTCCTGTCTCTGCCTCCCAAGTGCTCAGATTAAAGGTGTGTACCACTACCACCTGGCTTTTAAGCCTATACCACCTGGTATTCCCAGGCAGTCTCCCATCCAAATACTAGCCAGGCCTGCCTCTGTTCTAAAATCAGACAAAATGGGGCATGTTCAGGGTCATATGACAGTAGACAGGCTTCAGTCTTAGTGTGTATAGATAAATGGCATGGCTTTCATTAGAATAGAAGAAATAGCTGGGACTTAACTCAATGTGTGGAAATTATCTCCCCCATCACAGGTAATCTCTTTGGAGAGAAATTCTCTAAATCACAAATATATTCATTATTATAATTACTGTTTAGTAAAATTTTAAGTTAGTCCTGTAGAGGCTAGAAATTTAAAAAGTAAAAAAAAAAAAAAAATGCATTCACAGAGATAAAAAGCTTACATAAGATACTAAATTAGGATCAGTGGAAGCTACAAACTCTGAGGCCAGGGCTAGAAAGAGACATTTTTGAGGCAGATGCAGAAAAACACAGGAAGAAGGCTCCCTTAATCCCTTCCTCCTCCACCTCTTAACTCTTTCATCCTTACAGCTGAAGAAGGGTGGAATCGCTTACTGCAAACGACTTGTCTCATGGGCCTGTGAAGTTGGTCTTAAGTCATTTAGTAAGGAAGCTCTTATCAAGATGGCTTAATACAGAAGGTAGGTTTAAGAAGCTATTTTCAAAGCTGGTGGAGACTAGAGCTAAAGTCCCAAAGAAGAAAGAAGATCCCATTCAGAACTGGAATTAATTTAGGTTCAAACCACGCTAAACCACCTTGGAAATGTTATAAGACTGGGTCATCTGTCCATCTTCCTCCCAAAGGACAGGTTCAAACTATAGCCTGTACATCATGAGAGAAGGAAATATTTCTCAGTATAGGTCTGGACTGTTGTGAAAAAAAAAAAAAAAAAACCCTTAGTTTGCTTGACAGAATTCATACAGAAAGAAAGCAATCTGCTGCAATTCTCGGTTACAGAAAGGAATTGGCACTTGAACCAGAGGATGATGGGTAATGAAGTGTGATCTAGAGTAAGAGGATGGAGAAGAAAGTCCTGGCTGGTGAAGCTTGGTGGAGGACGTTGGTTTCATTTCTGTATAAATACAGACATTAAAGTGAAAAGTCATGCCGAAGATTGCTGTGGACAGAGGAGCTGGCATGGGGAAATGTGCCAGGAAAGGAGATACACTGTCACTCTGGAAGGGCATGAGGGTTTTCTCCACAGAGAGCATGCCAGGAACTTCTCAAGAGGAATTGCAGACATAGTAAAGGTAGCACAGCTGCCAGAGGTGGAGGAACATAATGACTCCTGACAGGATGGGTCCTGCTTAGTGTCACCTGGGGGAGGAGCGCAAGGTTCTGAACATCCATGGTGCTTGCTGCTCTCTTCTGGAGTGCCACATTCTGGGTAGGAAAAACCCTTTCTGGCCCCCATCATCTTTGCTGCCGCCTACTCCTGCTGATTCACAGAGGAATAAACGTCATAGGCAGAAGACCCAAGCAAGCCTCTTAGAGAACATCAAGTTCTTGGCTGAGAAACCCAGGGTCTAGAGAGAGCTGGCAAGTCATTACCACTTCAGGCCACTGGTCTAGGTTCAAAAACAGGAAGGTTGGGATTCCTTTTACAGATGGTGTTTATGCACAAGATTTGGCTCTCTGAGACATGCATTAAGATAATTAAATGAAGGCTCCTTGCCCTCAGCAGAGACATGCATAATATTAACCTGAAGCATCATTTGCCCAGAAATTTCTTGCCTGATGGGCAGGATTTTCCAAGAGCATAATAATTTTTATCAGTAAGAAGCTTTTTAATAGGTCAGTATTTGGATGGTGTGGTCTCTGAAATGCTATTTCAGGCTTTGGGATGTGCTCATAAAAGTAAAGTATCTTGCATAAGGGAGTCAAGGGCTACATTTTGTTCTGCTATGTTCAGTACTGGGCCAGTGAGCTAAGAAGAGGCAGACAAATAATTCCTGTTCAAAGCAAAGTGTTTAAGCATGTACTCCAAGTAGATTGGGCTTCAATATACCTATACTCAAATGTCTTTTGAGGACTTCTGAAAAATAAAACAAGAAATAATGTATTGCTGGGATAGTACGGTAAAATACACCGTTTATGGAGACAATATATAAAAATTATTTTCTCAAGTTCATTGCGAAGATTTACAATAAAGAAACAAGAAGAATGAAAGTATAAAATAGAATTCCTGCCACTCTGGGTGATGTGATCCTATAATTATGTGTCTGAGCAAGCCACTCAGGATGGTGCCTCCACCCATAAGAGCAAATTGCTGGTACTGGTAAGTTCTGCTTGCTCTAGATGCAGCTGTAAGCTACAGGGCATGCTTCCTTCCATTGTTTTATAAATATGCACACAAATACCCATTCCTCTTCTCTAATTCATTGTTTTCTTTTATATGAGACCTTGCTCTTATTGAAGTTTATGTTTAACAGCTTATCCTTTTCAAAGAGTTTAGCCTCTGGTTAACACCAGAATAGAGTAAGAGGTAGACAGGGTGAAATGGTGAAAGACTTTAAGGCTATTTGGAAGCCAGTTGCCCTTTAAAAGATGTGACGTTTTGGTGAGCGGTAGAGTGGTCAAAGGGAAGGAAGAGGCTGGACTGCAGATACCACATAGAACTTAGAAGTACTTATGAGTGAGGGAAGACTCTGCTGGACAGACACATCCTGGGAAGGCCCCAGAGTGGCCAGCATCCCTTCAAGCAGTTTCTGGGGACACAGTCATTCAACCCCACTGGCTATTGTCCTGCTCTGTGACACTGCGGACGACCACCAGAGCATAGGAGAGTGCTTTCGGATGGGCAGTCACTTGAGATGGTAAGCTCCTTTGGAGCAGAGAGGATAGAGTGTTCAGCAGTGCGTTCTGGGAAACAGTGTAATTTCTGTTATGTCATAGTGACACTAATTGCCTTTCTGTGTGATGCTTTTAAGTTTTGAAATAATGGAAGTAATAGAAGATGAATACAATTTTTTTTTTAATGGAACCAGTAAAGGCCAGTTTACTAGGAGTTATTCAAAAGATTCCAAGTCCCTTATTTGGCTTTTGTAGACTTAGATACTGTCTTAGATGAAGGTGAATGTAAAAAACGTAATGGTTTCATATTTCAGGAGGCTATGAAACATATAACCCAGCTGCTGCCAGAGGACCTCAGGAAGGAGCTATATGAACTCTGGGAAGTGAGTATACATTCTGGGCTCATTTTATATTTATTGTTATTGAATTGTGTATGGCTTGCCTGTGTTTTAGTTGCTCAGATTATGTAACTAGTGTCTAAATTTGCTGTGGTTTTGCCTCCCAGCTGCTGCAGAAACTTCTCTGCACTTATTGAGGTTTTCCTTTTTCTTTTTGCTTTTTGTTTTGTTTGTCCACACCCATGTACCCATACCTAACTCTTTTATTTGTGTGCATGCATCCTCATGTGTGTGTGAGTGTGCAGGTGAACGTTGGCTGTCGTTCCTTAGGTATCCCTCACTTTGCTTTTGAGACAAGGTCTCTAAGGGCCACAGCCGCTTTAGAATTACAGCATGCTAGCTTCCACTTTGGTTCTGGGGATTGAATTTAAGACCTCTTGTATGCAAATAAGCTCTTTTACTGACTGAGCTGCAGCAGAATGTGTCTTTGGGGAATACTGGTTTCCATCTAAAAGCATATACTTTTAAGTAGCTTTTGAAGTATGCTCTGTAAGGTGGGGAATAGCAGAATAAAGTAAGGTTTCACTTCATCCAGGCAGAGAAAAAGAGGAGATGTGAACTTATGAGGTGAATTTCATTATCTCTTAAGGACAAAACACTCCTAGAATTTGGAAAGCTTTCTAAGAATCTGCCTATCTGTGCCTCATATTTGTTGTAAACCCAGTGGCATGGCAGCATCTATAGAATTGTGTTCTTTGTTGGCCACCAGCAACTAACTGAAATTTTCTCTGAAAAATCTACAGGATTAAAATAGTCTCATCCAAGTAGAATTTTGGATTTGAGTAAATATAAAACACTTGATAACTCCCAAGTAGGTAGCAGTTGTTTTGTCTTATACACATACTTGATGAACCTTATCAAAGAATCCTGATGGGGAGAACCCCTCCTTGCCTCTATGTTATTTAGTGGTTGTGATCTTGGCATGCTCTGCCCATTCTGGTCTCCACCCATCCACTGCATGGTGTCCTTTTCTGCTAGAGTCTGTGTCTAAACATCCTGGATTAGGCCTATATTATAACTCGGTCACTTCTGTAGAGGCCCTATTTCCATGTAAGACGTAGCCATAGGTCACAGGCAGAAAGGAAAAGGAACAATTGATGTGCAGGTACATGGGTTTTGGTAACAGACTGTCAGTGTTCATGGGCTTGTTTTCTTATTTCTTAGCTTCATGACTTAGGGCAATTTAATTTCTCCATGTCTTCATCTAGTCATCTGTGATAAATAGCAGTATATAGATATGGGGATTAAAGTAATTAATATATGTAAAATGCTTAGAACATAGAGAGTTCAAGTCTGTCTCTATTCCATATACTCTGTTTGGTTTGCTTTCAGTACCTATGTCCTGATATTGGTACCTGTAGAACTTAGTGTAATACTTGCTACATAGAAAATCACAGCTGGTGGATATTTTTATTTTTAGTGTGGTCACCACAGTTGTTCACCATTATAAACATCTGCCAGCCTAGAGGTTTAAGGGGTTAGACAATCTGGATTATGTCTTTCACTATAAAAGTGAAATTATGTTTTAGTAAACCAGGAGAAAGTTGTGAGAATATCACAGAAAAGTTACACTTTTTACTTTGTATTGTTGGTTTTCTCTGGGTAGCCGTGAAATCCTGGAACTTGCTTTGTAGATTAGGCTGGCCTTGAACTCATAGAGATGTGCCTGCTGCTGTCTCCTGAGTGCTGGGACTATATCCTTCCAATCCCCAGTGCACACATGGAGCCAGTGTTCCATACTAGCCGCCTATCTGGGGATTCTCTTTACCCTGGAATTTTTTTTCCGTACTGTCAGATGCCCATCAATTAGAGATGCAGTTGGGTTAACAAGTTTCCATTTTGTCTTCATCGTAGAGCAATGTGAGCTCCTAGATCTTGGGAGCAAATGCCACCAGGAGGTCAGAGAAAGGAAGGTGTGAAAGAGGGACATCACAGATAGCAGCCCTCCCTCAGAGCCAGCCTTCCCCACTCTTCTTCTCTTCCCCTTCCTTTCTCTCCTATGACCACCTTCTAGTCCTGCCACTGGGAAACCCTATCCTGAGTCATTTGGTGGCTTGTCACACCTGCAGGTGACAGAGTGTTCTGCTGTTCCTGTACAGTCCCAGGCACTTCCCTGGAATCTCTGCGCATCTATTGTCCTCTTCAAGCATCTGCCTTGCTCCTTACTCTTCTAAGTTTATAGCAGGTCACCCTTTATGTTTGTCTCTAAGTAGGAAAGTAGAGGCTACATGGGTGGAAACTTTTCTAGCTTGTCTTAGCTTGTAGCCACTACCCTGATTTTCATTGAAAACATTTGGATGCCATTTTTATCTTATCGTTCATTCTTAGATGTTGTACTTTAATCTCATGTATATTTTTTAAACTCAATCTGTCCTTTGGATCTCTGTTAACCTATAGTATCTCCTTTTATTCATTTCTTTTGTTTTCAAGTTGTCTCTTGAGGTTTGTAGACTCGTGGCCAGTATTGGAGTCCCTCAAACCTGCATTTACCAGTTGCATACTCATTGTTGAAGTCTTGTGTTCATTTAGGTCGGATCCCTGCGACAAACCTGTAGGTGGATGTTGTATTCATTCCTCTTGAGCTACATTGTCAGAACACAGCCCAAGAATGAAGTTGTGTGCAGAGAATTCTGAATGCATGGGAGAAAACTCCAAGAAAAAAGACAAGAGTCTTGTGACCTCAGTTTTTCCAAAACAGGAAATTGTTTTTGGAATGTGTTTCATGCTTCTCCCAGGTGTAGAGGATAGGAATGAATTTACTTCAGATAATTCATCACAACTGGCTATTGTTGTTTGTTTATATGCCTTTATTTAAAAACAAAACAAAACCTGTTTTTGCTACATAAGGCTTGTCCGTGTGATTGTATACAGCTTGAAGTCCTGAGAACTTTGCTCAGGTGTCATCTTAAACCCCAGAGTATAAATTGTCTGATGCTCTGAATAAAGTTGGCTATTGTTTGACACTTCAGATCTACCTCACTTACGGGCTCTATTCTCCCAGGCCTCACCACCTCTAAAGTGGAGATAGTACATAATTCTTTTTTATGTTTTTAGCCTCTAAACCTTAGAGGTTACAGGAAGGTAACTTAATGTTTTTATTTTGTCGCTTATATATTTTTGTGTTTCTCCCTCGCCTCCTCTTTGGTTGCAGTTCTTACAGGAAAAGTAAGAAAACTGATTGATTTTGTTGACAGCAGGAACGGCCTTGCACCAGCTTCATTCCAAAACACCCAGTCAGTCTGGTCACTTCTAGGCCTGTGCACTCCTGAACAGTTCAGTGTTCGAGACTTCTCTGTGGTTGATTCTTCAGAATGGCTCCTAGAGCATCGTTCCCTAATGTCTTGCATTTCACTCAGTCTCTTGGTAAATTTTTTTTTTTTTTTTTTTTTTTAGTTCATAAAATTAACTTTCTCTGGATATAAAATATCTAGCTCATAGTTTCTTTTTCCTGAGTATATTAAGTCCATTTTTCTTTTTCTTCTAACATATAACATTGCTGTCAAAGTCTGGCTGTCAATTTATTCTCATTATATGCCAGATTCTATTCTTATATAGGAGTCCAAAGAATTTCTTTTCTGTCTGTTAATTTTCATTAGAATGTATCTTTGTATTGATCATTCTGAGTTAATTTCCTTGGGTATTTAATCTGTGCTTTTAGTATATTTTAGAAAAAAATGTTACTGCAAGGAAATTTTATTGACATCTAGTTTTTGTTTTTCTTTCTTTCTTTTTTTTATTTTATTTTACTCTTGCATGCTTTTGTTCTTTTTTGCCAGCTGTCAGTGTCTTCCAGTTTCTCGGAAACCCTTTGTATCTTACTTTTTCAAACTGTTAAATGTACACTCTATTTCCGTTTTTACCTCTCTTAGGCGTATTTATTGTGCTCAGTTGCCCCTAGATTCCACATCACTTAGAAATCTTCTCAAAAGTGAGCTTTACCTCTGTTCTTTTCTAGGCCTTTCCATAGTGTCTTACTTTTGTGTGTGTGTCTTTTAGTTTTTTGGGAGTAGTTTGTGGTAGGTTTGATCTACTTTTAGATCTGAGAATATCTTTCTGGTATAAATGGGAAGTGTGTTACTTTCTCTTCTATCTACTAAGTTTGTGTGGGATCTGACCAATGGCATTATCCATTGCTCATCTTGGTTTGAAATCATATTTCCTGAACTGATGGAATAGAATTTAATTCAGGTCTCCCTCCCTTAATTCAGGTGGTAGTTGTTGTTGTTTTTGCTCTGTTTGTGTGTATGGATGGGTGTGTGTGTGTGGTTGTATTGGTGCTTTAATAATGTAATATTAGGGAAATATGGAGACTTTTAAAGGGACTTCTTAACTTTGTTTTCCTTTCCCAAACTTAGGTCTTTTCTTAATCTTGATAACCTTTACTCTACTCAGCTTTTATTTGCTTGCCAGCATGGGTCCCTGTTCTAGTAAAAGATGACCCAGGAGTCAGACAGGGAGTATCTTAGGACTGGACTGTCCTTGTTTAAGCTCCTAGTGCTCATTTACTGTTGGGTGCACAGAATCTTGCCCAGTATCTTTCTGCATACTTGAAGCTTATAGTGAACACCCACTGCCTGCTAAGTGTTTCTTGTACCCCAGTGCTTTCTCCACACAGGTGCCAGTCTTAAGCAGGCTTCTGGAGGTCAGTGGCTTCTCTCACTTGCTTATACTTTGTTTGTTTATTTCAGTTCATAATAATATTTCTCAAATTCTTCCATATTTTCCTGTCCTTGCTGCCCTGATTTTAGAACCTGATTTTCCTGCTTCTAGTTAACCTACTGCCCCACACTGCAAACTGGAGTAATCTTTATGAACACCAAATCTGAATATGCCCCTTCCTGCTGGGACCAACCCCACCACAATGCCCATGATGCTCAGTAAGCTGAGATTCCCTACAGGAAGCCTGGGTCCTGAAAACACCTATGGTTGCTTTCATATTTAGGCCTTTCCTTTTCCTCTTTTGTCCTATGACTCTCAAGTCTGATGTTAGAAATAGTTCTCAGAAATTCTTTAACTGTCAGAATAATTCTCACCCCAAGAGCTTGGTCTACAGTGTTCTTTGCCCAACCCTGACTTTAAATTTACTTATTTTCCATGTACATATGTGTACACGCATGTATGACACAGCACATGTGAAGGTCAAAGAACAACTTACTGTTATTGGTTTTTTATCATTTGCGTTCCAGTCATCAGGCTTGGTGACAAGCACATTTACCTGCTGACTGAAGAGGCATGTCACCAATCCCATGGCTTCTTATTGAAAGATAAATTTACAGAATGCCTTTACAATGAATTTTTAAGGGAAATTCCAACAAATTGCATGTTTTTTAAACTATTCTGTAAATTCATTAGCATTCTCTATACAGTGGGTGGCATTAGATTGCTTTCTGTTGCTAAATAGCATGAACGGTAGCAGCTTGGGGAGGAAAGAGCTTATTTCGCTAACAGGTCCTGGTAATAGTTCATCATTGAGGGAAGGTAGGATAATAACTGAAGCAAGAGGAGAGCCAGGAACTACAGAGGAGCACTGCTTTCTGGTTTGCTCAGTCTGCTTTCTTATACACCCCAGGAGCATCTGCCCAGGGCATGGTACCACTCACAGTAGGCCTGAGCCTTCTCAAATCAATCACTAATTAAGAAAATTCCCCACAGGCGTGCCTATAGGCCATTCTCATAGAAGGAGTTCAATCCAGATTCCCTCTTCCCAGGTGACCCTAGTTTTGTGTCAAGCTAACAAAAAAACTGACCTGCACAACAATATACTGTATTTCTGAACACTCTTAATTTTTTTTTCTTACTGTGAGCAGAAAAGAAATTCTAGATTGGTTTGCTTAATCCGTGATGTTTAAGCTAAATTGTGAACCTGAATTTATTTAACTGTAACTATATAACTATGAATGTGAATGAACACTTAAATAAAATGTAATTTTTTAAAAGTGCCTTTGAGATAAAGCAAAATGTATTAGGCTTCATGTTTAAATGATTCCCCTGTGTAAGATTCAGCTCTTACCAAATTCAAATGACTGCCTTTATAAGAATAAGGCTTCAAATGCAACTGGGAAGCCTTTGAGTGATTTGTATATTGTGTCTCACTGTCAAGAAAGCAGGACTAAATTATTATCTGAACACATCTGTGGTGGAATTACACGGGAATTCTGTGGGAAACCAGTTGGGGTTACTTTGGTCTTGATAGAAGAATGAGTCTGTATAGCATTAATTGGAACTTGTTGTGGCAGGTGATGTGTTCTGCTCTGAGAATGCCCCCTGGAACTCCGTTTCACTCAGAAGGGACAGTGGGAAAGAAAAGGTAGAAATGTTCCTCCCCTCCCACCAGATTCACCATCTCCTGCCACAATGCATACACTGTAGTGTCTGTAAAATTCATAGATTCTCTCTAATGTCCCAAGTAGTTATAACCCAGAGGGTCTTAACTAATTATTCTAGATGGACCACAGGAAGGAAAGAAGGGAGGGAAAGAGGGAAGGAGGGAGGGAGATTAAAACGAAGAATGGTGAAATATGCCTATAATCTCAAGTCCAGGGAGGCACAGATGGGCAGTTCCCTGGGATTCCCTGGCCTCCTAGCCCATGCAGCAAACCACAGGCTGATGAGAGATCCCACCTCTGTCTCAAACATGGTGGACAGCTGTTACAAACATGTTCATCTGCACACGCATATACACCACACACACACACACACACACACACACACACACACACACAGAGGCACCCATACATATAATTAAATTTCTTTAAAGAAAAAAAACAAACTGTTGACTTTGAAACCAAGACAGGAAGAGAAGAATTTGGAAGTGTCTGAGACTTCCCCCAGGGCACCCCGTGGTCTTTGTGGAATGTCCTTGCATGGAGTCCTAGTGCTAATCTGTGCCTGCAAGACAGGTGTCTCTAAATATCTGTATACTGTGGAGAAATGCAGTTGGTATTGAATATTTGTTCCCTAAGCTATGATTCTGACTCCATGTACTCAAATAGGAGTACATGGAGAATCCCCTACCTGGCAGCCTAATCATAACCTTTAAATGTCTCTTTCCTTAGGAGTATGAGACTCAGTCTAGTGAAGAAGCCAAATTCGTGAAGCAGCTGGACCAGTGTGAAATGATCCTTCAGGCCTCAGAATACGAAGACCTAGAGAATAAGCCTGGCAGACTTCAAGACTTCTATGATTCCACAGCAGGTACTCATGCACATAGACATTTTTGATTGCTTGGTTTGGTTTACTCTTAGTGTGAGGACTGATGGGATGTTATTGAGCACATCGGTTCCCTCTTCTGACCTTTCAAGTAGAGCATCTGGAAAGAAAATGGGAATGGCGGGATGGTTGAGATGCCAGTGGCACTTGGGAGCACTGTAACATTGGTGGCTGAGCACCATTTTCACATTCTGCCCTGCCACCTGCCAGCTGCTGGTCTCTTGATGTCTCACAGCCCATTGCCTCATCTGAAAACTGCGAACCAAAATTCCTTGGTTTTCAGGGGGAGATAATGAATGTGAAAGGGCTCTTGTCTGTTAGTGCTTTAGACCTGTAAGGCTGGAGTAAGTGATTTAAATCAGGTCTTCCACCTCCTTGCTCCAGATGGGCATTATGGTACCGCATAACACAGCCCTGGCCTCCGAAAGTGTGGGCTTGAATCTTCCTTATGCCACATATAACTGTAAATCTCCATAAACCACTTAGGCTCTCTGAGCCGTTGTTTCCTTTTCCTTACAGTGGGGATAGCTAAGTCTGGTGTGGTACATGCTCACACTCAGGAAGTAGATCCAGAAGTGTTGAGTTTGAGGACAGCTCAGTTAAATAGTAAGACTATCTTTAAAAGCAAGAGCTAAGGATATAGTTCCATAGCAGAGCACTTGCATGGGCCCAGATTCATGTGCAAGGCCCCAGATTCAACCATCCAATATAACCTGGGAACACTAGTAGGACTTACATTATAATATTGTGTCTAGATGTTGGCGGATAATTCCTGTGATCTGCTCGGAGCAGCAGCTGGCACTGTTAGCTGTCTTCATTTTGATAGTTTACAAATCAAGAAGTTATACCTACCGTGTTAAAGATGGTCATTCCTATAGCTTCAAATATGATTCCTTGTTCATTTCCTGGGAGCCCTTTATGGTCAGCTCTGTGTCTATTTCTTCTGAGAGGGTTGTAAGAACAGGCCTTTCTCTGGTCTGCCATGATCCTTGTGTGGCCTCAGCAAGACAAAATCCTGGCTCACAGACTAATCTCCAAAATATTATTTGCATGAAAATGAAACCGGTTCAGTTTTCTTTTTCCAGCTGTTTCCTCTAGACAGGGCTGTCGTTATTTTATACTGAGCTGTTGCCTTGACTTCCCTTCAGCTTTTCTTCTTCTTGTTCTTCCTCCTCCTCCTCTGTGTCCTCTCCCTCTTCCATTTTCCTCTTCTCTATCCCTCCTTCCTCTCCACCTTCCCTTTTATCTGCCCAATCATCATCTCCCCTTTACTTTACAAATTAAGGTGGGAAGTAGGTTTACAGGAAATCACCTCAGTGCTAACTCATTCCTTGTTCACATCCCCTCATAGGAGAATGGAATTAACATCAAATATAATTAGCCCCAGGGCTATCCGCAACAGGTCTCTGCCCTCTCAACTCTCACCCAAGCTTCCCCTACAGTTCCTGATAAAGGCACTCAAGGGCTGCTGTGTAGTGTTCCTCCAGTTCTTCCTAACTCTTTGATTCTCATCTTTGCACCTTCATAACTGTTCTCCTTTACTTTTCCTTGATGCAGAATCTCCTGCTTGGGGATATGGTCCAGCTCAGAGAACAGGGCCCCTGAGAGCCATGGGGTCAAGCTGAAGAAGTGGGTGTCTTCTCTCATCAATATGGAAATGTCTTTTTCCTCCTCAGGAAAATTCAGTCACCCTGAGATAGTCCAGCTTGTTTCTGAGCTGGAAACAGAAAGAAATGCCAGCATGGCCACAGCCTCAGCAGAGCCGGGCTCCTGAGATCGCCTTGCTGCTCCACAGAGCTGCTTTCTTTGTTTCCTGGGGTTTTCCCCAAGATGAGAGTCTGTTTTCTGTTATCTGGACTTGAACAAGAAAGGTGAGATAATCCAAACCCTAAAAGAAGCTCAGGAAGATGCCGTGGATGAAGACTGGAGAAGAGAATGTTTTTCTGTGTGAATTAAAAAAAAAAAAAAAAGCTGTTAAACACTCCAGACTCTGGCTTCTGTTTTGCATTTCTTGAATTCCTTTACTCAGGCTTACCACTAGGCTATATCCTTGAAGGGCAGATTCATTGTAATTTAGGATTTTTAATTATAATTACTTTTAAGACCCGATTCTTCTTCAGATGCAGCAGGAAGCTACCACTGTGCACGTTAATCCTGTGTTGTGTCACCCAGGTGAGAGGCTCATACCACACAGTCTCAAGGCCAGCTTTTGATGCTGTTTAAGAAAATGTTTCACTCTGGCTGGTACAGGCCACCCTAGATCCTCTTCTCACCACTCCCAGCTAGAGCCAGATTTTGAATTTAATCGTGTGCTGCTTTAGGCCCCTGACTGTTGATTTCTAAGCCTGCTAACAGGCTTGCACTGTTTCCCAGTGCTTCATCATGTGAGGATTTAAATTGGGGCATAATATTTCCAACACCATGTGTCTTCCCCTTTAGCTTTTTTTTTTTTTTCTCTGATTTCATGGCTTGATTATAAAAACGATCATGAGTGGTGATAAAGGGTGTTACTAGAGTATTTGCGCCAAAAGTAGATCTCTACCAACTTCAGTCTCCCTCTTATTTCTCTTTGGTGGGAATTCATTCTACATGCCTTTGCTTGTGTACTCCATTGAAGAGTGTGGAAGGGATGACCACCCATGCAAGTCTTCCTGGGAGGTAATTCATTGTGGAGTGATGAGCCCTGTCCCTTTAAGACTGGTATGGAACATTCTAAGCAGTGCTTCTCCAGAAACTCTGCAGTATCCATGGATACCCAGTCTGCAGGAAGCAAGATGCACTGTCTCTTCAGAAGTAACTCATGTGTATGTATATTGACTGAGTGGAAAGGTAAGGAATGTGAAAACACTGCTTTTGAAGGCTTGATTAGTAGGGAAACAGTTCTGCCTGTTAGTATTATGGAGCCTTTTCATTTGGTTTGAAGTTTGACACAAAGTACTCCCTGATTCAGTTCAAGTGTTTGTAACCAGAAACTTCTCCATGGCCCTGGGCTTTGTTTTTTTCACGACCATTTCGAGGAGTTTCAAGCCTCTGCTGACTTAGACCCTGCACTCAGGGCTTCATTGTTCTCGCAGGTTTTCACTTTCCTCCCAGTAGCAGTTCACAAGGAGACTTTAACTAAACTTTATTTCCGAGCGAGAAATAAATGTGATAGTACTGCTAGTAAAAGCAGAATAAAAAACACACTGTAACTCAGTAAGAAAAGATAACTGTAGAATCCATCAGTAATGTCTACAAATATTGGAACATTTTGGCTTAAAATACCTTTTTCCTTGGGGGTTCTTGCAGCGTGGCCAGAATGGTCTTCTGAATAAGTCCTGTAATTATGATGTACAGTAAATAATTATCCTTGAGTTGAATTTAACGAAAAATATTTCCATCAGTGTTTGCCCTGTGGCTTGTCATTTCTCCAGCTGTGACAATTCTCTGTGGCCTTGTGCTTGGAAAATGTCAGTTTGTCCCAAAGCCTTGTGGGTGATATGTGTTCTGAGGCCAGTGACTGCTTAAGGGCATTCATTGTGAGGAGGCAGTCCTTTGGACTCCGTTTTTTTGTGTATATTATTTTACAGTTTGAAAGTGGGGAGCAACAATCTTTATGGGGGACTTTCTGCCACTGCAGGGTATACGTGTGCCTGGGCTAAAGTGCTGGGAGGTTAAATACAGTGTAAGCGTCCAGGTTCACGTGCTAGGAGCCTGGGCTTGATACAGTATATGTATCTAGGCTCAGGATCTAGAAAGCTGGGTTCAATAAGTAGTGTGTCCAGGTGTGTGTCCAGGTTTCAATGCTGGGAGCCTGGTTCTCAATGTGAAACCTTTAGATTCTGGATTTAATGTAAGGTATGTATGTCATGAGAGCGTTTCTCTCTAGTAGTATTAATGCTACTCTTAGTGGAATGAGTTGTTTTTCAAGAGGTTATGAAAGAGCCTGGCCCCTGATTCTCTCATTTTGATCAGTGTGATCACTTTGTGACAGCTTCTCTTTATCAGCCACAAGGCTATCTCCAGAACTAAAGAAATATCCCTGAATTTCCAAAATTAGGAGATAAAATACACCTATTTTTTCCTTATAAAGAATTCAGCCTCATATATTTGTTTCATCAGCAACAGAGGACAGGCTAAGACATGGTTAGTTTTGGTTTGCCTTGATATGAGCTAAACCCTCTACCATATGAAACAAAAGTATGAATGAAGGGCAGCAGGATAGCTCAGTGGGTAAAGGAGCCTGATAATCCCTATGGCCCTACATGGTGGAAGGAGATAACCAACTTCGATTAAGTGCCTCTGACCACACTGTAGCATGTGTGCCATCTCACCTCCCCCAAGCCCTTTGCAAATAATTTGTGACAACTGAAATACATTATTGGTTTAGGTATTCTCCCTTGTGTGTAAGGTTTCATTGGATCATTTTGACTTGTTAGTAAAAGGTTCTGTCATTGCATACACATTCTTCTTTAGACTTGTCAAAAGATTTTAATGCATGTGAGTGAGCCCAGCTGGGCATTACTGACATAGTCAACAGACTTCCAGATCAGGATGAGCTTGTACATGCAAAGCCAGATAGAAACAGGCCAATCCTACTTAAGATGCTCATGGGGAAGGACGGAAATCTGGAGGCTGGATTACCCATCTTATTTTATTAAGATAGCCCACCTACAAATATCAGGTATGGTATTCTGATCCAAGTCCTATAAGTTGCTCATGGACATGACAGTGTGCAAGGATGCTTACACAGTCCATTGGAAAATGTCACTCCCAGGTCGGAAGGAATAAGCAGCCTTAGTTTAATAGAGTTGTGCAGATATGAGCATAGAGGAGTTTTGTTTCATTTTGCTTTGGTTTTGTTTTGAGAGTGGGTCTCATGTATCTCTGACTAGCTTCAAACTCACAATTAGGGCAAGGATGACCTTGAAATCCCTCTCCTCCCACCTCCACTTCCTAAGTTCTGGAATGAATATGGTTTATTAACAAAATTGGTAAACTTAGAATTTTGATGAATACATGATATATTAGAAAATTTGAGATATTAATATATTAAGTTTTTAACACTTTTCTATGCAGTTTTAAATTCTATGTTTTCAAATTGTAAGGGTATGAAAATGCTTATGGTATGAGAATGCTATGTCTGTCACCGTTCAGTGTGCCAACTATAGTTTTAAAAAGAAAGCGAGAGTCACAGAAGCTGAACACTTGGAACTGACTGGCAGCCAGAAATTGGGTGGGGAAGACTGTGTCCATCATTTTGTGGCTGGAGAGCTGCCTGCCTTAATACCAGCTAGACAGTTGGCTTCCTGCCAGAGAATGTGGGCACCACGGCCAGAAGTGCTTGGTGTCTAACCTGCCCACTGTGGATCAAGTTCCCTATGCTAATGTGCCTCAGCAGATCATGTGACCTTGAACCAGCTACATTTTCAATTGTCTCTGTGGTCTAGATAGATTGCCGTGCTATGTCAACTGGAAGAGAAGACTTCCAGGTTAGCCTTGAACTTACTGTGTAGCTGAATTTTGTCTGGAACTTTTTGGTTTTCCTGTCTTCATTTCCTGTGGACTAGGGTTGCAGGTGTGGACCACAATCCCTAGTTTATTCAGTGTTGGGAGATGAAAGCCAGCACTTTGTGCATAGTAGATAAGCACTCTACCAACTCCTGGAGTTACATCTCCAGTCCATTGTATGTTATTATTATTGTGAATTGTTTTAATTGGTCTATTGGTATACTTTTAAAATATGTCATAGGTTTTAATCTCTGATATCAAACAACAATCAGGTTACCATTGTGAAGAAAAGAGAAGTATATAATATAAAGGATAAAAGTCGCTGCTGGAAGCTCATGATAGCTTTATATATGTGAACAACATATAAATTGAGGATTTGTTATAACCCAGCTTCTCCTGTGGTCCTCTTCTCAGACACTCAGGTCTTCTCAGACCTGAGTATTTACTGGACTAGGCAGTTCGGAGGGAATTTTAGAGTCAGAGGCTATTTCAGCATCCTTAGATGATAATTAGTCTTAGAACTTCTGGTCATTGGGTTAAAAATTGATTTAAAAGTTTCTCTATAGAATTATTGCTTCCAACAAAGAAATAAAAGATCCAGTCATCGTTAAAATGAATTATTTTAATGACTTAAATAAATGCACATAGAAATCACAAGCAATTTGGTGAAGTTTGTAGGATTTGCGCCCTGCTGGAGACAGTCATAAATAGTGTCACCTGTCGATCTACAGACTGGCAGGTGCACTCTGAGACATGCATATTGGTTTGGAGACCAAGCCAAAACCAAAGCTAATAATCAGTATCTGCATGATTGGGAAATATACATTGAGTTACGCAGACAAGAATTCAAAACAATTATGACCCTGCTCCAGGTTGTCTATTTTTAAAGATGTCATTTGTAAATCCTCCAGAATAATGGTCATCAACACAAATGCAAAAAGAAATCATTTTATTAAGCTTTTTGGAGACCCCATTTAAATATCAATGTCAAAACTTGGGGTTCCCAGTGGGATTTTGGTCTTCATATCAGAGGATGAGCAGGCAGATTGACCAGCAGCAGCCCAGGCGGAACCTAGCACTGCAGCTCCTCGTCCTTGGTCTGCCGGGGGCCTGCTGAAGCATTCTGTGAGCTGGCGTGTGCTGTGGAGTTCAGGACCTCCTCAAAACTGCCACCACCATGGTTTGTCCCACCTACTTTCGTCTGAAATGAACAGGTAGATGAAAATCCAGTTAGTTTTTCATTATAATTTTTGTAATATTTTTTAAAAATAAAAGTGCCAAAAGTTTAATTTCCTTTGAGTTTAGACATAACCAATTTTCTTCAGAGGCACATGAAGTTAGCGATGTTAGTTTCCTTTATTTTTCAGAATAGTATTAATCTCGGTTCTGGATAAGATTTCGATTTTTAATTTCACACAAGTTTGGCCTTCTTCTCTTTATCCCTTCTACTTGTAAAATTCTAATCCCTGTATGAATATAATCAGACCTGCAGATGTGCAACATCTGTCCCTATTTATCTAGAGAAATTCATTCAATCAAATTGAAATTGGATCTTAGATTAATTCTTTTACAAATGTATAAACATCCCTATGTGACTTCTACTTAGGTTTCTATTTAAGACATAACTAGAAGCCAATCCTAATTTCTAAAACGGTCTCTCCTTTGTTTGTATGTGTGTATGCATCTTCATGTGGTCATGAATACAAGTTGTGGGCAGGTGTGCATGTACATATTGTGTGTATGCATGTGCAGGCCACAGGATAACTTCAGGTATTGTGCCTCAGGTACCATGCCCCTACTCCCTAACCTCATCCCTTTTTGTTCTGACAGTCTTTCTTTGGCCTGGAATTCTCCAGAGGCAAGCCTGGCTGTCAAAAAACCCTCAGGGATGTATTTGTCACCACCTTCCCTGAGTTAGAATTATAATTGTACATCACTATGCCCTGAATTATTAACAGGAGTTCTTGAAACTGAAATCTGGTCATGGAACCTGCAAAGTCAAGAAGTACTTTATCTACTGACGTCTCTCTCCAGCCTACCTCTGATCCTACCTTTTTTGAGGGTCTGGGTTTTTGTTGTTGCTTTGTTTTGTCCTAAGCAATGGGAATTTCATCAAAATCCTTGAGAATACTATATGTGGTGGTTTGTAAGAAAATAGCTCCAATAGACCCATAGGGAGTGGCACTATTAGGAGATGTGGCCTTGTTGCAGTAGGTGTGGAAGAAGTATGTCAGTGGAGGCAGGTTATACTCTTACACTCTAGAGTAGATAGAGGGCTCTTATTCTCTATACCCAGTGTGGCCCAGTCTCCTGCTGCCTGTGGATCAAGATGTAGAACTCTTAGCTCCTTCTCTAGCACCATGCCTGCCTGCTGCCATGCTTCTCGCCATGTTGGTAACTGACTAAACCTCTGAAACTGTAAGCTACTCCCAATTAAATGTTTTCCTTTATAAGAGTTTCCATTTATCACTAATTATGTGGCTTATAAGATCCTTTATAAGAGTTGCCATGGTCATGGTGTCTCTTAATAGCAATCCTAACTCAGACGCTACGTGATGGGCCGCTTTCGTGTCCTTTTTTAATGACCGAGTCGAAACAGAAGTCAATTTACATTTTAAATTTGTGCTTAAGTATTCTGAATTCATTAAAAAGCTCTTCAGATCAATGTTTTATATTCTAAAATATGTAATGCAAGGCTCAGTATTCACACTGGCCTTTCCTTATGCATCCACAACGTATAAAAACATCAAGGAAAAGGAAAGTAGAGAATAGATAACTCTGCTATTGCTGACTCATTGTCTATGCCAAAGTAATACAGACATGGGCACAGCATGGGCAGGGCTCCATGCTGTCTGCCCTGCCCTTGCAGAGAGATTGCTCAGTGGCTAGGAGCACATTACTCTTGCAAAGGACCCAGGTTTGGATCCCATCACCCACATGGCAGCCTATAACCATCACGAACTTCAGTTTCAAAGAATCTGAAGCACTCTTCTGACCAACAGGGGCACCAGGCATGCTTGTTCCACATATGTACAGGCAAGACATTCACACATAGAGAAGAAAGTAAAATTAAAAAGACATTTGTAAAAACTTATCCAGGGCTTAAAAGCAGTTCATGCATTAAAAACACCTCTTAATTCAGCATAAAAATCATTTTGCCTTTTAAATTCAGTTATTAAATTGAATTGACGTTTCTACATTGCTTAGATCATACTTTTTATTTATATATTTATTTTCCCCAGAGTCTTCACTAGGTACCCCAGACTGGCCTATCACTCTACACAAGCCAAGCTGACCTCAAACTCTTACTTCCTCCTGCCTGAGCTGGTAGTACTTTTTCTTTCCTAAGAGGCATCAGTAGGATTAATTTAATATAACCTACTGTGTTAAAGTACTAGTTGCTTTGGGGTTTTAAATTTTTGAATTCTCACCAGACCTAGAAGCACATGCCTTTAGTCCCAACACTCAGGAGGCAGAGGCAGGTAAAATCTCTGTGAATTTGAGACCAGGATGGCTCATATAGTGAATTTTAGGACAGTCAGGGCTGCATAAATAGACGCTGTCTTAACCTCCCACCCCCAATTTAAATTTTCGGCCAGCTTCTGTTTAATAATAGAAATCACATAGTATTATGTCAGATGAATTTTGATGTTTCCCCTTTAGACTTTTCTTTATCTAGGTTTTTTTTTTCCCCTTCTCAAATCAACATAGATAAAAAGGTGCTTTTTTAAAACTCATTCTGGCAAACGAGTGGGATGCAGGTTTCCTAACCAGGTGTTTTTAATGCCTGCACAGTACCATGCTCTCTGGGTGGCAGACTAATTCTTAGTTTGAACAAAGACTCAAAGAGTAAACCTCTTTTGTACCCCTCTATGGTATTTCTTACATCTAAGGATTTATCACTTTGTCCCCAGAATTATAATTGCTCTTTGCAGCCAATTTCATTTGAACTGCAGGGTTGGGCTACTACTCTGTCCACATAACTGTCTAGGAGAACACAAGGCATCAACAAGCATCATGTACTGAGTCTGTCTTCAGTTTTCGAGGGTCTGATTCAGTCCATGGGATGTATTCATTTAAGAGTAAGCACACTAAAACCATGGTCTGCACGACAGAGAGGAAGGGTGGGCTGGGTGTTGGGGTTTGTGATGAGACAGAACATGGTTGGATACACAAAATATGCTTTCGTAGACACTGGCTCTGCATCTGTCTACTTAGGCTGGAATAGCAAGAATGCTGGCTGGCCATACAGGTGACACCAGACAAGGTGTCCTCGAGTAATACATTGCCAGTATGTTGGCAGCACTAAATTCTTTATGATTATAATGACCTGGAAAATTCTCCATGGAATATCAAAGTGTTCACTGAATTGGAAAGAGGAGAAAAACTGGCTTGGAATAATGCCCTGTGGAGTGTGCAGGTTGCTTGTGTCCTTCACAGTAGGACATTTTATTCTTCCTAGACCATAAGCATGACCTTAATTCTCTGTTAGGAGTTTAAAATCCAAACATAAAGTGGAGTTTGTAACTGGAAATGCAACAGAGACATCCATTCTTCCTTATTAAACCAGTCCCTCCAGAGAAAACAGCCTCAAGGCTCATAAGTAGAGACTGGTATGGGAGCTTAGGGGATTTAGAATGAAAAGAGCTATAGACAGTAAGTAGGCTATAGGAAAGGAGACTTTGCGATATCTATTATTTGGTGTGAGTAGCAGGAAGTGAATGAGAAGTTTCTGTTGAGGAAGTGGGAGGCTTCATGCAACACCTATGATGCACTCTCCTCCCCTGCCTGGCAGGGCAGAAAGAGCTGATTCATCTTTGGCTGTGAGAGAGCAGATATGTGCATGTGAGGATTGGTAAAGCAATGAGCAGTTGCACAGGCACAGACTCTGCTTTCAGGAGGTCTCAGCATAGCACAGCCTTAATAGGCTGTATGGTTATGTGCCTGTCTGAAGGAGGAGAGGAGCAGTATGCCTCCTGGCTCCCTGAGGAGGAAACAGTAAGAGGCTGAGATTGTGACTCAGATCCTTTCACTGCATGGGAACCATGACCTTACCCATTTCCTAAAAGCAAAAGAAAGCAGGTTGTCCTTGATTTCTTCCTTGGCTTCTTTATATCCCCTTCTGCTAGAGGGGATTGAAAACTAGAACTCCTCCTACATCAGAATTCCTCTAACAAGAAAGAGAATCTTTACTTATGAGCTGATGTGAAGTTTAAATGCAAGGGTCGAGAAAGTGACTTGGGATTTGGGGGCCTTTTATTTTGATACAAGATATGTAAGATATGTACACAACACACTGTATTTTTCTTTTAAAAGGCCCTACTTTATGGGACACCGTAATGGCCTCTTCTAATCCTTAACAAAGAGAAAAAGTTGGCAAGTCCTAAACAATGCTGACATGTGAAGAAGCCAATGGAGGCACAGTAATCACTGAATGATGAGTTTATTCTGGAGCCTTCAAAAGCTGATCAAAGACCTAGGAAAGTAGACCTTGTAAAAGACCCTGGTTTAAGAAAGAGCCTTCAGATCTAAATCATTGAAAATACCCGGGGCCTGTGGTTAGGAATAATGGACATCCTGTCAGCCATGTCGCAAATGTGAGATTGATGTGGTGAGGGTCTGGAGGCAGCTAAATCATTACCATTTGGATCTATAGATCCCAGTAATAGTAAAATATATGAATGGAGTGCCTACAAGATAGTAATTACATAAGATGTTATTACATATTTATTTAGGTGGCACTTCCAAAAGATTCTCGTAATAACTGATCTTCCTGTTTTACATCTATGCCTTTAAAGTCAAAACTAGTTTTTCTTTTGCCGCCCCACCCCCGTTCTGTAGATTAGCACCTGTGCTTGGACATGAAATGGGCATAATTTCAGTTGCTACCCAGGGAGCAAATACATTACTGGAAAACAATGCATTTGCTTAATTTTCCCACTGTAATCACCACACTGTACTGTGGTCAGTATGTAAGCTTAGTAAATAGTCTGGGAGGTTGATGGTAGAGGGTGGCATTATGACACATGGCAAACTGTTTGATTTATGTCCAAATCAGAAGATCTGTGAGCTATTATAGAAACTTCTTTAAGTGTTATGAAATTAAGTGGTGATTGAAAACCCAATTCACTTTCATGAGCACACTCCCTGAGTGGCTTATAATCAACTCTAAGGATGCAGGAAGACTCTTGGCTGCTGACTTTATCAATAGATCTCTATGGGAGGAAATGGCCTGTCTTTAAGCACATCTACCATCCTAGCCACACAGAAGGGTGATGGCCCTACCTTGCCTGCAGCAATAATGGTGCTAATGACTAGGCTGTCCTGATGAAATTGACCCAATCATACACAATTCACTGCATCTGTACCTTGAGGCTTGCAACAGTTGTCTCAACCCTCTCCTCAAATGATTTGAAAGTAGAAGAATTCCTAAAATAAGAAAACAGAGGTCAGCTCTTAAGGCTCAGTGCCTTAGCTACCATGTTGTTTGGTTTTCAGTTCTTATTTGTAAATAAAGAGCACTTCTGCACCAGAACTGGCTTTCAGCTTGTGACCTGGACCAACTGTGTCTTAAAGTGTTTATTCCTGCTCACATAGGTCCAGACACAGCAGAGCATATTTCAAAGTAAAATGGTCAGATACCAGCCTGTGCAATAAATAACATAGCACATGGCAATGATCCAACTGTAATAAGTTCATATATGGGGGATAGTGTTAGGAAATTAAGTGGTGAATGAAAACCTAATCCACTTTCATGAGAACTCCATAGTCCTCCTTAAGTTATTTTCATGGAGTCAATGGGCTGATAGCTAATTTTATAATTGTTAATGTATTGTTTTCTGCCACAACAGGCCTTTTCCTAACTCTTCTGTTTGTTTGTTTGTTTTAATGGTCAGTGGAAGATCTGTTTACATGTCATGCATGAGATTTCCAACTTGGAATGTTAAAGTGTTGTTTGTTTCCAGTAAATATGAGACAAGATGGACAAAAAATAGCTCACGGAGAAAAAAAAAATGTTCCTGGCTTTTCTCTTTCTGTGCCTTAAAAAATAATGATGTTGACTAATTGTAGGAAGTAGCATTTCTAAAAGTTGATATTCTTCTTGTTTTATGGTGGATGCCACATCCCCACCACCTCTAAATCATTTCTTTGTTAGCTGCATATATTATTTTCCCATCCTCTTAGGAGATAGAGCCTTCCTACCTGATAGGCATTTTATTTATGACTCAAATATTGTATCACCTATCTTCCATCTTCTGGGTTTCAGTCATTTGGTGCTTTCTTTGTTGCATTTGCCCACAAAAGTATCTCTGCACTACACTGATTACACTGATACTCCTAAACCTAATTAAAGAAATAGAAGATAAACTAAAAGATATATCTTAAATTTTGCATATCACATTTCAGTAACAATTGTCATTATATTCAAGTCAAATATTTCAATTAGATTTTAATATATTTGATAAGCTGCTTGTTCTTGAGTACAGAGGACAATAAAGTAAGAGGAATGACTTAGAGAATCTTGATAAGGGAGTGTGGCTAGGACATTTGGGTTTTGCTTTAAGGTGTGGGATGAGCCATGGCTCTAGGATGGTCAAGAGGCAGTCATCGTACAAAATATATTCTCTGGGTCTTTGGCTTTGTTGAGGATTGTTTCTGCAACTTTGTCAGTTCCCATTGCAAGAAATGTACCCACATACCAGCTTCAGGGCATAGCTTTGTACCTTGCTCATGACTCAAATACTAGTCAAGTCCCTGTGAATAATTCTTCATAATAACCCTGTTTCATGGTGAAATTATCTTTGTATGGCTCAAAATTATATAGTGTAGCACTTCATTTTCTCTTTGGGTTTTATTTGGCTGAACCTGCTTACATGACATCCATCAGTTATGTGGTCCTACAGTGGGTAGGCAGGTAAGATAGATGTTTTGTGGATCTATGTTAGATTAGTAAACTTAATTTCCTCTCAAACCTAACTTCAGGAAATTCATGAGATTGTGTTTGCCCTTTAGGCCACAAGATGGATTTCTGATTCACAGAGTGGGACTTTGTTTTCTCCAATCCTCCTTCGGACACCCAGATGTAAACTTAGCCTTTCCAAGAGCTACATGCCTTGTGTTGGACTAATCAGCCTGGGTACCTTCTGGGAGCTGCTAACAATTTGCTTGAAGATGAATTAAGCAATCTTATTTCTACCAAATATGGAAAACCAAACACAGTGGTTAAATTTCCCAACCAACTAATTGAAAAATATCCCCAGAATAGAAGAGACTTCATCAGACATTAAAGAATAAGCATTTCTCTAATTAAATTTTACCAGAATGCATGCTAAAGGACAGGGAGAGCTGGTTAAGCAAATTTAATTACCCATGTGCAACTATAAACTTTTGGTCCTACAAATGATCCTAGGAGAATTTGGTTCCCAGGGTCTCAGAAACTGAATTCCCTCGGAGATAACTCTAAATCATAACGTACACTATGAAGCAAAGGCTGTCCAGATTCTGACTGAAGTGTGGGAAGATCCTAGAGGCTTGATGTGCTCCTTTATGCCACAATGACAGGAGCCCAGGCTGCTGGAGCATCCCTCAGGGGCAACATGGGAAGAGCAGCAAATCTGGTTCCCGCTTGCTTATTTCCTATACAGTATAACTGATATCAGTGAAATGGTTTTAGCAGGTCTGAAACATTGATTGTTGTCAGAACTGTGCTACAGCCTGCCTCTCTTCATTCCCATGTCTCCAGACTATTACCACTAGGAATTTTGTTTTAATCATACTGTATCACTAAGCCATGTTTCTCACCAGTAATCTATCCAGGATTGTAGTCGTCTGTCATTGTTAAACTCTTGATGGACAACTGATCTCAAATTTTAATGACATCTTTAACAGGAATGCCACCCTCTGAGTCTCCCATTCTCTTTCTCTCTCTCCTTTTTCTCCTGTGTTTGCATTTAATTATGCAAATGTGTTTAGAATGTTCCAGACCTCTTGTTAGTGCTTTATATAGGTAACTATGTTTTGGCCTCATAAATCCATGCAGAGCAGCTCTTAATTCTTTATAGCGTGTGGTAAGGAAATGGTGGTTGATATAGGTGAAGCCCTTGTCTCTGGTCTCAAGAAGAATTGAATTTAAGGCCGAGTGCGTCAGAAACCCAAGTCCAGAGCAAGATAGTCGGAAAGAAACATGAGACATAATAGGTTACTTCAGCTAACTCCTTTCACATAGAGCAATATGGGGAAGGAACCTACAAGTAAAAATAAATGCTTCAATACATTCTGCATTAAAGTGATGTCAGTATTTTGTGCACATTACCTCATGGCAGGCATACTTATGGAATGGCGGATGGAGTACCTTCAGGACAAAGCACATTAAGAAGATAGCATAATTTAGGTTTGTGGAAAAGTCCTGGTTTAACAGTTCTAAAACAGCAATTTTAAATATCCATAGTATTCCTTGCCCACCCAACCAAGATGGTATTTGTTTTCCCTTGGCATAAGTAGCCACAGTCAGCTTCTGAGGGTATAAGGAAAAATAGACGAGCAATGGCCAAAGCCTCCCCTCTTTCCTAGGGGCCCTGCAGGAAATCTGGAAGGGGTGGAATCCCTCAGACTGACCCTGGTCTCCACTTCCTTCTTACACTGGGGAAGAGTGAAGACCAGCAGCCAGGAAGGACAGCCAGGTGGGTAGATGCTAATGATCCATTGTACAGAAACTGTCCAGAGGGATACAGATGGTTAAGAAAAGGCATCCTAGGAAGCACATGCTAGGCTAATACAGTTCACCCCCACAACCAACCCCCCACCCACACACACACGCACACCAGCTGGAAGGAGAGGACTTCTTCATCCATTCTAAACTAACTGTCAGGAACAACTGGTATAAACATAACTACAGCTGAGAGTTTCAGGATCTTAATCTTAGAGTAGCTGACTTGTCATCTACCCTCTCATTGTGTGATATTATCTACTGAGTTTTCTCCCAAAACTGGGGTGAAGGCAGTGGGAGGAAGCAAACTGGATTCCATTGTCCTGGGCTAGGGCTTGCTCTCCAGCCACATTTTAAATGGACCCTGCTTTCTCTTCTCCCTAGAACAGCGGTACTCAACTTGTGGGGTTCAACCCCTTGCTGGAGTCGAACAACCCTTTCTCTGGGTTGCCTATGAACATCCAGAAACTGACATGTATATTATGATACAAAACAACAGCAAAATTACAGTTATGAAGTAACAACAAAAATAATTTTTGGTTTAGGGTCACCACAACGTGAGGAAGGTTGAAAACCACTGCCCTAGAAGCTAACAGGTTTTAGATCACATATCCCAGAAACTATCACCTAAGGCCATTGGGATGGGCAACCTTGTACTGAAATGTCAAAAGTCATTCAGGCAGATTTGTAGTCTTCCAAAGACCATAGATAGAAATTGCATCTAAAACACACTGCTTCAGGAAATCAGGTATTACTGATCTGCTCATCTCATTCAATACAATCTAGGGTGAGGGCTGCGGTGCATTGGGGGTGTATTAAGTTCATACTGTGATTCCAGAAAAAAAGGGGGAGCTTACGTTGAAGTCCTCAGTGATAGATTTTCTTCACTGATAAAATAAGCCAATTCAAGCTGAATGTAAAAGTATATAAAAGCAGGTTTTTTGGGGGCGGCCTGTCACTCAGGCTGAAAGCCACTAACTTATTAACATAAGTATTGTCCAGTAAAAATATGGAAATTGAAGTTCAGACATCAGTGTGTCAAAGTTAAAAAAAAACTCGAAGAACAACTGTTCTTCGGAAATATAGGTGGAAAATGGTTCTCTGTTTCTCAACTCTATGTTCTGCAAGTTTTGTTCAAAACAAAACAAAGAACCTCAATTTCTTTACATCTTTGTATTCTAAGGACCAAGTCAATGTCAGAAGAAATGGTGCTTACAGAAGAGATCTCAAGCTAAGAGACTGTCCAGAAAATGAAACCAATAGGGAAATTCACAAGTGAGATGAATGTGTGGTTGAATGAACACTAGTGGACGTAGTGCTGCATAACTGGCCTCTTCCTTGTTAACATGCATGCTAGAGAAAATGGTCTTGTTTTTCTGGTCGTGGCACAGAGTGAAGGGAGCTGAGGGCCATGAGTAGAATGGATAGGCAGGGGAGGAGGAGTCACACAGCCTCACAGACTCAACATAGTGTGCTTACCCAAAAGAGTGAGACCTGCAGCCAGGTAGCATGGGAGAAAAGAAAGGGGCAGAGTTAGCAGACTGTGAAGTAACGTCCCCCCTGTGGCTTTCACTCCTTTGTAAGAGCCCAAAAAGAAAGGTTTAAGCAACTCCTTTTGCTGTTCTTTTGAGTACACAGTTTGCCTTCTCTGTGGGGAAACTGAGGGGAAAGGGTCCCAGGACTGAGTAGATATGGAAATCACAGGATGTTTAAGTCCTTGAATAGAGTCCTTCAGTATTTGCACATAGCTTCTATACTTATTAATTGCATTACACATGACACATAACACAGGGTAAAAGTCATATAGCATTTGTCATGCCTTACTTAAAGAATGTTAGTACAAAACTTTGTACATGTTCAATAAAGATGAATTAAAACCTTTTCAACCTGTGTTTAGTGGGACCCACAAATGTAGAAACAACAGCTAATGGTGCTGACTTTTTAATGTGTCTTAAAGATTTTTCTTTAACACTCTGTTAAAATTTTCTTCAAGTTGCTTTTTGCCACGATAGTATATTGATGGCAAGCCTCCATCATATGCTTCCTCTGAACATTTGGTCCCCACTGGATCATTGTTTGGACAGATTCACTGAGAACTTCTGAGAGGATACCAATGTTATAGGAACTTTCCAACAGGTGACACTTCCTCAGATTTCACCTCATGGATATCACGTGACTTTAACATACACATGGGCCAAGTACTACTAATGCTGTTCACAGATGGAGAGAAAGACTGACCATGGTCATGAATTTGGTACTGGAACACAAAAAGGAATTTTATAGTATAATGGATACAAATATAGGGTAACAGCATATTTTAAAGCAACAGAAAGTTTAAAGGAAAGTACATTTTAACATTTCCTACTATTCTTTTATAAATTGTCACATTAGTTTGAACAAAACGTAAAGACATTTTTTTTCTCATTTGAGGGTATTAACCTGGAGAAACTTTTAAATGGCATCTACACATTACTTGTTTTAGTAAAACTTAAAACTAAAAAGTCTTTCTAAAACTTGATAAAACTAGAAATATATCTCTGACTTTTTCTAACTTTATAAAAATTTTCAGAATTATATTTGAATCTCTAGAAACATATACTACATGTCCCAGGATTTTTAGTCACTATTTGTTTGAAAGCAATGAGGCTAGAGTCCCAGGGCTCACAAATGCAATTGCTTTACATAACTCTAGCACATGAATAGCCACTTCACAATGAAAACTGTGTGTCTTTATGTGAAGTTGTAATTAATGAATAGCATGGAACTCCTGGGTCATGAGTTAGGCACCGTGCTAAAAACAAAGCACCTTAAAACAAGAGGAAAGGCAGTTGACAACTGGTTATCATACCCTGTTACAATATGAACCAGAGTATAATACCAACATACTCTCGCAACAGCCTTTGTTTCTCACTATTTAGAGAAAGAAGATGATAGATGAATCCTGATTTCCTTCAAGTTAAGGACCACCTTGAGATGGTCATATAATAAAGATTAAACTAACATTTAAATGCACAGTACATGCCATGCTCTATAGTACCCTAATGGTGCTGCTACTTGGGTTTCCCTCACTTTGATTTTATTGGATGAAACCCAAGAGCTCCCTCATGTATGTAAAGTAAACTGTCCACTACTGAATTACAGCCTTAGCCCATCCTCCTCTCCTCCTCAGTCCATAAGGGAACACATCCAGGTAGAAGATGGATCAATTACATCTGAAGCAGTCACTTCCCCACGTGGCTGATACAGAGGCAGATTCCTAGCCTCCACCCATGCCCCTCTGAGCCCAATCTTGAAGAAATGCAATTTGGAAAAACATATTTTTAAAATGCTTGAGAGATGTTTATGTGGACTCATAGAGATGGAGGAACTCTAGTGTTCAAGAGAAAGATTTCAAGTGCACATGTAAAGACCAAATTTCATAAACATAGCCAAATATATCTTCTCATATACAATGGGCAGAAGGATCTTTCTTGTATAAGAGATATTTGTTCAAGTAAATAGCTTGATTCCACTGATACAACTTCAAACTTAATAAAATTAGAAGTAACTAAGAATACAAAATCACATGCTGCCTCTGAAGATGTCAATGTCTTTGGATAATGTGGTATTCATAAAAATGAAGACAGAACACTGGAGAGTGTCCACATCCATACCTGTAATTAACTATCCACATGAATACTTCACTAAAATGGTTCCTGACGATGACGCATAACCCAACCACCTTTGATGTAAAACACTAAATACAAAGACATGAATATTTGTTTCTAGGTATCAAAGCTTCAAAGAAATAATAGTTTAAGAAATTTATGACATAAACTTTTAGAAGGAGAAACTTAAAACTTTCCAACTTAAAAAAAATAATTTGGCCTGGGCACTGGTGGTACATGACTTTAATCCCAGCACTTAGGAGGCAGAGACAGCTGGATCTATGAGTCTGAGGCCAGTCTGGTCTACAGAGTGAGTTCCAGAACATGCAGGGCTATACAGAGCAACCTTTTCTCTGGGGGAAAAAAATTGGTCTAAGAGAAAAATAAAATTGATTTCTAAAGAAGGATCACCTAAGCCATATCAGTCAAATTCAAAATAAGTCAACAGGCATTTAAACAATACAAATAGAACAGTAATAATATTGTGAAACCCTTCCCATACATATAATATAAAACAATAAAAATATCCTATACAACAGTTTTCCCTTGTTCTACAGTAAGGATGTTAGGTGTAGACCTCCTTACCGCTCTGTAAACTGGCAAATGTCCCATGGAGGGTAGTTACTTAAAGTTTTTACTGCTGTTATGACATATATGATGATGCAGTTATTAAGCATGAAGGTGTAAAAATGATTAATATATCTTGATATCCTGGTAAAGGAAAGAAAGAAAACTACTAGAAGTATAAGACAAAAATATCATTTTATAATATGAAATAAGCCAGATGGTTGAATAAAAAAATGTAACCTACAATAATTTACCAGAGCATATCCCACGGAATATTTTCCTGTATCATTTAAATTAAGAGATATGATGCTTAATATGTATTGTCAATTTGATTAGATTTAGAATTACTATGGAATGTGTCTGGATTACTGTGTCTCTGGTTGCATCTAGAAGGCCGTTTCTATTCACTAGCCCATGGGCTCCAGGACTGAAAGGAGAGCTTTGGCATTCACAGCTCTCTGCTCCCTGACTAGGGGTGCCTTGTGACCAGCTGCCTCAAACCCCTACCGCCGCCGCCATGACTTCCTGATGGGGATAGACTACACCTTCAAACTATGAAACAAAATGAATTCTTCCTGGCTTTGTCTTTTCTGTTCACAGCAAAGGGAAAGGTTAATAAAATCAGTCAGGTTCTTTGTGTGCTGTGTTGTTTTGAAATCCCTCCTCATTCCCTCTGCCTTCTGCTTTTATTGGTAGAAAGAGTATGGTTGGAGCCAGGCTTCTAAATCAATCTTTAAACAGAGAATATCCCAACCTGAAAATGTATTTCTGTCATCAATGTCATTTTATCCATTATAGAAAGAATACCCTCCCTATACACAGTGCTTTTTGGCAGCGTTCCTGTGTTTTTCTGCCGAATTACCTCATATCTCCAAACTTCTTGCTGATGGCAGTTCCCACGTTATTGAAAGCTGCTGTTGCCTTCTGCCCTGCTTGGCTCAGGGTTTCGTGCGTTTTCTTGTACCTAGAATGAAAAGAGAATCATGGTAAGAGTCAGAACACAGTCCAACAATGGAGTCATGTGAGAATTCTGAGTTCCTGTGAGAAAACTCCAAGAGGACAAGAGATTCGTGTGGTGGTTTGAAAGAAAATGGCCCCAGGGGCCTATAAGGAGTGTCACTATGGCAGAGGCGGGCAGAGATGGGATGAAGGGGTGTTCGGAAGTCCTATGAGTACTTAAGGTAAATAAACCACACCTTGACCAGCTATCAGGAGGCAGATCAACTTTACTTTGAGTGACTCAAAGCTTTTTAAAGTTTTGGGGCACTGACGGTAGGAACATCGAGGATGGGCAAAGGTAATTGGCTGGGGGCTTAGGGTACCTGAAATGCCTTATTGGCATGGGGAAGTACTTCAGGAATCTTAGGTGCTGGATGAACAGGTTTTGTCAGAAGAAAGGAAATTGATCCTGTAATCTACTTGAAGCTATGTGACATTCCTCAGGTAGAGGCATAAGTGTGGGTTTAGAATTCCCCAGGCAAGGTCAGTGTCTTAGTTAGGGTTTTACTGCTGTGAACAGATACCATGACCAAGGCAAGTCTTATAAAAAGCAACATTTATTTGGGGCTGGCTTACAGGTTCAGAGGTTCAGTCCATTATCATCAAGGTGGGAGCATGGCAGTATCCAGGCAGGCATGGCACAGGAGGAGTTGAGAGTTCTATGTCTTCATCCAAAGGCTGTTAGTGGAAGACTGACTTCCAGGCAACTAGGGTGAGGATCTTATACCCACACCCACAGTGACACACCCATTCCAACCAGGTCACACCTATTCCAACAAGGCTACACCTTCAGATGGTGCCACTCCCTAGTCCAAGGATATACAAACCATCACAGTCAGAGAAGGAGAAGCCATGCTAAGGAAGGGAGGCAATCAATCCGTGATGGTGGACTTCAACTGTAATTAGCAGAGTTTTACTGCTAGGAGGTGTGGCCTTGTTGGAGGACACAAAGCCTTGTTGGAGGAGGTGTGGCTTTGTTGGAGGAAATGAGTACCTGGGGATGAGCTTTGAAGTCCAAGAAACTCAAGCTAGGACAACTGTTTCTCATTCTTTGCCTGCTGCCTGTGGAACCCTATGTGGAACTCTCAGCTACCTCTCCAGCACCAAGTCTATCTACATGCCACCATGCTTCCTACCTGGATGATAGACTAAACCTCTGAACTGTAAGCAAGCCCCAGCTATATATTTTCCTTTATAAGAGTTGCCATGGTCATGGTGTCTCTTCCTAGCAATAAAACCCCAAGTCAGTGTTGTAACCTCAATTTCTTCAAAACACAGAATTGTTCTTCGAATGTACTTTCATACTCCTCCCTGGTTTAGTGGACTGGAGTGAGTTTACTCCAGCTGTTGTTATTCATGTGTCTCTGTGGAAAAACATGTTTTTGCCATGTGCAGCTTGTCCTTGTGACTAGTACACTTTACTCAAGTTACTGTACTTAACCCTCAGAGTATAAGTTGTCTGATACTGCGTAAAGCTGTCTCATGCTCTGATTGCATGAGACTTTAGTCTACCTCACTTTTAGCTTCTCCACTTTCCCAAGTGCAAGCCACCAACTAGAGCCGTAAATGATAAGCAATGAAATAGAATTGAAAGACAAGGTTGAAATTGAAAAAGGGGTTGGAGAGATGGCTCAGGGGTTAAACTCTGACTGCTCTTCCAGGGGTCCTGAGTTCAATTCCCAGCAACTACATGGTGTCTCACAGCCATCTGTATTGGGGTCTAATGGCCTCTTCTGGTATATCTGAAGGCAGTAACAGTGTAGTCACATACATAAAATAAATAAATCTTAAGGGAAAAAAGGACAAGAAGAATTATGGGGATGTGGGAAGTGAAAGGAGACCCTCCTTCATCCTAGAGTTTGGCTGAAGTCTCTTGCCAGCTTGGAGCCAAAAGTTCTATCACAATTAACAAAATTCACTGTGAAGGTTGCTATGTGGAGACAATACTCCTTTTATATACTTATATTTCAAGAAAAAACATTAAAATAGCAACAAGCCACACTTAAGACCTTGGAGTTTAACCTTACTTCTTTCCTGGCTGTGAACCTGTAAATTTCAAAAGTATTTCACGAATAAGTCATTGACTTGGAGTTTATGTCTCTGAAGAACAGATTGTGTATGGTGAGCCCTGGCTGGTAACAGGTCACACAGCAAAGAAGTAGTCAGAAGATGGAAGAAAGGGACCTCCAGAAAAATCTAACTTTATTTATTTAATTTCTGAAAAGGTCTGAAGATAGCATATTCAAAGTCTAATTTTACTTTCTACATTTTACACATATAACTTTTTAAAAATTGTAGTAAAGCTATGACCAGTTGAAACCATATAAACCTGGCAGTTTATACTTGAGATAAAATATTAAAATATAAGTTGCTGCTAATAAGGCAGTTAGCATAGTATTGAATGTAAAAGATTAGTAATAAGAATGTTAATCATTATCACATGATTTTAGAGCTCTCCAATCACCAAATGGCATGAGTTGAAATTCTTCAAAACAAACCAACCACTCAAAAGGATCCAAAAGTAGTATACTGAACACTAAATGGACTGGACTCAGCAGTGTTTAAATGTAACGCCTTTGGCCTTAAAAATAAAGAGTCTGGGGCTGTAGATAGCTCAGTGGGTAAAAGCATGCACTGCTTTGTGGAGGACCACATCAGGTAGCACCCACATCAGGCTGCTCTCCACCACCTAGAAGTTCTCCAGTTCTATGCACACACACACACTTAAAAATACTTTAAAAAGAAAATTATGAAAATAAAGACATTCTATGTACCAACGAATAAAAAAATCTGGAATTCCTACCCCATTAGATTTCTAGAATGCTGATAGACTTTTCATAAAGTAGTAAACCATATCTTCAAAAAGTAGATTAAAAAACAGAGTGGGGGCACTGTGGAGGAAAGAAAAGCACAATATGTACATGAGACATATCCATACACTAGACACTAGGATTTAGAGTTAGTTTTATTCGAGAACTCTCTGTACTAATACTGACAACACAATTCTGGAAAAAAAAATCGAGAAGCAATTTTTTTCTGTGCAAAATCTCTCATGCGCAGTGGTGAGGAAATGAAACAATCCATTAGAGAATAGGCCAGCATCACTTTTGACCTTTGTTCCTCTGCCTCCAATCCAGCAAGGAACCATTATTCAATGTCTTATTTTAATTTTCACAGCAGAACTAGAACCTGCCAATTCTCTCACCACCTCCACTCTCCACGGGGAACCAGCACATACCTGGGCTCTTGTAGCAACAATGTCCGAACTTGTCTTCCCATTTCTACCTTTCTCTCCCTACAGAGTATCTTCCACACACCAGCCAGAAAGAGCCATTAAAACATCAAGCCAAGTCTCAATTTTCTTCACACTGTTCACTAGCTTTTCATTTCATGTATAGAGAAATCCAAAGCCCATACTCCCCACCCCCTCTGGTCTCTCAGCCTTATCCCCTCACTCGGCCTCTTTCCTACTTGCCCAGCTTCAGCTGCCCTAGCTGCCCCACTGCTCCCAAGGATTCCAGGCTCTGTCAAACCTGGAGTACTCTGCTCTACTTTTTCCACTTTGTGATATCTCTAAATTTGGAAAGGAAGAGGTCAGGTTAGTGGCAATGTTCTACTTGGAAGGAATAAAAAGCCTGTACACTTCAAGGAAGACTAGAAGCCACCTTTCTCTATTCAATAGGGCCACAGCTTGTTGGAGCCTTGGCCATGTGAAAGGCAGTATAAACGGATTAAGCCCTAGCCAGGAAGGCTGGAATAGGTAAGAAAAGGCAGTCCTGGAAGGCTGAGAAAAATGTCTTTGGGAAGCCTCTCAGCCCTGACTTGAGTGGCCTGAAAGATACTTCAAAGGACACAGAAGAAAACGGTGACATCACAAGGAGCTGAGTTAGCCTAGATGTTTCCTTCTGATGTGTCAGTCTTGCATGCTTTAACAGCTTCTTGCAATTATCCTGCACTTTTACTACTTCTATGGGCTGGTCTATGTAGTTTAACCCTGTGTGTTTGAGAGGGCTTTGAATTTCGAGATAGACTTTTTTTGAATATATGTATGACACTGAATTTGATGGCTTAATTTAAAACTGGCTAGAAATAAGGTCATTGTCTTAGTCAGGGTTTCTATTCCTGGACAAAACATCATGACCAAGAAGCAAGTTGGGGGAGGAAAGGGCTTATTCAGCTTACACTTCCATACTGCTGTTCATCACCAAGGAAGTCGGGAATGGAACTCAAGCAGGTCAGGAAGCAGGAGCTGATGACGAGGCCATGGAGGCATGTTCTTTACTGGCTTGCTTCCCCTGACTTGCTCAGCCTGCTCTCTTATAGAACCCAAGACTACCAGCCCAGAGATGGTCCCACCCACAAGGGTCCTTTCCCCCTTGATCACAAATTGAGAAATACCTTACAGCTGGATCTCGTGGAGGCATCTCCCCAACTGAAGCTCCTTTCTCTGTGATAACTCCAGCCTGTGTCAAGTTGACACTCAAAACCAGCCAGTACTGTCATATTGTAAGCAGTAAGTATTATATTGCTTTAAAGTAATTTTCAATAATGAGAGTTAGGTGCACATGAAGATCTGTGGACTTCTGTGTTAGTCACATTTATGTACCAACAATGAAATATGCATATCATTTATTTCCACTTTTAATTTCGAAGTCACAGTGCAGCCTATACTTGGCTCAATGCAGTATTAAAGATTCCATGACTCATTATTTCTGAGAAATAACTGGTAACTCCATTTTGTTCTTTTTATTATTTGTTTTTCTTTCCTTGTGCTCATGTGTAGTGCTGAGAATTGAATTTTGGGCCTTGAGCCCTTAATGTTAAATCTGAAGGCCATTAGAACCGAGTCCTTCAGATTACACATGATGAATGGTGGGATGGAAGAGTGTGGTGGCTCCATGATGACAGAGTTGGTGACTCCCTTCCCCCATAATGTCCTTTCACCTTGGAGATGACACCAAGATGAGTTGGGCCAGCTTTTTATAGCACCAGTTTCATGTAGAGAAAATAAGATCATATTTTAAGAATTTTAAGATGTGCAGGAAATTCTGTCTCAAAATAAAGGTGAATAGGGCCTGAGGAACACCGCCTGAGGTCTTCTGACCTCCACATACAAGTGTAAACATGTACACAAGCAATTATGCACACAAATGCACACATGTGTATATGTGCGTGCACACACACACGATTCTAAGATGTGTGTGTATATGCATGTGTGTGTGTTTTGTTTTCTATCTCTTCATTAGGAAAACTGTTTCTTAAGAATAGTTAGTAGTCATTTACATGGTGCCTAGAGTCAATAACCAAAAAAAGATCTCCAGGTGTAGGCAGTGAGAAGGAGTTATATGTGGGAAGTGATTACCAACACCATAGCAACCAAGGGCCTATGAGAAATAGGTCATTGAACTCAGGGTACTTAGAAGCTCTAAGGAGCACCACTTACAGCATAGTCTACATGAAGGGTACCTCATGTTGTACATTGTCCACCCCCTGTAATTTTATGTGGAGTCCTGTTGAACTTGATCTTAAACCAAGTAAGCTCTGCTGAAATGTTAAGCACTTAACAGCCAGCTGAGCTGTTTTGCCGGTACACAGGGCATCCTCTGTAGATCCTTTTGAAGATCTTCTCCAAGACAAATACAAAGAATTCTACTGGCTTTTTACATAGATTCCCTTGGTAATTCATATAGATCACATGATTTATGATTTTAAAAGGCAGTGCTAATAATAAAAAGGAAAAAACAGTATGTGATTTGGACTTAAGCATTTTCTACATATAACTAGAAGAAAGGACTACAACATCAACTTTTCTTACAAGATATTTCACAGCATGGCCATATGTCTCCTAAGAAGAGATGTAAAACACTTCATTCCCTTAATGACTGTTTTTTTAACATCTCACCAAGGACTTACAAAACTATTTAAGATAATTTTCTTTCAAGACATCCTCAGTGTGTTATTAAAATATTAATTTATCACTTCTGTCTGGAAGAAAAGAATCTACTTCCAGGTTTGTGTAATCAATAGCACCCTGAAGATAAAGAGAACTAACTCCAAGGGAGATTCGGCATGCACAACTTTTAAAATAAGGTTTTTAATCTTCATTGATACATCTGAATGCAGCAGATCTACAAAGCGCTCCTCACAAAGAGATAATTATCATTCAGACCATGGCGACCCAAAAAAATCAAGCCCAACAGCAAAGAGTAACTAAGTCCTAAACTGAACCTCACTTTTCAGGCACTGTGAGTCTCTGAAATGCTGCAGGTTAAGCTGAATTCTCTCTGTGTAGCTTAGTTCCTGTGCTTTTCAAAAGAAACATGGAGGAGTTAGAATTCCTTTTGAAAACCTCCTACCTTCTATGGACCTACCATTAGGCCTTTGGTACAATGCACAGAGGTTGATTGGTGGGAGAATTTCATGGGTTCACAAAGCAGAACATTGAATAAATAAACAGGTTTACCGGCTCTAAGCCACCTACATGTACCCTGCCTCCTTGACCCTAAAAGACAATAAAAGAAATCTAGATATAAACAAAATGGGAAAGAATGAGAAGAACTACCCCTGCCACTGCCCCCTCCCTCATACATATACACAGATAACCCCTTGTCCTGCTTCTGTATTCCTGAACTATTTCTATAAAGGAGATGATCTGCATCCATTATGTTATTATTCTTACTCACTTGGGTCTTATAGCAATTTGAATCCCATTGCTGAGGAAAACATGCCAAGATATTTCATTAGCATACATGGATTTTTCTTTTCATTATTAATCAAATTAAATAGGTCGTGATTGCCTAATCATTATGCAAAGTATCACCTCTGGGCATCACACTTGTTCTCTGAGAGCTGAAACCCTTTGCAGTGCTTTGAAGTCTAATTTTTCGCAGCTAACTTGCTACAGCTCATCACATTCTCTAGTCTCCACATTTGTGTCCAACAGAATGTGTGGTAGGATGGGAGTCATGAATGCCTAAGACTGGTATTTAATTAATTCAGGGAGAAATATTTTTTTTATTCCCAACATATTATAAGCTCCCTCCTCAACTATCAGCAGCCAAGGAAATAGGGTTAGTCGAAGACTTTCTCCTAAAATTATACAGCTGATAAACTGTTTGCTCTTCACTGGTAAGGAGAGGCTCTAATAAGGTTGGCTCTTCTCTACTAAGAGGAGTTCATCTTCATTCTTAAAGGTTAGTGAAACCACAGACATTGGACTTATCATATAATCTCCAAGGCCAGTCTAACAATGATACCCATGAGCAAATGACTAAATACACACACACACACACACACACACACACACACGCACACTCATGTATGCACGCACACATCTCTGGCTTTAACTTTTGTCAAGTTATCCTCTCTGTCTGAAATTTACTTATGGGGTAGTTCAAAAATTTCAAAATGGGTCATTCATTGAGTGTCAGATCTACCTCTGTGTCTCAGTTTTCCTAATGATAGCATAGAGTTACCACAGGCCAACAAAGCATTGGACATCATCTCCCTACAATATTTAACTTATTAAATCCTCACTCCATATCACCCTGTACTGACATGGTCTCTTTCTCTGTGTACACAGAATCCAAGCTGACATATCTGCAGCCCATGAGAGAAATGTTCTCCTGACATTGAGGCAAGTGGAATGGGTATTGTGTAATCCAAGCATACAAGAGGGTCTCATTTGATCACTGCTTCCCTCCGCATTTACCTCCAAACCATTGGGACTTCTTGTCAGACTCACCTCCAGATCCTTCCCCTGCTCCATGTCTCTCTCTTGCAATAGTCTCAGAAATGATTTTCCAACTCCCACCCATTGTGTAAATTATGCACTCTGCCAACCTGCCCTTCAGTGACTCAGCAGCAGCAGTTTGTGTCATCAACTGCCATTGCCAGGTGAGGCACATAAAAGGCCTGGGTCACCTCAGTCTTGCTCATGTGTTCCCACCCTCCCTCGCCCTCCTCTTTTCTTTGTCATGTTTGCTCTCTCTTTCCCTCTAGCTACTCCAAGACACCCTTTAGTTCTCCCCCTTCCCTCAATAAACTTCCTACTCTAGGTCTGTTGCATGGTGTGACCGACAAAGGTACCTTTCCATCACTTTATCCTAACACCCTTACCCCTCCACGATCTACTACATAATCTAATGTTAATGATCCATACATGTACATCAACTCAGGTCATTTCCTGTTCCAAATCTTCCAGTAGCATCTAAAGCCCTTGGCATTAAACTCTCACTCTAGTCTCAATACACTACAGACATACTGTCTAGACTTTTTAAGAGACATTTTTGGACTCACTAAAACTGAAAAGCTAGCTCCTGCCTCAGAGTCTTTGTATCAACGTTTTCTCACCCTGAAAGTTCTTCCCTAGAGCATTTAACACTGGACATTTCCAGTCTTCCAAGTCTCAGCTGAAATCAGGGTCTCAAGCAAGATTTTCTTGACTGGGACTCCATCCCAGCAGCTTCCACCCTCTCCTCTGTTGCTCACTGGCAAATCACCCGATGCTGGCTTTGTCATAGCCCATCCTGGTAATTCCTCCCGGGGCAGCTCCTTGCTTGCTTACTTCATTACTTGTTCCTTGCTCAATTTTCTTTTCCCCTTTCAACACTGAATTAAAAGTAAGCACCATGCCAATCCTATTATCCTAGAGTCTAGATTAGCCTCTAGGTAATATATGCCTAACAGTAGACAATCATTAGCACTTGTTAGATAAATGACTGGTTAGGACCCTTTGACAGCTCTCTATTCCCTGCAGAAGGAAGGTAACTCTATTAACTGAGCAAACACACTAACTAGATGTTCTCCCTAGGGGGTAGAACCTATAGTTCCTGCTGAACCATAACCAGTGTGTGTCACTCTCAAGAGTCACTACCCGTCTCTCTCAGACTGATTACATTTGGGGACTCCTTGGAAACCCTGCTTTGTCCCTAGAGGGGTATTATCCCCAGGCAAAACTCCTATCCCAATTTACATCCCCACAGTGCTCTGTATTTATTATTCATGAAAAAACAAACAAAACTCTTATCTCTCTGATTATATTGTAAACTCCATAACCCCAGGCATTGAATCTGTGCTATTCATTTTATACACCAAGTAGACTGCTTGGCTACACCAATTTCTTCTTCAAACTCAAGAAACAGAGACTACCCATTCTTTCCCATATGACTAGGCTAGAACACTTCTCCTACAACCTACCTGCTGTAATTCCACATTCAAGATACATATGCCTCTCCCTCTTGCTGTCCCCATCACAGCTTGACTCTATGGACACACGGTACACAACTATTCCCTCCTCTTCTTTCTCCCCATCTTCAGCCACAAAAGTACTCTGTCCATATTTGGTTATCTAATCCCTGAAATGATTATGGAGGCCAGATGAAACAATCCTTCCTATACCCCAGAGGGAAGTTGTTCAGACATACACTATCAGGGCAACTCAGTGGTACTGGTCACCAAAAGGCAAAATCAGAAGCTCAGATTACTGACTGATTCCCACAGGTATCAGACATAGATGAAGACAGGATCTTTATATTTCACTGAATGGAGCAGGCAAGAAATGTATAAGTCAAAGACAAAGAGTCTCAGTGGTTGAACTTGGGGTTAAAGTTAAGGTTTTGGACAGGAAGTCCCTGTGATTGCGTATCATTTACTAATACTCAATACACAAAAAAGAAGAAAAATCTCTTAGGTAAAAACCTTTTCTCATATAAGATCACCTAACAAGAAAAATAGTTTAAATATCAAGAAGTCCCATCCCAATGCCAAGTCACCTGGTCTTACCATCCCATGATAATTAGCAAACACCACGGTTATAGGATCAGACAGAATGGTAACAAGTGTGCAAAGAGGCAGCTCCTGATTTCTTGGGAACCTTCTGCCCATTCCCAGAAGATAATGAGCTACCAATTCCCTCCAGTCAGAATGGCTAACATCAACAAATCTGACAACAAATGTTGGAAAAGGTGTGGAAAGATAAGAATATTTATTCACTATTGGTGGGGTGCAAATTAATGCACCATTGTGAAAATCTGTTTTGATATTTTCCAAATATTAAAAATAGAACAGGGAGTGGGGGGTATGGAAGGTGGGGGGAAGGTTTGGGGAGCTTTTGGGGTAGCATTGGAAATGTAAATGAAGAAAATACCTAATTAAAAAAATAATGAAGAAAAAAAAATAGAACCTACATATGACCCAGCTATTTCATATCCAGAGAACCCCACTACCTATCACAGAGATATTTGCACCCTGGGTTTATTGCTGCTTTATTCACTATAGCAATGAGTTGGAATCAAGCTAATTATTCATCAACAGATAAATGGATAATGAAAATCTAATACACACCCATGAACTAATGGAATACTATCTAGTTAACTCTAAAGAAAATGTAATCAGAAAATTTTCAGAAAAATGGATGGACTTAGTGTGTAGTATTAAGTGAGGTCACACAATGTCTGAAATAAAAATATTTCATATTCCCCTCTTATACAAAATCTACCCCCAAATAAATGTGTGTGTGTGTTGGGGGGGGGACATAACATGTAGAAAGACGAACAAGAAAGGCTGAACGTTAGAGGATACAGAGGAACTGAATTTGGATAATGGACACAATTATGAAAGATGATATAAAGCTACTTGTTTTGGTAGTCCTAACTCTGTCACAGAATTTTGGGGTTTGGTGGTGGATATGTGAATAAAAATATATTTGATAGTGAAAGAATAAAATCCAGTGTACACAGCATCTTTTTCAAATGACTATTCAAGCTGTGTAGAAGGTAACTGCGATATATAGACTTTGGATCAGGTTAATTTCAGTATAATTATCTTTTGCAAAATTTTTATAATAAAATCTAAAAATGAAACAACAATAAAAGTAGTCTAAATTGAGTTGTTTGGTTGGTTTTTGTGGCAAAGTCTGGTGTTTCTCAGGCTGGTGTCTAAATTGGTTTATAGCTGAGGATGCCCTTGAATTTCTGATCCTCCTATCTCTACTTCTCCAGTGTTAGAAGGGAAAGAACGCCCAGCACACCCTCATGCAGCGTTAGCGACTGAGCCCAGAATTTCCCGTATCTAGGCAAGCACCAGCTGAGCTACATCCATCCTTAGCTCCTGGAATTAAGAGTCTTGATCAACAACGGTTTATTGAAGGAAGTTCTTTTATAGTTTACTTTACACACAATATATTTAATAATCACTCATACTTCTTTACCTTGCTCCTAAAGAAAATATCGTCTTCATGCTAGAAGCACCAAATCAACCTTGTAGGAGAAGCCAAAGAGGAAACCCGGAAGCGGAAGCGGGGCGGGACTGAAAACTCCCTAACTTAACTCAAGTTCTGGAAGATACTCACGCAGTCGTGGTCTGCATGTCGTGCCAGCTCCTGCTGAAGTTCTGCTTTAACTCATTCATCAGATTCATGCCGAGTTTCTGTTTGATCTCAACCAGATGTCTTTCTTTTGCTGACAAAACTTGTCGTAATGTTGTGATTTCGTCTTCTAGCTAGAGGTGAGAGAAAAAATGGTGAAAACATCAGAGAGGGTGAAAAGTGTATTTCCACAGATTGGAATGCCTCAGCTAAGTGACCTCAACAAGCAACCCCATGGAGTGACCACGCGGATTGACTTTTCAATGTGACCTTACCACGGAGTGACCTTGAAGAATGACCTCAGCGGACTGCCTGAATCCTGTTAGGCGCCTAATGATGTCAGTCCCAAATCCCACCATGCAAATGACAGTCCACTCTCTGAAACTCAAACTGGGTATAGAATGCTTAGGTTTAACATTCCTAGGGTACTCAGTGTCCCTTCTGAATGGTTTAGATTGGGCACCAAGATATACAAGAAAATAAAAATCATCAGGAAGCCTACTAGGAAATTGGCATTTTATTAGATTTATTAATGTGCATATTTGGAGAAGTGAGCTGTATCCTGTGGGTGTAAACATGCTAAGGCTCGTGTGTGGAAGTCTGAGGATTATTCATGGAAGTTAGTTCTCTCCTTCTAATATGTGGGTCCTGGGACTCAGAGTCTGGTTGTCACCTTGTAGCTGGTGCCCGTGCTGCCCTTACTGATGGAGTCACCTCACTGCCCTACTATGATGTCTTGTTGTAGCTCTCATACTAGTTAACAAAATAACTTCTTTTCATGTGTTACTATCTAATGTTTGCTTAGTTTTGCCAGACATGTTACCATACTGGTAATATAAATAAATCTGGCCAACACTGTGCTTTTTCCAAGCCAGTGCCATATAATGGGAGGAACAAGAAGGATAAGAATGCATGCAAGAACATGATTCAGGTTATGTTCTCTTTAAAGATTTATTGGCATGGAGCTGTAAATACGCAATCTATTTACGCATGCATCTAAATACGCAATTTATGTCTGTATAAGCATATATATCCATGTAATATATGTTTACAAAAATTATATATATATATATACATATGTACACATATGCATATATGGATGTTTGCATGTTTGTATGTATGTATGTATCGACGCTGTCGTCCCCTACTACTGGCGCCTGAAAAAATATATATATATATAACCTCCTAGCCATTCTTTGTAGTTTCCTTTCCCCAGTTATTCCCAGTCCCCCTAACTCTTGGCCTCACTAGGCAACTGCTAACATTTCTTCTTTCACTAGAGTTGAATTTGCAGTTTCAATAATGTTATAAAATCACGTTATAATGCTGTGCGTATTCATTTTGTTTGGCTTCTTTCACTTAGCACAATTATTTGCTACTGACCCGTGTTGCTGCACACCCTCCCCCCACCCCCCAGTTGTGCACAAGTAGACCACTATAAAGTTGTCTTTGCAAGTTATTTTCTAGCAACGAAATGACTTAAAATACTCTCAGTTTGGGGAATTATAATATCCTATCACATAAATTTAAGCTTCCCAAAGTCTGACTTAACTATATGCCATACTTTGTATTACAACTATGGGGAGAACTCTGATATTAGCGATTACTCTCCTGGCTCTGCATTACTCTCCCGGCTCTGCTTCTGGAGTGCACAAAACTGTGCTTTCCTTCAGCAAGGCAAGTCTTCTTGAGGATGTCCTCAGTCCTCCATGTGTGACAGATCTGCCAGATCCTTAGAGTTCTGAATTTTTAAAATGGGGAGCTTCATCTCATTTACATTCAAAATATTGCTGAACCTCTGACCACAACTTGTGGCTAGCCCTGCCAGGCACACTGCAAGCACATTCCTTGCATTATTGGAGAACAAGCTGTCTTTTCTCTGGCACAGGAAGACTTTTTCCCAGTGCTAAACAGTGGGAATCATGTTCTGATTTTCTTCTGTTTTTGCCATGGTGAGGATTGAACTTGTAGATTCATGCATGATAAACATGTACTGTCCTACTGAGTTGCTCTGCCAGATGGGGAGCAACACAGATAATCTGACACAGATAATCACTTCAGGAAAAGATGCACAAGTACAGATTAGAAGCATCTTAAATAGCACACTATGAAAGAGCAATAGCTTGTGGCTTTTACTATCAGGGAAATGTTCTTGAAGGGTTCATGTTATCCAATTTACATAGTCATTAAATGTTTCTGAATGTTCTTAGAAACCTTTCCAGAAAAGAGACTGAATCACACATTTCATATGTGTTCATAATCAGTAGAAGCATGTCTTTTTCTTGATGATTGTGTCTTCTGTATGTATGCATGCTTAGACAGATAACTACAGAAGGAGGATACTCAGACCCCTCCCCTCCCCACCCGGGCGGCACATGCTTTAGTCTCCCTGTGTCTTAGAACATGCTGTTATTTTAAAACCACATTTCTCTCTTCTTGATTATCATGTTATATTCTACATCTTCATCTTTGTCAAAGTGCCTTCCTGTATGTCATCTGCTGCTTAAGAATCTACTGTTCTTTTACCAGAGAAAATGCTTGAGTGCCATGTCTTCCTTGACTCTTTGATAGCTTCAGGTGTCCTGCTCTTTTTTGTTTTGAGTTACTGAAACTACTTGTTCTTTATTGGGGTGGGATGATGTGTAGGATGTTTCTGTAGTATCTACTGTGTGATAACAAATCTTGGGGAACAATTTAACTTGCAGAAATAAATTACCAGTGTAGAGAAGGAGAAAGGGCTAACCTCTCTTGCTATTTCAGCCTCCCATAAAGCTGCAGAAGCACAGTGAATTACTTTTGTGTGGTAAGGGAGAGAAAAGGGTAAAAGAAAATTTGCATTGGAGTTCTTAATAAAATTTGGACACTTCTCACTAGTTATCACTCACAGTTTCTATAGTTTGGATCTGGAGCATGCCCTCAAAGGCCCATATGTCAGCATCATGATTTCCAGCCTGGGAGAGGATGGAAAGTTTGTAAAGAGGACCCTATCGGGAGGGAGAGTCTGCATGTGCCATCAAGGATGATGGAATGCTGGCTTCTTCCAGTGACTTCTAGCCCACCATGATGTGAGCAATCTTCTCTTCCACTATATATATAGGAAGAGAAGATTGTATGTGTATGTGGATATATATATATATATATATATATATATATATATATATATATCACCATAGGCCTACAGCAATATGGTCAAACAACCATGGATTAAAATTTCTGAAACTATAAACCCAAAGAGCATAGCCCTGATAGCCCTGAGGAGTGAGAGTTCAATGATAGCAGTGACTTAACAGCAGCTCATAAAAATTACCCTGAGGGCATATATAAAATACAGGATCCCATGTATGTAGCCCTCTTTCATTATCTCAAATATCTTGAAGTAAGTCAAGCAAGGCCAGACATCTTATAATATCTAATAAGTACCCCCAGAGAGTCTGCTGCAGGCGACATGTACAGTCTACATTTCTCTTTGTCACATCAAATCTAGATTAAGTGCAGGTAAATCACATTGGTCAAAGCATTTAGAATATTTTGTCGCCTTCTGGTCAGCACCAGCACCAGGTCACCTTGGGCACGGAGTCGGTGGACACACCCAAGGTCCCCTAGAGGACTCTCCACGCTATCTTAGGACCACCAGTGAGTGGAACACAACTTCTGTTCCAATCCAATCCCCGCCGGACCTGAGACAGCATTAGAAAAGCAGGAAACCAGGCCTAACTAGAGTCACAAGTCCCTTCAGGTCTGCGAAAGCACTGGGTCACCTTGGATGAGGGTTCGGCAGACACCGTCAAGGTCCATAGAGGACAGCTTCTGTCACAGGTCAAAGCAACACAGCTTCTGGGACAGGTCCTGTTTCGAGCCTTCTTCTTCTACCGGAAGGGAGGTCTGAATGCCACATATCTGTGAACCTTCCCTGTAAGAGGAGAGCTTGCCTGCAGAGAGTGCTCTGACCACTGAAACTCAGAGGAGAGAGCTAGTATCCCAGGTCTGCTGATAGAAGCTAACAGAATCAAGAGAGGAACAATCTCTAACCAGAGACAACTATAACAACTAACTCCAGAGATTAACAGATGGCAAAAGGCAAACGTAAGAAACTTACTAACAGGCCGGGCATGGTGGCGCACGCCTTTAATCCCAGCACTTGGGAGGCAGAGGCAGGCGGATTTCTGAGTTCGAGGCCAGCCTGGGCTACAGAGTGAGTTCCAGGACAGCCACGACTACACAGAGAAACCCTGTCTCGAAAAACCAAAAAAAAAAAAAAAAAAAAAAAAAAAAAAAAAAACTTACTAACAGAAACAAAGACCACTCACCATCATCAGAACTCAGCACTCCCAACTCTCCCAGTCCTGGGCAACCCAACACACACGAAAAGCTAGACCCGGATTTAAAGGCATATCTCATGATGATGGTAGAGGACATCAAGAAGGACTTTAATAACTCACTTAAAGAAATACAGGAGAACACTTCTATAGAGTTACAAGTCCTTAAAGAAAAAGAGGAAAACACATGCAAACAGGTGATGGAAATGAACAAAACAATACTAGACCCAAAAACGGAAGTTGACACAATAAACAAAACCCAAAGTGAGGCAACACTGGAGATAGAAAGCCTAGGAAAGAAATCTGGAATCATAGAAGCTAAAATCAACAACAGAATACAATAGGTGGAAGAGAGAATCTCACATGCAGAAGATTCCATAGATAACATCGGCACAACAATCATAGAAAATGCAAAATGCAAAAAGATCCTAACTAGAACATCCAAGAAATCCAGGGCACAATGAGAAGACCAAACCTAAGGATAATAGGAGTTGATGAGAATGAAGATTTTCAACTTAAAGGGCCAGCAAATATCTTCAACAAAATTATACAAGAAAACTTCCCAAACCTAAAGAAAGACATGCCCATGATCATACAAGAAGCCTACAGAACTCCAAATAGACTGGACCAAAAAAGAAATTCCTCCTGACACATAATAATCAGAACAGCAAATGCACTAAATAAAGATAGAATATTAAAAGCAATAAGGGAAAAGTGTCAAGTAACATATAAAGGCAGGCCTATCAGAATTACACCAGACTTTTCACCAGAGACTATGAAAGCCAGAATATCCTGGACAGATGTAATAAAGACACTAAAAGAACACAAATGCCAGTCCAAGCTATTATACCCAGCTAAATTTCAATTACCATAGAAGGAGAAACCAAAGTATTCCACAACAAAACCAAATTCACACATTATCTTTCCACGAATCCAGCCCTTCAAAGGATAATAACAGAAAAAACAAAAAAACAAAAAACAAAAAAAACAAAAACAAAAAAGAATGCAAAGATGGAAACCAGGCCCTAGAAAAAGCAAGAAAGTAATCCTTCAACAAACCTAAAAGAAGACAGCCACAAGAACAGAATGCCAACTCTAGAAACGAATATAATAGGAAGCAACAATTACTTTTCCTTAATATCTCTTAATATCAATGGACTCAATTCCCCAATAAAAAGACATAGACTAAGAGACTGGCTACACAAACAGGACCCAAGATTTTGCTGATTACAGGAAACACATCTCAGGGAAAAAGACAGACACTACCTCAGAGTGAAAGGCTGGAAAACAATTTTGCAAGCAAATAGACTGAAGAAACAAGCTGGAGTAGCCATTCTAATATCGAATAAAATCGACTTCCAACCCAAAGTCATCAAAAAAGACAAGGAGGGGCACTTCATACTCATCAAAGGTAAAATCGTCCAAGAGGAACTCTCAATTCTGAATATCTATGCTCCAAATACAAGGGCACCACATTCATTAAAGAAACTTTAGTAAACCTCAAAGCACAGATGGCACATCACACAATAATAGTGGGAGACTTCAACACACTACTTTCATCAATGCACAGATCATGGAAACAGAAACTAAACAGGGACACAGCAAAACCAAGAGAAGTTATGAAACAAATGGATTCAACAGATATCTACAGAACATTTTAACCTAAAATAAAAGAATATACCTTCTCAGCACCTGATGGTACCTTTTCCAAAATTGACCATATAATTGGTCACAAAACAGGCCTCAACAGATACAAAAACATTGAAATTGTCCCATGCATCCTATCAGATCACCATGGACTAAGGCTGATCTTCAATAACAACATAAATAATAGAAAGCCAACATTCACATGGAAACTGAACAACACTCTTCTCAATGATACTTTGGTCAAGGAAGGACAAAGAAAGAAATTAAAGATTTTTTAGACTTTAATGAAAATGAAGCCACAACATACCCAAATTTATGGGACACAATGAGAGCATTGCTAAGACGAAAACTCTTAGCTCTGAGTGCCTCCTAAAAGAAACTAGAGAGAGCACACACAAGCAGATTGACAACACACCTAAAAGCTCTAGAACAACAGGAAGCAAATTCACCCAAGAGGATTAGAGGGCAGGAAGTAATCAAACTAGGGGAGAAATCAACCAAGTAGAAACAAAAAGAACTATTCAAAGAATCAACCAAAGGAGAAGCTGGTTCTGTGAGAAAATCAACAAGATAGATAAACCTTTAGCCAGATAAACCCCTCACTAGGGGGCACAGGGACAGCATCCCAATTAACAAAATCAGAAATGAAAAGGGAGACATAACAACAGATCCTGAAGAAATCCAAAACACCATCAGATCCTTCTACAAAAGGCTATACTCAACAAAACTGGAAAACCTGGGTAAAATGGACAAATTTCTAACAGATACCAGATACTAAAGTTAAATCAGGATCAGGTTAATGATCTAAACAGTCCTATATCCCCTAAAGATATAGAAGCAGTCATTAATAGTCTCCCAACCAAAAAAGCCCAGGAACAGATGGTTTCAGTGCAGAGTTCTATCACACCTTCAAAGAAGATCTAATCCCAGTTCTTCACAAACTATTTCACAAAATAGAAGCAGAAGGTACTCTACCCAATTCATTCTATGAAGCCACAATTACTCTGATACCTAAACCACAGAAAGACCCAACTAAGATAGAGAACTTCAGACCAATGTCCCTTATGAATATAGATGCAAAAACCCACAATAAAAATTTCGCTAACCGAATCCAAGAACACATCAAAACAATCATAGATCCTGAACAAGTGGGTTTCATTCCAGGGATGCAGGGATGGTTTAATATACGGAAATCCATCAATGTAATCCACTATATAAACAAAATCAAAGACAAAAAAAACATGATCATCTCCTTAGACGCAGAGAAAGCATTTGACAAAATCCAACACCCATTCATGATAAAAGTCTTGGAAAGATCAGGAATTCAAAGCCCATGCCTAAACATGATAAAAGCAATCTACAGCAGGCCAGTAGCCAACATCAAAGTAAATGGCGAGAAGCTGGAAGCAATCCCACTAAAATCAGAGACTAGGCAAGGCTGCCCACTTTCTCCCTACCTATTCAAGACTGTACTTGAAGTCCTAGCCAGAGCAATTCGACAACAAAAGGAGCTCAAGGGAATACAAATTGGAAAGGAAGAAGTCAAAATATCACTTTTTGCAGATGATATGATAGTATATATAAGTGACCCTAAAAATTCCACCAGAGAACTCCTAAGCATGATAAACAGCTTCAGTACAGTAACTGGATATAAAATTAACTCAAACGAGTCAATGGCCTTTCTCTACACAAAGGATAAACAGGCTGAAAAAGAAATTAGGGAAACAACACCCTTCTCAATAGTCACAAATATTATAAAATACCTTGGAGTGACTCTAACTAAGGAAGTGAAAAATCTATATGATAAAAACTTCAAGTCTCTGAAGAAAGAAATTAAAGAAGATCTCCGAAGATGAAAAGATCTCCCATGCTCATGGATTGGCAGGAACAATATAGTAAAAATGGCTATCTTGCCAAAAGCAATCTACAGATTCAATGCAATCCCCATCAAAATTCCAACTCAATTCTTCAAGGAATTAGAAAGGGCAATCTGCAAATTCATCTGGAATAACAAAAAACCTAGGATAGCAAAAACTCTTCTCAAGGATAAAAGAAACTCTGGTGGAATCACTATGCCTGACCTAAAGCTCTACTACAGAGCAATTGTGATAAATACTGCATGGTACTGGTATAGTGACAGACAAGTAGACCAATGGAATAGAACTGAAGACCCAGAAATGAACCCACAGACCTATGGTCACTTGATCTTTGACAAGGGAGCTAAAACCATCCAGTGGAAAAAAGACAGCATTTTCAACAAATGGAGCGGGCACAACTGGCAGTTATCATGCAGAAGAATGTGAATTGATCCATTCTTATCTCCTTGTACTAAGGTCAAATATAAGTATATTAAGGAACTCCACATAAAATCAGAGACAATGAAACTTATAGAGGAGAAAGTGGGGAAAAGCCTCGAAGATATGAGCACAGGGGGAAAATTCCTGAAGAGAATAGCAATGCCTTGTGCTGTAAGATCGAGAATCAACAAATGGGACCTCATAAAATTGGAAAGATTCTGTAAGGCAAAAGACACTGTCAATAAGACAAAACGGCCACCAACAGATTGGGAAAGGATCTTTACCTATCCTAAATCAGATAGGGGAATAATATCCAATATATATAAAGAACTCAAGAAGGTGGACTCCAAAAAATCAAATAACCCCATTAAAAATTGGGATGCAGAGTTTAACAAAGAATTCTCACCTGAGGAATACCGACTGGCTGAGAAGCACCTGAAAAAATGTTCAGCATCCTTAATCATCAGGGAAATGCAAATCAAAACAATCCTGAGATTCCATCTCACACCAGTCAGAATGGCTAAGATCAAAAATTCAGGTGACAGCAGATGCTGACGAGGATGTGGTGAAAGAGGAACACTCCTTCATTGTTGGTGGGATTGCAAGCTTGTACAACCACTCTGGAAATCAGTCTGGCGGTTCCTCAGAAAATTGGACATAGTACTACTGGAGGATCCAGCAATGCCTCTCCTGGGCATATATCCAGAAGATGTTCCAACTGGTAAGAAGGACACATGCTCCACTATGTTCATAGCAGCCTTATTTATAATAGCCAGAAGCTGGAAAGAACCCAGATGTCCCTCAACAGAGGAATGGATACAGAAAATGTGGTACATTTACACAATGGAGTACTACTCAGCTAAGAATGAATTCATGAAATTCCTAGGCAAATGGATGGACCTGGAGGGCATCATCCTGAGTGAGGTAATCCCATCACAAAAGAACTCACATGATATATACTCACTGATAAGTGGATATTAGCCCAGATACTTAGAATACCCAAGATATAAAATACAATTTGTGAAACTCATGAAACTCAAGAAGAATGAAGACCAAAGTGTGGACACTTTGCCCCTTCTTAGAATTGGGAACAAAACACCCATGGAAGGAGTTACAGAGACACAGTTTGGAGGTGAGATAGAAGGACTGATCATCTAGAGACTGCCATATCCTGGGATCTATCCCATAATCAGCCTCCAAACGCTGACACCATTGCACACACTAGCAAGATTTGGCTGAAAGGACCCTGATATAGCTTTCTGTTGTGCGACTTTGCCAGGGCCTAGCAAACACAGAAGTGGATACTCAAGTTAGCTATTGGATGGATCACAGGGTCTCCAATGGAGGAGCTAGAGAAAGTACCCAAGGAGCTAAAGGGATCTGCAACCCTATAGGTGGAACAAAAATATGAACTAACCAGTACCCCCGGAGCTCGTGTCTCTAGCTGCATATGTATCAGAAGATGGCCTAGTCGGCCCTCAGTGGAAAGAGAGGCCCATTGGTCGTTCAAACTTTATATGCCTCAGTACAGGGGAACGCCAGGGCGAAGAAGTGGGAGTGGGTGGGTACGGGAGTGGGGTGGGTGGGTATGGGGCACTTTTGGGATAGCACTGGAAATGTAAATGAAGAAAATACATAATAAATTTTTTTTTAATTTTTAAAAAAAGATTATTTCTCCCTCAGTTTAAAATTATTCTTCAATAGAAATGGATAATTGGTTCTTTGATTTCTTTTAAATATTTAAATATTTATTTATTTGAGACAAGTTCTTACTATATAACATTGGCCGGCCTGGAATTGACTATATATATATTCACATGAATCTCCATGTGAGAAGCATGTATGACTAAATGAGTAATTTTAACTGATTAAATATGGTTAGCAAGACAACCATATGAACTAACCAGTACCCTGGAGCTCTTGACTGCATATGTATCAAAAGATGGCCTATGTATCAAAAGATGGCCTATTTGGCCATCACTGGAAAGAGAGGCCCATTGGACATGCAAACTTTATATGCCCCAGTACAGGGAACGCCAGGGCCAAAAAGTTGGAGTGAGTGGGTAGGTGAGTCGGGGGGAGGGTATGGGGGACTTTTGGGATAGCATTGGAAATGTAAATGAGGAAAATACCTAACAAAAAATATTTAAAAAAAAAAAAGAAAACCATAAGCAGTAGTGAATGAATGAATGAATGAATGAATGGAAACTATTTGTTGCTGATAAAATATTAAGATGGTTTCAGCAGAGAGCTGATCCTATGCCATAGCACTCCATACCCAAATACCACCAGGAGAGAGCTGGCCTCCCAAGAATGCTGACAAACCTGTGAGTGCAGGTAAGACCACCACTGCTGCTGCTGAGGGACCCACTCAGAACTCTCAGGACACAGGAACGGAGGAACAGCCTAGGACAGGAGCATTCGGGTTTCCCTCTGCACCTGGAGCTGATCCTGTACCACATTGGTGCATACTCAAATACCAGCAGGAGAGAGCTGGTCTCCCAGGAGTGTCAACACACCTGTAATCACAGGTTCAAAATCCTGGCCCAAGATGGAACCTCCCAGAGCCATCATGACACAGGAGCCAAGGAACAGCTGGGGACAAGATCCTTCTGGTTTCTGTCTGCAACCTGGAGCTGACCCAGGAGTACTGACACACAGGATTGCAGTAGGGAAAAGTCACAGTCAGAGACAGCAAGACCACATAAAACCAGAGATGAGCAGATGGCAAGAGGCAAGGACAGGAACATAAGCAACAGAAACCAAGGCTACTTGTCACCATCACAAGCCAGTTTTACCACCACAGTGAGCCCAGGACTTCCCAACATACCACAAAAGCAAGACTCTGATTTAAAATCACATATCATGATGATGATAAAAGACTTTAAGAAGGACATAAATAACTCCCTTAAAGAAATACAGTAGAACACAGGTAAAGAGGTAGAAGCCATTGAAGAGGAAACACAAAAAATCCCTTAAAGAATTACAGGAAAACACAACCAAACAGGGGAAGAAATTGAACAAAACCATCCAAGATCTAAAAATGAAAATAGAAACAATGAAGAAATCACACAAGGAGATAACGTTGAAGATAGATAAATCTAGGAAAGAGATCAGGAGCATCACCAACAGAATACAAGAGATAGAAGAGAGAATCTCAGGTGCAGAAGATACTATGGAAAACATTGACACAACAGTCAAAGAAAATGCAAAATGCAAAAAGCTCTTAATGCAAAACATCCAGGAAATCTGGGACACAATGAGAAGACCAAATCTAAGGATAATAGGTATAGAAGAGAGTGAAGATTCCCAACTTAAAGAGCCAGTAAGTATGTTCAACAAAATTAAAGAAGAAAACTTCCCCAACCTAAAGAAAGAGATGCCCATGAACATACAAGAAGCCTACAGAACTCCAAATAGATTGGACCAGAAAAGAAATTCCTCCCGTCACATAATAATCAAAACTCCAAAGCACAAAACAACAGCTGGCTTACAGGTTCAGAGGTTCAGTCCATTATCATCAAGGTGGGAGCATGGCAGCATCCAGGCAGGCATGGCACAGGCAGAGCTGAGAGTTCTATGTCTTCATCCAAAGGCTGCTAGCAGAAGACTGACTTCCAGGCAACTAGGGTGAGGGTCTTAAGCCCACACCCACAGTGATACACCTAGTCCAACCAGGTCACATCTATTCCAACAAGTCCAAACCTCCAAATGGTTCCATTCCCTGGTCCAAGAATATACAAACCATCACAACCTCTACGCAGTGAGTCAATGGTTGAGAAGAGACCACCAACAAAAGGCTCGCTACAGACCTGTATATAGGATGAGCCTGGCATTTTCTCTAGGATGGGCTCCTACAACAGCTGCTAAAGTTCTAATTAAACCCTAATTAATTGTAGCTTATTTCCCCACTCCCAGGGCCTTATTCTTGTGCAAAAGAGTCCAACTAGCTGCTCTCATGATTGAAATTTTCATTTAAATAATAAAAATTTTGAAGAATTCCTCTCGAGGTTACACCTGTGTTGCGGTTACTTTGGTTATGTTTTTTGAGACAAGGTCTGATTATGTAGCCCAAGCTAGCCTAGAATTCATCCCATATCCCAAGCTGACCTCCAGTTCTTCATCTTCTTGCCCCAGATTCCTGAAAGCGAGATTAACAAGCATGTGCAACCTCACACCTGATTTGTGCCATGGTTTTCAATACATTCCATCTGGTTCATAAGTGATTAACAGTCACACAACATCTCCATACTAAGGAAAACAAGAAGCACATACTTAACACTAACTGTTATTGTTAGTATAACAATATGAAAGCAGTATAGCCACCCACTTTACCACTGCCAGCATTACAAAAACACCTTGGAAAAATGAATCATTCTGCAGTGTATCCATTTATTATTTATTATTTATTACAGGAAAGATAGCACAATTGCAATATGGGTCCTGGTGTGAACTAAAGGTAGAAAGAGAAGATTGCTAAACATACCTGAACTAACTCTGCCTTTAGCTCTTCCTTCTCCTCCTCAGAGAGCATGCTAGAGAAGTCAGCACTGCCTACTGCATCCCCATCTCTTCCTTGTAGCGGTTCCGTCTCCAACAAGCCTTTAGGCAAAAGTGACAACGCATAAAGTAAGGATTATGCATTCAGCCATTGTCCATTTCTGCAACCCTAAAGACTCCATATACTGATTTACCCTCACACTGAAAACCAACCAAAATTCTGACACCCGCCCCCCCCCAAAAAACAACCAAAAACAAAAGAAAACAAAACTAAACTAAAACCAAGAACAAAGCCCTAATCCTAAACTTGTGATGATCTCCAAGCAGCACTTATTGATAAGTCTAAAGCAAAAGAAAGCAAATATTGATAAGTCTAAAACAAAAGAAACAATTTTTTTAAAAAATGTGAATGAAAAGGGGTATCCAGAATGTAAACAAGGGGCTGGAGAGCCTGTCTAGCGGTTACTAACACGTACCACTCTTATGGAGGGCCTGAGTTCAGTCCCTGACTCAGATAGCTCACAGCTCCCTGTAAACTCCAGCTTGAGGGTATCCCATGCCCTCTTCTGGACTCCCAGGGTGCCTGCACTCACATGTACACATCCCTCTCCAATGCATACTTATACTCATAATTCTGAAAATAAAATACATGATTTTAAAAATGTGAACAAAGTAAGCTGTCATAGAATTTGTCTGTGTCATATAAGTTCACCTTTCACTGTCTCATGGATTCAGGGAGTAGAGTCTGTAGCCCACCCAGGGAGAGAGACATGATGTGAGACTTCAGATAAGCCTTCCTTCCCAGCAGCAGTCTCAAGGCAACTTGATTATTTTTCCAACTCAGAGCTGAATGACAGATTACATAAATAAATATGAATGGAAAAATGGATGAATGCATACAATTAAAACAAACCCTTTCACTGAGAACTTATAATCTTTAGTGGGAGGCATGGGACCTGACTGCTTAGATGCACTTTGCTTACAAATACCCTGAGGCCAGAAAATATTTTCTATTTTTGGTCTGATAACATGCAGAGGCTAGAACAGTCATGCTTTAAGGAAACACAGTAGTACATGGTTGTCCAGAGAAGAAAAAGTGGGAAGCATTTGGGGTTCTGATGCTGTCCTTGTACCACAGATTAACTCCACAATAACTCAATCTATAACTTTTTCGTGTGATAAAGAGGCCTTCATGCTTAAGATGCTTAATACCTGGGAGGGCCTTGAGCCATCTGGCTGACACTTTCACTGGCCTGTGGTGCCTGGAGAACCCAGAGCATACCCACAAATATGTTCAGAAACTTTACTTATTTTTGAAATGGTATGTGGCAGAGTTACCATTTATACATCTGCAGTAATAGGAGAGTCTTGTAATAACCATCCTGCCAATAGTATTATCCCTGTGGAAACAATAATACACACATACTACGTGACTCACAGGACAAAACTGAAAATCCTAGAAGACAACCAGTTCATATATAACAACCTTTGGAAAGTACAAGATTTCTCTAACAAGACACAGAGCAAAATATGCAAGAAAGATTAAGAATGTCTCTCTCCTAAACACTACCAGAGACAGAGAGGCAAGTCACACATCAGAATGTATCTTCTATGTAAATGATTAATGAAAGATCAGGTCCTAGAATATGTAGATCAGTTTATTTATTTATTTATTTTAGAAAAAATGGGGCTCAGCAGTCTTCACTGTCTTTTCTGTCCTACATTTAAAACTCTCCAGTCTCATCTCCAGCCCTCAAGCAAACTCCTTAGAGGGGCTGGTACCTCCTGTCTGACTGCACTCTCTGGGGACTCTGCCAAACCTCATGGCAGACCCAGTTTTCCTCCTTCCTGTGGACCATTTCACACAAGCTCTTCTGGCCCAGTCCTAGTCTGTTATGTAAGGGTCGGATGCATAGAAATATATTCCTTCCAAGAACCCCAGGAGACACACTTGCAGGGTGTTAGAAGTACTCCTTACCAAACAAGCCACAGCCAATACAAGAAAGGGAAACAGAAAACAAGGAACAAAAGACCCATACAATATAGACAAGACCATAAACCAACACATAGAATCACAATCTCCCCAAATCCAGATGCCTAGACACCAGCACAAAAACATAATCATTTATACCCATGGCATATGTCTCAAGCAACCCTACTACAGTAGGCCCTGAGAAATGCAGTATAGCTGAAGCACAAGAAAAGGACATCAAAATAGCTATTAAGGATATATTCACTTGCCAGATCCCTATCAATTACTGTAATAGACCCAAGCCTACTTACTGTATATAATTAGATTGGGGGAGGGGATAATAAATTCCAGCTGCAGGCTTGGTTTGGTTTTAACAGGCTGTCAACCCAAACTGGCTGTTAGCAAACCAAGGATGTGGATCTCTCATCTCCCAGAAGCTGAGATTACAGGTGTGCCAGTAATGTGCATTAACTCGAAAGGTTCATGTTTGCTTAGTCCCCAGTTTAGAAGGAAATAATACTTCTAGCACCATGCCTGTGTGCTCTAGTTAACCCTGGGTAAAATGGATTAGCCTTCAAATTGTAAACAATTGTTAGATAGATGCTCTTGGGCTTCTTTGGTTGTGGTATCTCAGTAGAACCAACATGGCCAGGTTAGTTTCCCTGTTGGACTGGCATACAAGAAAGTGCCCAGGGCAGAGATGCCTATCTAGGGTCTCCAGGCACCATTGCTGGTTTGTCAAGCACAGTTGACTTCATTTTTCCTTCTTGTATGTATAGTATGTATGAGTACATTTGGGATCCAGATGAAGGCATCAGGTCCCCTGGAACTGGACAACATGAGTAGCCATGTGGGTGCTATTGAACCAAAGTGCTATGGAAAAACAACCAGTGCTCTTAACCACTGAGCCATCTCATCTTCCCAGCCCCCAAATTTTTAAACCTAATATTTCAATAAAGTCTTATTCTCTTGAAGAAAAAAAAAGGATATGTTCAAAGATATGTTAGAAGAAATGGATAATCATTTAATGAAGTCTATAAAAATATGACCAGTGGAATAAAATGATGAGAAAGATGAAGATACTAAAGAAGGAATAGAACCACAAAGACAAAACCAAAAACATGAGGAAAAATTAGAAATAAAAACTTGAAGAACCCAAACAAAAAACTCACAGGTAAGACTAACCAAGAGAATATAAGAGATGGAAGATTCAATATACAGAAATCCATCAACATAATCCACTATATAAGCAAACTCAAAGAAAAAATCACATGATCAAATTATTAGATGGCATAAAAACCTTTGACAAAATACAATACTTCCTTATGTTAAAAGTATTAGAGAGATCAGGAATTCAAGGCCCATACCTCAACATAATAAAAGCATTATACAGCAAACCAATAGCCAAGACAAGGCTGTCCACTCTCTCCCTATCTATTCAATAGTTCTTGAAGTTCTAGCCAGAGCAATTAAATGACAAAAGGAGGTCAAAGGGATACAAACTGGAAAGGAGGAAGTTAAGATATCACTATTTGCAGATGATATGATAGAATACATAAGTGACCTGAAAAATTCCACCAGAGAACTCCTAAACCTGATAAACAACTTTAGCAAAGTGGTTGGATACAAAATTAACTCAAACAAATTAGTAGCCTTCCTCTACTCAAAGGATAAACCAGCCAAGAAAGAAATTAGGCAAACTATGCCCTTCACAATAGTCACAAATAATATTACATACTTTTGTTTGACTCTAACCAAATTAAATGAAAGATCTGTATGACAAGAATGTCAAGTCTCTGAAGAAATAAATTGAAGAAGTCCTCAGAAGGTGGAAAGATCTCCCATGCTCATGGATTGGCAGGATTAATATAGTAAAAATGGCCATCTTGCCAAAAGCAATCTACAGATTCAATGCAATCCCCATCAAAATTCCAAATCAATTCTTTGTAGAGTTAGAGAGCAATTCTCAAATTCATTTGGAGTGACAAAAAAAAAAAAAACAAAAAACAAAAAACAAAACAGGATAGCAAAAAATATTCTCAACAATAAAAGAACATCTGGGGGGAATCACCATCCCTGACCTCAAGTTGTACTGCAGACCAATAGTGATAAAAACTGCATGGTATTGGTATAGTGACAAGCAGGTAGATCAATGGAATATAATTGAGACCCAGAAATGAACCCACAGAACTATGGTTACTTGATCTTTGACAAAGGAGCTAAAACCATCCAGTGGGAAAAAAGACAGCATTTTCAACAAATGCTGCTGGTTCAACTGGCAGTCCACATGTAGAATAATGCAAATTGATCTATTCTTATATACTTGTAAAAAGTTCAAGTCCAAGTGGATCAAGGACCTCCACCTAAGAGCAGATATGGTGAATCTAATAGAAGAGAAAGTGGAAAAGAACCCCAAACACATGGGCACGTGGGGAAATTTCCTGAACAGAACAGCAATGGCTTGTGCTGTAAGATCAAGAATAGACAAATGGGACCTCATAAAATTGCAAAGCTTCTGTACAGCAAAGGACACTGTCAATAGGACAAAATGACAACCAACAGATTGGGAAAAGATCTTTACCACCCCTACATCTGATAGAGGGCTAATATCCAATATATACAAAGATCTCAAGAAGTTAGATTCCAGAGAGCCAAATAACCCTATTAAAAATGGGGTACATAACTAAACAAAGAATTCTCAATTGAGGAATCTTGAATGTCTGAGAACACTTAAAGAAATATTTAACATTCACAGTCATCAGGGAAATGCAAATCAAAATGACCCTGAGACTCCACCTCACACCAATCAGAATGGCCAAGGGGTTGGGGTGGGGAGAAACACAGGTGATAACAGATGCTGGTAAGGATGTGGAGAAAGAAGAGCACTCCTCCATTGCTTCTCAGACTGCAAGCTGGTAAAACCACTTTGGAAATCAATCTGTCAGTTCCTTAGAAAATTGGAAATAGTTTTACCTGAAGACCCAGCTATACCACTACTGGGCATATACCCAAACCATGCTTCAACATATAAAAAAGACACATGCTCCACTATGTTCATGCCATCCTTATTTTAATAGACTGAAGCTGGAAACAACCCAGATGTTTCTCAACCAAAGAATGGATACAGAAAATGTAGTACATTTACACAATGGAGTACTACTTAGATATTAAAAACAGTTACTTCAATCCCAGCACTTGGGAGGCAGAGGCAGGTGGATTACTGAGTTCGAGGCCAGCCTGGTCTACAGAGTGAGTTCCAGGACAGCCAGTGCTATACAGAGAAAACCTGTCTCAAAAAACGAAACAAAACAAAAAAATGGATGGAACTAAAAAATATCCTGAGTAAGGTAACTCAGACACAAAAGAATACACATGGTATGCATTCACTGATAAGTAGATATTAGCTCAAAAGCTCAGAATACCCATAATACAACACACAAACCATATGGAGCTTAAGAAGGAAGACCAAAGTGTAGATACTTCAATCCTAACTAGAATGTGGAACAAAACAGTCGCAGGAGGTAGAGGGAGGGAGGAACCTGGGAAGGAGAGAGGAGGGGGAGGAGAAAAGGGGGGCAGGATCAGATATTAGAAGGGACAGGAGAGATGCAGGAAACTGAATCAAAACATGTAGCAGTGGGGGATGGGAAACTGGGGGTAGCCACTAGAAAGTCCCAGACTCCAGGGAAGCAAGAGGCTCATAGGACCCAATGGTGATAACTTTAGCTGAAATACCCAACAAAGGGGAGGTACAACCTGTAGAGACTACCTCCAATAGATAGGTATGGAACCTAGTTGAGGGATGGGGTCACCCACCCATCTCAAAATTTTAACCCAGAAATGCTCCTGTCCAAAGGAAAGACAGAGACAAAAAAAAAAAAAAAAATGGAACAGAGACTGAAGGAAAGGCTAGCTAGAGGCTGCCCCACCTAGGGATCCATTCCATCTGCAGACACCAACCCCCCACACTATTGCTGATGCCAAGAAGCACTTGCTGACAGGAACCTTGTATGCCTGTTCCCTGAGAGGTTCTACCAGCACCTGCCCAATACAGATGCAGATACTCACAGCCAACCATCGGACTGAGCCCAGGAACCCCAATGGAAGAGCTAGACGGGCTGAAGGAGCTGAAGGGGATTGCAACACCATAGGAAGAACAATATCAACTAACTGGACCACTCAGATTTCCCATGGACTAAACCACCAAACAAAGAGTATGCATAGAGGGAGCCATGGCTCCTGATATGTTTGTAGCAGAGAATGGCCTTATCTGATATCAATGGGAGGGGAGGCCCTTGGTCCTGTGGAGGATTGATGCCCCAGTGTAAGGGATGCTAGAGCAGTGAAGCGGGAGTAGATGACTGGGTGGAAGAGCACCCTCACAGAGGCCAAGTGGAGGGTGGGGGGTGGAATGAGGTGTTTGTGAAGGGGTAACTAGGAAGGGAAATATCATTTGAAATGTAAATGAATAAAGTGATTAATTTTTAAAAAGAGATGGAAGAAAGAATCTCGGGCAGCGAAGACACAATACAAGAAATGGATACCTCCAAAAAAAAAAAAAATCCCAGGAAAGTTGGTACACTAAGAAAAGACAAAATATACAAATAATAGAAATGAAGAAGAAGAAGAAGAAGAAGAAGAAGAAGAAGAAGAAGAAGAAGAAGAAGAAGAAGAAGAGGAAGAGGAAGAGGAAGAGGAAGAGGAAGAGGAAGAGGAAGAGGAAGAGGAAGAGGAAGAAGAAGAAGAAATACAATTCAAAGCACAGAAAAAAATTTCAAGAAAATTATAGAAAAAAAAGTCCTTAACACTACAAAAGAGATGCCTATCAAGGTACAAGAAATATACATGATAAGACCAAATAGGTTGTACTAGAAAATAAATTTCCCTTGACATAAATAATCAAAACACTAATGTACAGGTCAACTAATATTAAAAGCTGCAAGGGAATAAAACTAAAATAACAAATAACTGCAGACGTATGGTAATATCATTGGACATCTCAATGGAGAATTTAACTTTAAAAGAGCATAGATGCCAGAAGAAACTACTGTTCCCAGCAAAACTTTTAAGTACAATAATATCAGCACCACAGATGAAAGCCTGACAATAGCAGAAACAACAGAAAGCTTACAAACTCATGGAAACTGAACAATTCTCTACTGAATAAAAAATGGGTCAAGGAAGAAATTAAGAAATAAATTTAAACTTTCTAGAATTGAATGAAAGTGAAAATACAACATACCCAAACTTAGGGAATGCAATGAAATAGTTGTAAGGGGCAAGGTCAGAGCATTAAGTGTCTACATAAAAAAACTGGAGGGTTCATATTAGTAGTTTAACAACATTATCTAAGAGCTCTATAACAAAAAGAAAAAATAATACCCCAAAGGAGGAGATGGTAAGAAATATGCAAATTGAGGACTAAAATAAACAATGAAATGAACTTTTTTTTCCTTTGAGAAAATGAGTGATCAATAAACTTTTAGCCAAATGATCTAAAAGAGAGAGTTGATCCAAATTAATAAAATTAGAGATAAAAGGGGTCATACAACAGATAGCAAGAAAATGAAGAGAATCATAAGGACATACTTCAGAAACCTGTACTTCACTAAGTTGGGAAGCCTGAAAAAGAGCATAAACTTTTATATATATGTGTGTGTGTGTGTGTGTGTGTGTATCCTACCACAATTAAACCAAGAACAAATAAACTAAACTGCCACACTAATTTCATGCTGACTGTACAAGTTTGCTCTCTTAAGACATTTAAAAAAAACAAGTCAAAGAAGATATCAGATGATGGGAAGATCTTGACCTTGCTTGTGAATCAGTAGGATTAATATAGTGAAAACTTCCATCTTACCAAAAGCAATCTACATCCCCTATCCAAATTCCAAAACAGTCTTTACAGAAATTAAAAGACAATTTTCAGCTTCATTTGAAAACACACACACACACACACACACACACATGCACGATAGCTAAAAAAAAATTTCAGAATAATGAAGAACTGCTGGAAATATCACCAATCCTGATCTCAAATTGTACTACAGAGCTATAGTATTGGCACAAAAACAGAGATGCTGATCAACCTAATAGAACTGAAAACCCAGCCATAAGTCCACACACCTATGAAAACCTGTTTTTTGATAAGGAAGTCAGAATACATACTTGAAAAAAAGACAACATCTTCATCAAATGATGCTGGCCAAATAAATGTCTGCATCTATAAGAATGCAAACAGATCAAAATTTACCACCCCGTACCAAACTAAACTCCAAATGGATCAAAGCCTCAAGAGAAGGCCAGATACACCGAATCTGATAGAAGAGAAACTAAGGAATAGCTTTGAACTCACTGCCACAAGGAAACTCTTTCTGAACAGAGCATTAAGATCAACAATTAGTAAATGGAATCTCATTAAACTGAAAAGTTTCTGTATGGCAAAGGATAACATCATTTGTAGAAAGCAACAAGCTACAGAATGAGAAAAGATTTTTTTCTCTTTTTTTTCTTTCTTTTTTTGTTTGGTTTTTTTCGAGACAGAGTTTCTCTGTGTAGCCCTGGCTGTCCTGGAACTCACTCTGTAGACCAGGTTAGCCTCGAACTCAGAAATCCACCTGCCTCTGTCTCCTATGTCTCTTTTCTACAATAACTCTTCAGCTGGATCAGGATTCATTTATATGTGTGACTTAAATGTAACATCTCAGGTTAGTTTTTGGTATTTCAAAAGCAGACATATGGCCATTTGACTGCTGCTTTACAGTCTATTTGGATTCCAAAGTTTTCACATGACCAACAGTACTCTATTTATTCTATTGATGTTACTACATAAAAGTAACATATAGGTAACCACTATATATATATATATATATATATATATATATATATATATATATATGCATGCTAGACAACTACACATCTGATAGAGGTCTAATATTCAAATTATATAAAGAAGTAAATAACAAGCAAACAAATATAATCTGGATATCAAAAAAGCAAATAACCCGATTACAAATAACCCGATTACAACATGGGTACATATCTAAACAGTGAATTCGCAAAAGATGAAACACAAACACCTGACTCTTTAAAAACTGGTCAGCATCCTTAGTCAACAGGGAAATGCAAATCAAAACTACTTTGAGCTGGGCTTGGTGATGCACACCTTTAATCCCAGCACTCGGGAGGAAGAGGCAGGGGAATTTCTGAATTCAAGGCCAGCCTGGTCTACAAAGTGAGTTCCAGGATAGCCAGGGCTATACAGAGAAACTCTGTCTAGAAAAACAAAACAAACAAACAAGAAAAACTACTTTGAGATTTCATCTTAAGCCAGTCACAGTGGCCAAGGTCAAATAACAGGTCATGCTGGAGACGATAAGGTGTCAGGGGAACATTCATCAATTGCTGGTGGGACTACCATCTTGAAATAAAAACAAAACAAACAAAAACATCCATGCATACATATTACATGTGTGTGGTTACACACATGTTAGATGTGTATACTTACATATGTTTTACATGTGTGTGGTTACATATATGCTACATTTATGTAGTAACATCAATAGAATAAATAGAGTACTGTTGGTCATGTGAGAACTTTGGAATCCAAATAGACTGTAAAGCAGCAGTCAAATGGCCATATGTCTGCTTTTGAAATACCAAAAACTAACCTGAGATGTTACATTTAAGTCACACATATAAATGAATCCTGATCCAACAGAAGAGTTATTGTTTTGGTCCCACAGTACCAAGTTAATGAATTAAGGTTAGTCTAGCTACAAAGCCTATGTCCTTGTCTGTATTTTATACTTGTTTGTGCTCCAACAGACCATAGATGTGGTAGATGTTGGAGTGGGCCAAGTCAAAGCCCTGGACTGGGCCATGGGAGGTAGCTGGGTTAGTAAGTTCCTAGCTTTCCTACACCTGCACCACCAGAGTGAGCTCTCCAGCACTGCTCTGGCTAGCTCACCCAATGCCACGGGGCCTGCTCTCCTAAGTGCTACAGCTAGTTATGGATAGGACCAGGTCTCCAACTTATCTCCAGATCTCCTCCCTGCTGCAGGCAGCAAGGGATGAGGGGAGGGAAGTAACTAAATTAATTTATAAAAACAGAGGTTTTTATGTCTTATGGTCCTAGAGGCTGAGAAATCAAAAGCCAATGGGGCTCACATGTGGAAAGCATTCTTCTGGCAGCATTATCCCATGAGATAGTGGGGCAGGAAAGAGCTGAATTCAGTAACACATGTATTAATCTTCTTCAGCAATAGCAGTGTATGATGACAGAGCCCTTGTGCCCTCACCACTTCTCAGTCCTATATTACTAGAATCAGTACTATTACTACTACGACTACTACAGGAGACCAGTGCTTCCATGTATCTGCTGGAATAGGAGTCATCAATGTATTTTTAAATCAAGAGATGAGATTTAGGTTAAAGTGTCACCTTCAACTCTGTGAGGAAATTGGCTATTGGCACTTTCTTATTCTCAAAGTATCCTTTCAACCACCCCTGTGGATTTGGTATTGACTTTGTGGCCTACACTGACTGAAGCTCTACAGACAGTAGATTCTATGATATGTTGAGATGATCATAAACTGTTTTTGAATCAGTGATACACTGTTAGCAAAAGTTAGGGAATTTCAGATTTCTTTGAAATACAAAATAACCTTGTACTATACTAGTGAAGTGAATATATCCAGCTATATAACCAAGCAAGGGAAGAAAGGTATAGTCTTTCAGAAAAAGCACAAAATTGTCCCACGGCTTAAAAAAAGAAGGAATGCAATAAAACAGCTTAAATGGAAATTTATCATGTCATAAATAATAGATTTCAGACTGTAATATTTATTAATTATATTTTTCTTCACAACAGTGGTAAAAAAATAACCTCAAAATATGTCTATTATCAAAGGGATAAACTATCAAGCTAATCTCATTACTATAGGATTTATGGTTGCCTTTAAAAGAGCAAAGAATCTAAAATAAAGAGACGCAAGGAAATTAAAGATATAAACATGTTTATCTACATGTTTAGTTTAGTAGTAGAGTTTAGTACCCTACACTCTGCACATTTACTTAATTTGTCCCTCAGACCGATGTGTTATTTTTCATGGACCTCCATAACTCAACTGCTTTTCTTTCATCTGCTCATAGTTCTTATCTAATCTGCTACGGTATTGTGTTTACTATGGCCCTGGAGTTCTGGCAGAGGCTTCAAATGCCAGGAGAGGTACAATGGTTACCTTTATCCTCACATCCTGAATTCAAGGCTTGAAACCTGACACAGAAAATGCCAAGAGGTCTTAAAACTGGTACTTCTGAAGCTGAGAATCACTCACTTTGGCCTTTGAGACTGGGGTCAGAGTCGGGCAGAGAGACAGGGTCATATGGGGAATTTCCACACACACACAAGTAGCCAGAATAAATAAACCAGAGCCTTGCCTCTCAGAAATCTTCAATAATATCACCATATCTTTTCCACATAATGTACAGTGTGTACACTCTTCCTTCCCATTCAGATATCCGAGTGCCTTTTAATTAGCAGTGTGTTAATTGATAGCATTCTAGTCTTTCTTAGTGTGTATAAAGTGATAGATGACCTAACATCTTTAACATTTTAGGTCTTACAAATCATGCAGCACTCATGCAATCATGGGGCACTCTTTGTGGAGTTATATGTTCCAGTGACTTAGTATTTGCATGTAACCAACGCAGTTCTCCCTGATACATCAATCTCTGAATAACCTATAAAATATAACACAATGTAAGTGTTATATAACCTATAAAATATAACACAATGTAAGTTTTTTACATTGAATCATTGAGAAAATAATAATAAAGGGGATGGTTTTACATGTTCAGAACAATTAAAATTATTTTAAATGCAGTTTGTATCATTTACTTTTTTTCTGGGATGAAACTTCATGCCCAATGTGACATATAAGAGGACTTATTTAGGTTTATGGTTCTAGAGAGATTAGAATCCATCAGCACCATAGCAAGCAAGCATGGTGGGAGGAGTGCAAGGTGAAAACTCACATCTTGAGCCCCAAGTATGAGGCAGAGAAAGAAAACTAGAATAGTGAGAACCTTTAAAGCTAGACTCTACTGACTTCTTCCTCCAGCAAAGCCATACCTCCTAACCCTCCCCCAAACAGTTCCAATGACATGGGGACCAAGCATTCAAATACAGGAACCCATGAAAAATATTCTCATTTAAACCACCACACAGATGGTTGAATCCGTAAGAAACAAGCAGACATAGAGGGCAAACGATCTAAATCCACATTTGTATTGCAAAATGAAAGCACACTGTTCTATAATTTGATCTTTCTTTCCATATAACTTTTTCCTCTCATTCTTAATCATCTTGCTTGAAAACTGACCATATCAGTGGTGCTCAGTTGGTCCCACAATTTAAAGCTGACTTTTCTCAACCTTATCGTTGAGTTGACAACAATATATTCATCTGTTTGCTATGGCTTTTTTTTTTAAGGTATCTCTTTGGACCTCTAATAAGTCCTAAATGAAAATTGACTCAATTCTGCAGATTTCATCATAACATCTTAATTAATGGTTTATTGAGTGACTACACGTCAACAGAGTGACTGGAAAGAGTCTATGTCCGGGGAACACACTGCTGCAAAACAAACTACTTTTCAACATTGTACCATAATGTTTGAAACCTGCCTTTTCATCTGGAACATAAGGATAATGTTATTCATGAGGGTAGCTTATGAGGGATTACAGGTTTGCCAAAGGTTCAGTGCTATGCCTGGCACATGATAATCAGTAAGTACATTGGTTCCAATTTGTTATAATAAATATACATATTATTTTTATTTGAATCACTGTAAAAAGTTCAGGTGTTGTAAGAGTAAAAATGGAGTTATTGCCATGACTTCAAGTTACTTAAAAAATTTTTACTATGGATATAGGTTACTAACATATTGTCCCTAAGTAAAATCATTACATAGTAGGATCAATGAATTAATTCACAAACCAATGCCCTAATTCATCACACTGTGCTTCATCATCTGATCCTGAGAAGGGTGCTCTTTGTTCATTGTGTACTACCCTTCCTGGTCATTCATTGCTTCCAGAACTAGATGGACATTTAAGTAGCCTGTGGTATCCATGCTTGGAGTTCTGAACTAAGGTGGAAAGGCTAGGAAAACAAGGTTGACTCTGGTACCAGCACAATGCTAGAATTCTCCTATGGTGGAAATCTCCTGCAGAGCTGCCTTGTGTCCTTTCCTTTGAACAAAACATTAGAGAAAACTAAGCTCACAGGCTGCTCCTTTCACTAGATGTACTTACCCTTCCTTGCTGTGAGGCCTGATTGTCTAACTTCTAAGGGTCTGAGGGTTTTTCCCTTTATCCTTAAAATACACTTCACAGTTTTCATTTGAGCTAGTCACAAAGACTTAAAAAAAAAAAGAAAAGAAAAGAAAGAAAGGAAGGAAGAAAGAAAGAAAAAGCAGCAGTGAGTTAAACAGAGGCATGGCATCACAGAATCTAGGAAAGGAAAAAAAAAAACATAATCTTGAACTCCTTTCTGTATTTAGCTCTTTAATGCCAATGTCTAGCCATGACCTCAAATTAAATTAGTTAAACAGGCAACAAATTGGCTTTTCCACAAGCCAGTTAGTCATTTTTATAGACTTTAAGATCTTTTCTAATATAATGGCCTATTTGCCTAAACTACCCTTGAACAACAAACAATATTTCTCTTCTTTACTCTCCCTGAGTCCATCCATCCCCCTTGACTTTGATTGAGATAAGCAGTCAGTCACTGCCCTGTCCCACAGTCCCCAAGGAAGCAACATTCCAGGCATTCTAATTTTCAAAGACAGACGGGGCTACAGTTGCCAGTCATTGATCTGTGGTCACCATGTGAATTGTGAAGGAAGATCTTACCATTAAGGATTTCAGCAGTATATCTGGAAACATCAAATTCATGCATAGTAGAGAAATCCCAGTGTGGAGGATAGAAAGACAATGGCCCCCATAAGCTCATATATTTAAATGCTAAGTTCACAGTTAGTAGAACTGTTTGAAAAGGAATAGAAAGTGTGGCCTTATTGGAGGAGATAAATTAATAGGTTGGACTTGGAGTTTCAAAAGCCTACACCATTCCTAGTCTGTCTCTGTCTTTCTATCTCTATCTCTGCCTCTAAATTGTAGATAAGATGTAAGCTCTAAGCTACTGCTCCAGTAACACGCCTACCTACCTACTGCCATGTATTTCACCATGATGGTCATGGACTCACTCTCCGAAGCTGTACATAAGCCCCCAGTTAAATGCCATCTTTTATAAGTTAAGACAACTTATGGTGTTGCTGCACAGCAATAGAGAAATACCCAAGACATCCAAGTATCCTGACTAACTCAGAATGGAGGCAAAAACCTTTTCAACCTTTCTGACTGCTTGAGAGACCAACCAGGAAGTTACAGGATAGATTTTTTGGGAGTTTCTCTGGGGAGTGTCTATTTGGGAAAATTGGTACAGACTTCACCAATGAGGACTTTTCCTTAGAAATTGTGATTATTCTTTTCCTGTTCTAAAATGCAGCATGTGAATACTCTGTATACCATTTTGTTGTTGTTTGTTTGTTTGTTTGTTTGTTTGTTTTTCAAGACAGGGTTTCTCTGTGTAGCCCTGACTGTCCTGGAACTCACTCTGTAGACCAGGCTGGCCTCGAACTCAGAAATCCACCTTCCTCTGCCTCCCAAGTTCTGGGATTAAAGGCATGAGCCACCACTACCTGGCTCTCTATACCATTTTTGAGGACTCAGCTTATCTTGCCTGCCCATTCATAGTGGGGGCTACTTGACAGCACAGGCCAAGACAAAAAAAAAAGGGTTCAAGTTTGGTTATCTTACTATAAGTGACAGCTGATAGTTATATGTTCAAGTTGTTGCCAGGAGTCATTCAGGATTAAATGTTGAAGCTCAGGTTCTAAAACAAAAATTTTTTTTTAAGAAACTAATTAGCTACAAGCAGATCATGTCTGGTTGTAGTAGCCTAAACTTGTTTGTAGGGAATTCATAAATAAAGCTTTCTGAGCAATATCATTATCACATAGCACCTGTACCTCTCTCGAGCCTTTCTTTCTACTTTCTTCCTTATGCTGTGTGTAATTGATTTCACATCTGGCACCCCTCTCTAGATTATAAACACCTAAAGAGCAGAAACCTGCTTTCCCGCTCAAGCACCACAACACATTAGTTTAGCATGGTGATCTTTCCTCAAATGACAATAAGAGTAGTGGACCAAAGCTCCCAGCAGCAGCTTCATCCACTGATTGTAAAAGGTCTCCAAACTCAGTAACCTAAGATCCATACCTAGTTGTCACATGGAGACAATAGGTGCCTGCAGAATTTCAAGATACCCACAAAGGTGAACTTCCTCTTCCACCAGTCTTTTCTGTAACCTTCTAGAATCTCTCATGAGAATAGTTTCTGCCATCTTACTGAGAGTGCTAGGAGATGGTAGCTTTCTTCTCTTCCCTGGATTTCCCCTTCTTTTCTCATAAAGACATAGATGTCTATCATAGGGCTATCAGATTGTACTTCATGGCTTTCTACTGATAATGCACTGGCCTTGAGAAAAGTTAGTGAGAGACCCCAGAGACCCCAGAGACCCCAGCCTGTCAAATGCAAAAAAAAAAAAAAAAAAAACAACATGGCAATTTTTGTTCTTAAACTTTAGGGGGAGAGTGTTCTTTCTCTGAAGCATGCCCAATTTATATATATATATATGTGTGAGAGAGAGAGAGAGAGAGAGAGAGAGAGAGAGAAAAGGGAGACCAGAAAAAAAAACAAAACAACAAAACAAAACAAACAATAAAACAAAAACAACTCCATAAGAGAGAGACTATATAATATACATAATATATAATATTAATATATATTATAAATGGATATGTAAATGTATATAAATGAATATAAATGTATACTACATATTCATTTATAATATAGAAAACCAAAGTCCTCCCTCACCCTTGAGAAAGCTCCAGGTAAGTAAGAATATTAACATTAAACTGAACAAGGCTGTACACCACATGACAACCTTGTTCAGTTTTGGGATTTTAGTTCTATTCAGTAACAGGAGACAGGTACAGCAAGATCTTATCCAAGATCCTAACAAGATGCATCCTAGTATTTATCTGGAACCATTTGCATTAGAATCATTGTATATCTTAAGACCACAGTGTATTAAGCTTTCAACCCTTATTTATCATTTATGTCAATGATAATCTATCCATTTAAAAGCTTTAATTGACTGTGAAAACTGTTGACTTAAAAAAAATAAAGTTTTACAATGAGGTCAAGGGAACAAGTATAGAAGAATCAAATTTTCTAAAAATGAACAAAACAGAAGTCAGAACAGATGATTTTCAGTTTCTTACAGGTAGTATGATGATGTGTTCTTCCAGGAATTGCCTCTGACCTTCACTTTGGTGCGACTGACTTGACACACAACCAGTGGAAGCTCCTGAACTCTAGCTTTTATGCCTGATGTGAGGTCACATGACCTTGTCTGCTGATGTTAGTATTTCAACAACCACACTCAAAACCAGGAAGACACACTGAATCAGTTTTCATTAAGAGGTATTATAAAATATTTATCAAAACCCCAAGCTTCTCTAATCTCCCACATTTCAAAGGCAAGATTAAGTCATTTTAGACATTGTTTTTTGGTTTTAAAGTATTATTTGCTACCCTGGAAAGAAATCTTTGACAACCATAAAAATAGAAGCACACTAGATTAAACTACAAGTCAGATCAAAACAACCCAAAAATAAAGTCATAAGAAGACAGCAGTCACAAGTTGATGACTAAAATGTAAATACACAACTGTAGAAAAAAATATTTAATGCTCCTGAAGGATAGACTCCAGGAACTTCCTTCTGAATGAACCCTCACATTGCCCGGGGAAAGGTTATAAACTATTTCAGGAATGAGTACTGAGGAATGCAGAACAGATGACCCAGAGAAGCCTATACATCATCTGCCTTCTCTCTACATCCCACCCTAATTTCACAAAATCCACCCTCCACAGTCAAAATCAGCTCGTGGGGCTGGAGGAGTGGCTCCGTAGTAAGAGAGCTTGCTATGTGAGCTTGAGAGCCCAAGCTCAAATCTTTAGCAGCCATGTGACAGTTTGATCTTGGCTGTCTCTGTGCCTCTTAACTCTCTCCACTGTGGGAGGGAGTGAAGCCAGGAATCTCATTCACAACTGCTGGCTGCCAGACTAGCTCTAGGTTCAACAAGAGACCTTGTCTCAAGGTGACAAAGCTAAACTCCCATAATCCTTATTTGACCTCTGCGCGCGCACGCGCGCGCGCGCACGCGCACACGCGCACACACACACACACACACACATTTGAGCCTGCACCAACACACCCGCAGTCACATACAGGCCTATACCACACACAAACAGAACACTTGCCCCCAAACATAACTCTCTACCAGCGAATCATTTCCCATCAAAGCTAGAAAGGGAAGTCAAGTCTGAAAGAAGATAAACCTCTGATTTCAACAAGCCTAGTAATTTTACCACAAGCAAATATCTTATTTATATTCTAAACATCTCCAGGGCAATACATTTTTTTTTTAATTTAAACTCACTAATAAAAGCTAGCACCTATTCTACTTAAAAAGAAATCCCTTCTTGTCTTCCCAATTTCATCCTTTTCAAAGAAAAGTCTACCAAATGTAGACTTCAGAACTGGTCTTCCCATTTATAAATTTGATGATATGAGTTTTTCCAAGATACCCAGTCAACAGAAATGGGCTCTGGGTATCTTTTTATCACCTACATCCCCTGAGGGAGCGCAGCAGAGACAAACCTATGCATGGACAGGCTACATTCCACCCTAGGCCATTCCTTGAATGCTCTCTCACCTTTTTAACTGTGGGGTCAACCCAGTTCAGGAAAAAACAATAACAGCATTCCATTGCCCATGGAAGATAGCCATTGTAAGCATAAGGCAGGATAAAATTTAAGTTTCTTCCACTATCTAATTAAGGAAGGGGATCGGTAGTAAGGGAGACCTTCTTAGATGGGCCAGGCTTTCTAAAACTCTAGTTCTTAAGCAACGGCATGGCTGGGAAAGGATTAAGGAGCATAGCAATCCCTGATGATGGATGTTACTGAGCATGTCCACGTGATAATTCCTTTCACCCCTTTTAAGCTGCACAGAAAAACCAATGTGAAGGGACATGAGAATAAACATTTCTACACTGTGAAATTTTTTGCAGGAAAAAAACATGCAAGAATTAGAAAAGTTTACGGCAAGTCTTAGATATGAGAATGCAATGGACAAGAGACAAAAGACAATCCACTGACTGGAATGATAACATCAAAAAATATGTGAATTTACATCCAAGCCATTATTAAATGTCCAAAGCAGGACAACAGGTTATACTGAGAGGGCTCTGTGCATCATTTGATTCTGCACTGTGACAGGGCTTAAAGAGCCTTTGACTTAACATTCCTGCTTTTGAAAAATGAATCTGTAAGAAAAAAGGGAATAGATCTAAGAAGATGGGTATAAAATATTAAAGTACCGCCTGTAACTGTGAAAGAAGTACAAAATTAAACCAAGCACCTTCCCTTCCTTGGTTATTTTTTTTCGGTTATTGAAAATAGTGTATTGAGGGGCTGGAGGAACAGCTCAGTGGCTAAGAGCACTGGTTGCTCCTGCAGAAGACCCTAGTTCAATTCCCAGCACCCACATGGCAGCTCACAACTGTCTGTAATTCTAGTTCCAGAATATCTGGAGCCTTCACACAGACAAACATACAGGAAAACCATCAATGCATATGTACCATCAATATATATGTATGTATATATATATATATAGTATATATAACTTACTGGATGCAAAAGGGGGAGTTACTGGGTTGTTTGCATATGACCTATTTCTGGGAGGAATGAAAATACCTTTGATGTGTAAACATGACTCTCTATAATTACTAATCTGTATGAAAGCAAGGAAGGTTAGTGTTGTAACCCCCAAATTACTGATACTAAAGAGACTTCAGTGTTGTGTACAGTCAGTTTGCCTCTGCGTGCCCCCACCCCCACCAGAAGCTCCCATCCTCCCTCCAGCCTGGCAACCAAGATACAGAGACAGCTGGTTTGTGTGCTGAGGTCTATAGCAGCCTGGGGCTCCCTCCCCCTCCCCTGGCGTTAGAATGGCACTACCCATAAAACTCTCTCTTAATGAGGACATTCTGAGGAGACAGCAAGAGACATCCTTCCCACTTTTGTGTCTCCAAAAACCAGCACTCCTCCTGATAACTCTCCAGGTGCCTGTCCTTTAGAGAAATAACAAGCTGAAGGGAGACTAGGGTCTTGTGTTTAAATCATGGAGAAAAGGTAATCAGAGGTCAGGTCACAGACAGTTACGACTGGTCATAAAATTAGTCCCTGAACAGACACCCATTAACCGCCTCCCACTTCAGTACCATTCCACCAAATGATTATTTCTAACCCCCTTTTCTGTGAACATTCAGGGGATTTCTAACTATTCTGTATATAAACCCAGTGTTTTCTGGACTCAGGGTCGCTTGCCAGCATTCCCGTGGTGAGTGCAAGGGTGATCACGTGGGTGATCCGAGTTCAAACTTGAAACAATAAAAGACTCTTTTGCAAGTTGCAGCAGACTTTGCAATTCTTGGGCTCCTCTGGGTTTCCTGTGGACTCAGGGCACAACAGTGAGAAAAAATGCACAGTAAATAATTAAATCTTGGCAACAGCAAAAGGTGATATTGGAAGGAAGAAGAAAACCCTAAGCCTATTATGACTTGCTATAATAGGCACACAATTATTAACTTTTTGTGTATATTTTAAATGAAAGTTTTAATATAAACTGGCACTGGCAGAGCTACTCAGGAGACAGCTACAACAGGCTCCTGTCAACAAGCACTTGTTGGCATCCATAATACTCTCTGGGTTTGATGACTGTATATGGGATGGATCCCTAGTCTCTGGATGGTCTTTCCTTCAGTTTCTGCTCCACACTTTGTCTCTGTATTTCCTCCCATGGGCATTTTGTTTCCCCTTCTAAGAAGGACTGAAGTATCCATACTTTGTTCTTGCTTCTTCTTGAGCTTCATTTGGTGTGTGAATTGTATCTTCAGTATTCCAAGCTTGTGGGCTAATACCTACTTAACAGTGAGTGTACACTATGTGTGTTTTTTTTGTGATTGTGGTTACTTTACTCAGGATGATATTTTCTAGTTCCATCCATTTGCCTAAGAATTTCATGAATTCATTGTTTTTAATAACTGAGTAGTACTCCATTGTGTAAATGTACCACATTTTCTGTATCTATTCCTCTGTTGAGGGACATATGGGTTCTTTCCAACTTCTGGCTATTATAAATAAGGCTGCTATGAACATAGTGGTACATATGTCCTTATTATATGTTGGAGCATCTTCTGGGTATATGCCCAGGAGTAGTATAGCTGGGTCCTCCAGAAGTACTATGTCTAGTTTTCTGAGGAACCACCAAATTGATTTCCAAAGTGGTTGTACCAGCTTGCAATCCCACCAACAGTGAAGGAGTGTTCCTCTTTCTCCATATCCTCGCCAGCATCTGCTGTCACCTGAGTTGTTGATCTTAGCCATTCTGACTGGTATGAGGTAGAATCACAGGGGTGTTTTGATTTGCATTTCCCTGATAACTAAGGATGTTGAACATTTCTTTAGCTGCTTCTCAGCCATTTTCTATTCTTCAGTTGAGAATTCTTTGTTTAGCTCTGTATCCCATTTTTAATAGGCTTATTTGGTGGTTCTCTGGAGTCTAATGTCTTGAGTTCTTTGTATACATTGGATATTAGCCCTCTATCATATGTAGAGTTGGTAAAGATCTTTTCCCAATTTGTTGGTTGTCATTTTGTCCTATTGACAGTGTCCTTTGAAAGGCATCATTTCCATTCATTTCCAGCAGTGACTTGTTCTTTCAACTTTTCAGTGGTCTCAAAGAACATGTGAGCTCACAACAGCACAGATGTGGGTGTAAATATGGAATCATTAATACTTCAAATAGATTACATAGATAGAGGACAGTAAATCCATTTATCATAAAATATACTAAGCCAGGAAAGCAACAAATGAGAACACAAAACTCAAAATACTATGTGTATTTAAAATATTTAGATCAAGTATATTCCTCTGCATAGAAAAAGATTGTAAGAAGAAAATTCACAGGAAATATTATTGGGAGGTAAAGCCCTAAGTGAGTTTTTCTTATATTTTTCAGATTGTCTATAATAAATATGTATTAAGAATGAACAGATTTTTGTGGAGCTGGTACCCTTGGGTTCTCAGTCCTATCATCTCACCTAGTAAATGTATGTTCTGCAGCATCCCACTGGGCCTCCTATGGCATTTCGCTGAGAGTAAATTGAAATGCAGTCTTGTCAACAGCATCTGAGCCATGAGTGTCTCTGCACTGATGCCTGCAAACATTCTCCATCAGGAGCCCACTGCCAGCCATACAACTTCATTCTTCTGACACCTTGTCCTCCCATGCAGCAGCTTGTACACCTTCCTGCAATTTTATTTGTGTTTAACTTCACTTCATCTTTAAAGCATAATCCAATAGTTTCCAAACCAACTTTTTCTCAGAACTGACTGCTTCCTCCCATACACCCCACCCTTTATTCCTCGCAGCACTTAAAACATGATTAATGGGAATTATCAGGAATTTCTCATAGTCTCTGCTAGAATAGACACATAGCCTTAATCATCTCTCATAGCTGGAGTATACCTGAGGTGTGACAGTAACATTATAAATAATGAAAAGGATATACTTATGTGTTTAGGAATATGCATGTAATATGTGTGTGTGTATGTACATATTTACATACATAGGAAGGTGGGATAAATGGGAGGGAAATGAAAGAGGAGAGAGAAGGGATAAATAATATATTTATATTATAATCTCAAAAGTATTTATTAAAAACTATTTGGTAAATAGTCAATGTGTAGCTGAATAAAAATAAAAGAATATTTAATTGTCTGATATCATGAATATTTATGATAGTCTTTATCCTCAACTCATTAAATAAAGAAAAAAAAAAAACGAAGAAGGTACACAGAGTTCCTCCTAAATGGGTGTGTCCTAGAAGCCTAAACAAGAGAGACTTCTGAGTTTGACATCAGAATTAAATGTCATTTTCTCCCACAAAGGGTCAGTTAAGGTGGACCCAGATTTTACAGGGTGGCTGAGAAGACATTGTCTTGAGAAACTAAGTGCACATACATTCCTACTGCCACTGGACTCTGCTGCCTGGTCGGGCTCCCAGACACAAAGTTTTCACTCATGCTGGAAGTAAATGACTATTGGGGAGCATTTTAAAGCTAGGGCATGTTGAGTTATTGAGAATTGACATCTATTTTTTTGTGTGTCTGTTATCTGAAAACACTTTCTGCATTGCAAATGGTTTTTTTTTTTTTCAAAGAAAACACATCAGTGAATCTGTTGTAAATGCAGCTGTAGTCAATTCTGAGTGCATTTTTCACTAACTGAATCCTGAAGTACTTTTTTAAAAAGAGAAGCTTAAACTTTCTTCAGAATTTACGACAGCCAATGCATAGAAGCAGGAAGAGGTCTAAGTGCTCTTGCAAAATCCATCCCTGACATCAAACAAAACTCAACAATGGAAGTCTGATACAGTGAATGAATGCAGAGCTTTATAGAATGGGTGCTATGAACATACAACACACACACACACACAAATGTGCATGTACTCCCCTACAAAGGCACCACATCAAAAGAGAAGGAGCCTAGAAACTGCTAACTGTGCCAACAACCACTGGCCTTTCCCTGAGTTCTGGGACCTAGCAAGGGCAGTGAGGCAGGGATCCACTAGGAGACCTCATCCAAGGTAATGAACCTCACTGGGAACATGATGGAGGTAAAGCCAGGAATAGCAGCCTCAGACGCTGTTGAGAGGTCTTCGTTTTAATTTACTCTCAGTCAAATGCCATAGGAGTCTAACTAGGAGTTGCTGTGAGCCTGCAGTGGGCCTGCAGAAGACCAAGCCTATCAATATTCTGTCAAGATCAGAAATGGATTCACAGGGCCTTAGCCCTCTCTGCTGAACTACTGGCTACTAATCAGTTCTGGGAGATTGACAGCTATGGTCTTTAGGTAAGTACTCACTGTGCTCTGGACCATCCACTGCCTGACCCCACTTGTCCTTGGGGTTGGAGTGGAGTGAATGACACAGACTCTTGGAGCAGGTGAGAAACACAGCAGCAAGCGTATCTGAACACTGCTGCAAGCTCCTTTAATGTCCTCCACCAGGGCCCTATTGGTCCCAAGAAAGCATCTCTTCTAAAGAGCAGTTCCTGATTGTCAGGAGCCATCATAGGACAAGCTAATAGGTGATCTTTCTGAGATGGTCTGCCTTGGATTTTATTCTGGAACAGATTTGCTTCATTGGCAAGGCCCAGGAGAAATTCACTTTAGGAAAGATCCCTGCTATTAATATGCTTTTTTTCCTGTTATTATTTAACATATATAACAATCACTAGGTATTAGCCCACCCTTTTGAGCATATCTCTGAAGATCTCTGAAAGTGTCCTGTCTTGTAGTGATGCTATATAAACAAATAGATGACTTCTTAATTCTTAATGGTGATCCTATAAGAATTCCTAAAATTATATCAGTGATTATTAAGCTCTTTTATAATGGACTGCTATTAGATCCTTTTCTGATAGTCAAAACTGCAATGAGAACTCTGTCAGTTACCCATGTTTCACCAATTAATTGCTTCTAGATAGTAACCAGATTTTCTACTAGTTAGAGCACATTCTAAGAGGTTGTAAAATAATTAACCAGAGGTCATAAAAAGAGAACTAATGATTTATTATAGGTGCTAGAACAGAAGATAAAATATTGACTGGGTTTATCTATACAAAACTTCATTAATAACTTAATTCTGGTTTTTAACTGTCAGAGAACCTGTGTAGCTGTGACAGGTGATGTATGTTTAGTCCGATATTTACTTCTAATGGATATGCATATAAAAATTCTCTGTTGTAAACTTTTATTTCAATTTTTGACTTGAAATTTTATGTGTGAACTTGTGATGAACTTTTTGCCATGTGATCATGTATCCTGAAAAAAAAATGTATAAATAAGGAGGTCAAGGCGTCAAGGGAACTGAGCTGAGGAGAACTTTTTAGACAGAACTGAACTCAAGAAGAACTTAGAAGTAAAGGCATAGCATTGGGAGAAAAGACATTGAGAGTAAGAACATTATTGTGACATCAGAACAGGATGAGAGAGCAAGAATAGAAGGAGAATGCAGAGTGGAATGACTTTGAAACCATAGGTAACAGAAAACTAAGAGAGCAATGTGAAGAATACAGAGGGAAAGAGGAAAAAGGAAGCTGCAGAGAGCAGAAGGAGCAGTCAGGCTTCTCCTTACCATGGAACAGAACATGTCTTTTCTTAATAACAAGGCAGGCTTAGTCCTACTAAAGGAACAAACTTGGGTTTAATTCATTTAGCATTAAAAGGGTAGAAGCTTTTTCTTTCTCTATGCAATAAAGATCGGAGCTCATTTTTCATCCAGAATGAGTGAGTTCTTTCTGCAGTGGTGCTTGGTCTTTTCCTCTATATGCATATGCAAGTATGGATGTGTGTGTGTATAAATATGTAATTGTGAGCATGTGTGTTTGTAAGTATGTAATTGAGAGAATGCATGTAACCTAGACCCAACTGGTTTGAATTTGAATTGAAATGTATAAATATGTGTGTGAATTTTTATATGAATTTCCTTCTGCAAGCATTTTTCTATTCTCCTGGTTCAATAGAAGTTTATTGCTCCTAGCCAGGCAGTGGTGCTGCATGCCTTTAATCCTAGCACTTGGGAGGCAGAGGCAGGCAGACCTCTGAGTTTGAGGCCAGCCTTGTCTACAGAGTGAGTCCCAGGACAGCCAGGACTACACAGAGAAACCCTGCCTCAAACAAAACAAAACAAAACAAAACAAAACAAATTCTACATATTGCCGGGCGGTGGTGGCTCATGCCTTTAATCCCAGCACTTGGGAGGCAGAGGCAGGCGGATTTCTGAGTTTGAGGCCAGCCTGGTCTACAGAGTGAGTTCCAGGACAGCCAGGACTATACAGAGAGAAACCCTGTCTTGAATAAACAAACAAACAAACAAAAAAAGTTTATTGCTCCAAACTTCCCCCTAGCCTGACAAGTAAGAGGCATCTGAACAAAAGGGAATAGGCTCTAGAAAATAATTCTTTACTTAATCTACTGCTGTTTTAGGATGAGGTACTTAGTGCCAGAGACTGCAGTTTCTGGCCTCAGAGAAACACAGAAGGCAGGTCAGTTACAGTAGCAAAGTAATTTAGACTTAGATAAGTAAACTTTTTATTATTATACAGCAACCCTAAATATCTCATAAGACAAAGTCTTACCCTCCAGTTCTTCCCCCTCCACTGCCTCAAGAGGAACTGACAAGAAAGCTGGCCCCTGGCACCTGATTGGCTGGCATTGTCTGCATCAGCAATCCTTGGTCTCTCAAGCAGTCCACAATTAAGTCCTCAAACAGGCATCAACATGCCTTTGTGACTGCACAGCACTGGAGTTTATGCAGAGGCAACAGACGCCATTCCTCCTACATTTCCACCCTTTTGTTTTTAGATTTTGACAGCCTAGTGGGAGCTGGTGTACCATTGCCTCAGCATTGCTGACCCTACCTCGGATGGGTCCCAGTTTACTGTTGAGTCCCAGTTTACTGCTAGTCTTGGCTTGAAGTTCAGCATGCAATCCTCCTTTCTATGAAAGCTTTGATTGTATTAACCTCCCAAGATCTTGACCCCAGGAGTCAAGGGATCACTCTGAGGCTTCAGGGCTAATCTGTTCTGTAGATGGCCCAGTGCATATGATCTGAAACTCTGGTAAGTGTCCAGTGCCACCTAAGTACACTATATCAGTGAAGCCAGTTACCCTGCTGTGTGGAATATCTTGTACCTCCTGTTTTGGATTTCTTTCTCTTGAGATACCAGAAGCTCTACTATTTCAGGTAGTAGGCACCCGCATGCCTATTCAAATTCTCAGAACTGAAGGGGCAACGGCTAATCTCCAGGGTTTGTTGCTCTCTGCATTCCCTGTGACTGTAAGCATTTTCTTAGTCATGCATACTCTCCTTAGTTCTTGCCATCCGCTGTATCTGACCTTTTAGCATTGACATGTCGGAGAAAGCAACTACATAAATGGTTACAATCTTATGGGGAGATCACTTTGTTGAGAACAATCATTGACAAGGGGACCTTGTTTATAGAAAGTGGACTAACTATAAGAAATGTTGAATTATATTCTATTTTATACACTGATTAGCACCTATTATATTCTACCTCTCAGAGGAAAATGAATTTGACTCTTTTACTCATTCTCACACTTAAGGGTTCGGCATCTACACTTTGTAAGAGTCTTTACTTTTGTATGTGGCAGACAAGAAGAAAGGAATGTCTCTTGATTTGGAGGCAAAGATTTCCTGAAATTCTTTCTAGTGGGAAAATGAGTCAGCAATAAAAATTAGCTGCAGGGGGGAAAGGAGGAGAAGGGGAAGGAAGGAGGGTGACATTTCTTATACTTTTGGATTTCTGAACTCAACTCAGTCCTGCTCCATGTTGAGTTGGCTGGCACAAAAGATGTGGGGTTTATACCTATTAAGTATTAGGAGGAGAATGGACTGCACATAGAGGAAATAATGAAAAGGCCTGGAAGACCAAAGTGATAGGACAGAGGAAGATCTTCATATGGAAAAGGGCTGCAGCTGGGGACTCTGTGAAGAAGGCTTACTTAAAGAAAAAGGTCCCAGCTCTTTTCTCACCAAGGAATATGGAAGGTGGACTAAAATTTTCAGTGGGAACAATTATGAGTCTGTTTCAGGAAAGATTTCCACATTATAAATTAAACATAGCTCCTTGTGGCACAGAAAAGATTGAGGACATCTTTTTATGCCACCAGTGAGAGACTGCATGTTCATGAAAGCTCAGACCTGGTCAGCTATTTTTGAGGCATATTTCTTTTCTGTTGTTGCTTCTTCTTGCTAATCATTTTGGGATGTGGCATTACCTGTAATGCTAAGGGGGAGGGAGGAGAAGGCTACACCTGGTACTCATTGGCTAAATGGTTCTGAGAGTGATTCGTACCAACTCTCACCTCTGTGCCTTAGGTGTCAAATCAGGTTGACAACATGTCATAGCTGGAAGTCTGCTTCGATACCATGGTGACAAGAGATGTGCAGAACCTAAGAATAGTCTGATACCAATGAAAAAGTGCAGGGAAAAGGGGAATTCTCTTTCGAGGCAAATGTGTTTTATATTTTAACAGAATCAAATAAATCCTAAAGTATATCTTATGGTAAAAACAAGCACCTATTTCAAGTTGTTAAGTATCAGGAACTTTTAAAAAGTCAGCATACAAAATAATCCTTCGACATTTTCCTATAGGTACACAATTGCACTTTGCTCTAATTCATCCACATCACCATGCCTTGTCCCAGCACATTGGTCCCTTTTCTCTTCCACAGAGTCCTCTTCCTGATTTCATGCAAACAAATACATATTTTAACATACATTCCACATATAAGAACGTGACACATCCGCTTCCATTCTTCCTCCATCACTTCCTTAAGACCTCTTCCTCCCTCTAGCTTCCCATTTTATTTCTATTTTCATACCCCATATGTGTATTAAATCTGGATTCTGTACATGGGAGGATTCTGTACAAAGATTAAAAAAAATTATCTTCCTGAATCTCATATATTTGCATAGTTGGATGATTTTCAGTTCCATCCACTTTCCAGGAAATATCATGTACTTTATATAAGCCAACAGAAAATATAACTCAATTTCCATTCATTAGGCTGTATATTTCCTAGAAGTAATTAGTCTATGGTTGAGATGGCAAGAGTCCCCATGGGTAAAGGGTTTGTACTGGTTTAGGTCCCAGGGGCTTTCTGGTCACAGTCTAGCCAAAGTAGTGAGTTCCAAGTCCAGTGAGAGAATCTGACTCAAAAATGATAGAGAAAGGCCTCTCTCTCTCTCTCTCTCTCTCTCTCTCTCTCTCTCTCTCTCTCTCTCCATACACACACACACACACACACTCGCTGTCCTCTATCATATTATATTAGACACACAGACACACAAACTCTACCTCTAGTATCTATACTAACATGCACAAGCAACCTTCCTGAACCATACATGCATACGTGTATACAATACACATACACACACAATACATGAAAGCAATAGATGATTATCAATTTTACATGGAGAAGTAAGTGCAGATAATAATTATTTGCATTTTCTTTATTGGTAAGGAATATGCCAAACCTTTTTGGGGTTCACAGCTTTTTAAAAACTGAAATATAATTACATAAACCCCTTCCTCTCCTCCTTCCTATTCCTTACACATTCACCCACATTCCATCTCAAATTCATGGCCTCTTTTTCTTTGATATGTACATACACACACACACAAATATGCAACTGGCTGAATCTATTTAGTGTTGCTTATATGTATATACAATTTCAGGGATGAGCATTTGGTATTGGATAACCAATTAGTGGGCTCATCACAGGGAAGACTATTATTCTCTCTCTCTCTCTCTCTCTCTCTCTCTCTCTCTCTCTCTCCCACCTCTCTTGCAGCAGTGGTTAATTGTCTGTAGCTATGCATCTAGAGGTAAAGCCCTATGGTAGTTTGAATGAGAATGGACCCCATAGACTCATGTATTGTATTAGAATACTTGGTCCCCAGTAGGTACATCTATTAGGAAATGATTAAGAGGTGTGTCGCTGGGGATTGGTTTCTTTCTTTGCTGTTCTATCATGAACTCTAACTCTCTCAAAAACCATAAGTCAAATTAAATCCTTTTTTTTTTAATAGATAGCCTTGGTTATAGTGTTTTATCACAGCATACGACAGGTCCTCTGAGCTCCCCCATCTACATTAGCATGTCTGTTGGTGTGGTCACTGTTCAGACAGTCACCAAAGGTTTTTCCTGCATAAAACACAAGTTATCCCCTATATTAATGAAGCATTAAATGAAAGTTTAGATATAATTCTGGTCCAGGCCAGTTCCCTGAGTAGACTTTGGACACAAACTCCACAGCCAGTCCCACAACAACCAGAGGATGCTCCACTCACAGGGGCTCTAATATGCCCAGGATCACAGAATCACAGGAGCTTGGCCACACCAGGATCTTAGGGTTGCAGGGGCAGTTTGATTCCCAGGAGTTCAGGACCAGAGGATCCCCAAATCACAGGATTACAGAGACAGCTGGACTCTGAGAAGTTCTGACACAACCAGGATCACAAGAAGGAGAGACTCCAGTCAGGTATAGCGAGGGCAGGTAGCACTAGGGATAACCAGATGGTGGGAGGCAAGGTAAGACCATAAACAACAGAAACCAAGGTTAGTTTGCATCATCAGTACTTAGTTTTCTAACCATAGCAAGTCCTGGATACACCATCACACCAGAAAAGCAAGATCCAGATCTAAAATCATTTCTCATGATGATGATAGAGGACATAAATAACTCCCTTAAAGAAATACAGGAGAACAAAGGTAACCAGGTAGAAGCCCTTAAAGAGGAAACACAAAAATCCCTTAAAGAATTACAGGAAACACAACCAAACAGGGGAAGGAAATGAACAAAATTATCCAGGATCTAAAAATGGAAATAGAAGCAATAAAGACATCACAAAGAGAGACAACACTGGAGGTAGAAAACCTAGGAAAGAGATCAGGAGTCATAGATGCAAGCATCACAAACAAAATACAAGAGATAGAAGACAGAATCTCAGGTGCAGAAGATACTATAAAAATATATATATATATATGACACAACAGTCAAAGAAAAAGCAAAAAGAAAAGGTGCCTCACCCAAAACATTCAGGAACTCCAGGACACAATGAGAACACCAAACCTAAGGATAATAGTTATAAGAGAGAGCAAAGATTCCCAATTTAAAGGGCCAGTAAATATCTTCAACAAAATTGTAGAAGAAAACTTCCCTAACCTAAAGAAAGAAATACCCATGAACACACAAGAAGCATACAGAACTCAAAATAGACTGTACCAGAAAAGAAACTCCTCCCCTCACATAATATACCATATGCACATAAAACACCAAATGCACAAAACAAAGATGGAATATTAAAAGCAGTAATGGAAAAAGGTCAAGTAACATATAAAGGTAGACTTCCCAAAATTACATCAGAATTCTCACCAGAGACTATGAAAGCTAGAAGATCCTGGGCAGATGTCATATAGACCCTAAGAGAACACAAACATCAGCCCAGGCTTTTATACCCAACAAAACTCTCAATTGCCATAGATGAAGAAAACAAGATATTCCATGACAAAACCAAATTTACACAATATCTTTCTACAAATCCAGCCCTAGAAAGGATAATAAATGGAAAACTCCAACACAAAGAGAAAAACAACACCCTAGAAAAAGCAAGAAAGTAATCTTTCAACAAATCCAAAAGAAGTCAGTCACACAGACATAATTCCACCTCTAACAACAAAAACAATCAATGGACTCAATTCTCCAATAAAAAGACCTAGACCAACAGACTGGATAAGTAAACAGGACCCAGAATTTTGCTACAACAGGAAAAGCACCTCAGTGACAAAAACAGACACTACCTCAGAGTAAAAGATTGGAAAACAATTTTCTAAGCAAATGACCCCAAGAAACAAGCTGCAGTAGCCATCCCGATATCGAATAAAATAAACGTTCAAACAAAAGTTACCAAAAAAGATAAGGAAGGACACTTCATACTGGTCAAAGGAAAAATCTACCAAGATGAACTCTCAATTCTGAACATCTATGCAAGGGCACCCACACTCATAAAAGAAACTTTACTAAAGTTCAAAGCTCACATCGTACCCACACAATAATAGTAGGAAACTTTACCACCCTACTCTCAGCAATGGACAGATCATGGAAACAGAAACTAAACAGATACACAGTGAAACTAACACAAGTTATGAACCAAATGGATCTAAAGGATATGTATAGAACATTTCATCCTAAAGCAAAAGAATATACCTTCTTCTCAGCACCTTGTGTTATCTTCTCCAAAATTGACCACATAATTAGTCACAAAACAGACCTCAACAGATACAAAAAACCTGAAATAATCCCATGCATCCTATCAGATCACCATGGACTAAGGATGGTCTTCAGTACCAACAAAAACAAAAGAAAGCACTCATACACATGGAAGCTGAACAACGCTCTACTTAATGATAACTTAGTCAAGGAAGAAATAAACAAAGAAATTAAAGACTTTTTAGAATTTAATGAAAATGAAGACACATCATACCAAAACTTATGGGACAGAATAAAAGCAGCATTAAGAAGAAAACTCACAGCTCTAACTGCCAGTTTCTAAAAGAAACTGGATAGAGCTTACACTAGCAGCTTGACAGCACACCTGAAAGCTCTAGAACAAAAAGAAGTAAATATATCCAAGAGGAGTAGACAGCAGGAAATAATCAAACTCAGGAATGAAATCAACTAATTAGAAACAAAAAGAACTATACAAAGAATCAACAGAAGCTGGTTCTTTGAGAACATCAACAAGATAGATAAACCCTTAGCCAGACTAACCAGAGGGCACAGAGACAGTGTCCTATTTAATAAAATCAGAAATGAAACGGGAGTCATAACAACAGAAACTGAGGAAATTCAAAAAATCATCAGATCCTACTACAAAAGCTTATACTCAACAAAATTTGAAAATCTGGATGAAATGGACAATTTTCTAGGCAGATATTAGGTGCCAAATTTAAAACATATCAGATAATCCATCTAAATAGTCCCTTAGTCCCTAAAGAAATAGAAGCAGTCATTCATAATCTCCCAACCAAAAGAAAATCCAGGACCAGATGGGTTTAGTGGAGAATTCTATAAAACCTTCACAGAAGACCTAATACCAGTTCTCATCAAACTATTCCACAAAATAGAAACACAAGGAACATTACCCAATTACACTGTATTTTCCCTTGGAGATGGAATGGTTTTTGTCTAATCAGGATCTTGTCAAAATTTTCTTTCATACAGAACTTCACAAGAGATTTTTTTCTTCTTCTATCATGTTTAATATTCCAAATAGATTTTAAAAGCTGGTTGGGTGTGTATTAGTTTTAGCTTCAGAAGATATCATGTATATTTAAGAGGCATTTAACTACTATAAATTATTTTGATGACTTAAAAATGTTAATACTGAGTTGTATATTTTTAAATAAATTTCATTAGTTTAATAAAAATAGATTTAAAAAAGAATTTTTTACTGATCCCTTTTTGTATCTATAATGTTTATAAAACTTCCAAATTTATTTCCTAGTTACTGTGTTTGAATTCTCCAGCTAATAACTGGATAGTTTTGGGGAAAAAAAGAAAAGAAAGGAAGTTTGGATCTGCCCTAGACATTTTGGGGTCAGTGCAATTTCATCTTTCATTTATTTTTCTCTCTTCAACAGTCACAGGGAATATGAGATGAAAACATAAAACATAGAACCTTCAAAATATCCTCAGCTTTGGAAGCTATAGAAAGCTTAGTTTGCCTTGCCGTCAAAAGTCTTTAATGACTCATCCATGTGAAACCAACTTTAAGAGCATCATTGCCGACCTACCAAATTGGAACCTTTGAGGGTCAATCTTAAAGATGCATGTGTTTTCATCTCTGTGGGTGACACTGATGGTCAGCTAATGTTCAAGGTCACTGATTTTATATAAAAATATTATGATGTACCTCTTTTGGCGCAGCATTATTTTAGGTCTGAGAGACACAGTCCACATTATAACAGGCAGGACCCAAGTGCTCTTGAAGTTAGAGAGATGTGAAAAACAGAGAGACCTCAACTTAACTTAGCTGCCAAAGTGCCATCAGGACACTGGGGTAGGGTGACAGCAGAGAGACTTCTGTACCAGTTTAAGACCAGGGGTGACTTGAGAAATCCTGCAGAGCTCTTTTGAGTTGAGCTAGTTGCTCTGCCCTTATGAAATCCCAGTAAAAAACAGCTTCCTAGGGAGTTAGAATCAGCTCAACTGCCCTGTTTCAGACATATATGGAGATTTGTTTATTTTGTTGTTGTTGATTGAGATAGGGTCTCTTTATGTTGTTCAGAACTGTTGGCTCTAAGGCTATCTCTGGCCTCAGCACCCTGGATAGCTGTGACTACATTTTCACTAACATGCCAACAGTTTCCAGAGTTTTAAAGAGACTCCCCTCACACTTTCTTATCTGACATACTGAAGAAGTGCCAAGAATGTAACTTCAGCTGCCATTTCAAACTAATCGTGAGGTTGAAATTTGCAATGGAAAAAGAAATGTCACACTTACTATTAATCTTATAGTAGATTATAAAACCTAGTCCATAAATGGTCTCAGACTGTTTTAATTTGTTACTAGCTGTTTGTTGTTCTTTCCCCTAATATTTAAAAGAGTCTTTGAATTCTGAGTTTGAGTTGTGATATCTAAAGTACCCACCTCTAAACTACACTGACAGGGTTCTACAGAAAAGCAGAAGACCTGGAAAGCTCTGTCAGAGCTGGAGCAAATCCTTTACCACAGACCCTCAGTTCCCCCCAGAAAATCACCTAGCAGCTGCACAAAAAGAAGGTGGTATATTACCAGTGCACACCACTTTCTGTTCTTCCAACACTCATGCTGTACTCAGAAGACAGAGAAGGCCATCTATTCCTAGATGTACACTTTTACATATATTTTACTAACTACATATATCTTATAGCTACATGTGTTTTACTTGTTTATATATACTCATTTTTACATGTAGGTGTTCTACACACATGCACATGTGTACACACACACCCATGCGCACACATAAATACACAGCTAACAGATCCAAGTAGCAAAGGGGAGTTTGTTTCTATCAATCTATGCAGTGGGAAATACAACTCAGAATATTAATGAAAATCAAAATATGTGACTGAACTAAATAATAATGGTGCAAAAGTCACCACCAACAAATTCTGAAGCCTGCAAAGAAGAACTTAAAGGGAGAAACCCATAATTTGAATTTAAGGTCATAGCAAGATTCCATGTGACACACTGAATCCAGTGTGTAGGTAGAGGGAACAAGGATGCATAGTTTCATATTGATTCCTTAACAAGAAATGCTAGGCCAGAGCAACTGATACTTTCAGCCACGCTGATATACACTGACCGTGTTGGTTTCATGGGCTGCCTGCTAACAACTTCTGGGGGTGACTCCCATGTTCCATTTTAATTCAGTATTGTTTTCAAATAGTATAACCCAGGAAATCAACTGAAAACTGAACTACAGAAATGTAGAAATAGCAACAATAGTTTACTTCACTGTGGGTGGTCAACTTTAACAAGTTTAATATGTTATATTTGTAGAGTCCCACAAACCAAGCCAACCAACCAAAGAAAGCACATTGAGTCCTGCCACTCACAAAGACACAGCTGGCAGAAAGTTCAAATTATGACCAGAGTGCAGTCCACAGTGGGAGGCTATTTCTATTCTGGTACTGTAAGTGACACCACAGTTAAACATTCAGTTACAGATGGAAATGGCAAGTGACCTAGGAGCAGAGAGCTTTCTCTGTTCTATTTGTTCTAATCCACAATACTTGAATTATGTAGCGACTTCTAGAAAGGGACCAACAGTGGGAGGCTTGCTGTTAGGGTTAATCCCTTGCCTCCTTGCACCTTGCTGTGCCCTTTGTTCTGCATTTTGCCCCTGAATGTTATTGCTGCTGTTTCTACTTTACATTTTTCTATGAAGGGTGCTCAGTAAATAACTTTTTTAATGGCTTATTTTACTTCAAATATTCATACAGTGAAGAAATAAAAATACCTTGCCCCAGTATCAGATTTGGAAGGACTTCAGAGTGGAAAGGAAATAACCACAGGCCACTGAAAGGAAGCTTGTGGAAAAATACTAAGCAGGGAGAGGTTCTCATCTGCACTCACCATGTGATGAATTAACTTTGGACAATGCCCACAAGATCAAAGGCACTGATGTCAATCAGCAGGGGAAAAAATGTTAGATTAAAAACTAAAATCCAAGGCAGTTTATAATAGATTTTGCTTCCAAGTGAATATTCACAAATGTTTCTTAAATTTGACATACTATAAAAGGTAGAGGGGATAAGTCCACTGTCCCACCTGGACATTCTGAAAATCTTTGCTCCACATCTGGTTAAACATTAAATACATCACTTTCCTTTGAGGCCTGAGAGTGACTCAGGCTTTCTACTTTAAGGACTTAAACATCAGTCATCTGTGAGTTTACGACCCACACAACTCCTGTATTTGGACAGAGTGTACAAATGGTCTCTAGTGGCCCCCAACGAATTATGTTAGCAATTTGCCCAAGGAGGGGAGTCATTAAAATAATATACATAATTGTTATTTAGTTCAAAACATTTTTTCTTTGACAGACTTGAGAATGTTGGTTTGCTTGGCATTTGGCTTTTATTTATTTTTTTTTAACTTACTCACTTTACATCCTACTCACTGCCCCCTCCCTGTTCCCCCCATCCTCCCTCCACGCCCCTCCCTTTTTCATTTGAGTGGATGGGAGCCCCCTGAGTATTCCCCTATCCTGGCACATCAAGTCTTTGTGGGGCTAGCTGCATCTTCTGCCACTGAAGCTAGACAAGGCAGCCCAGCTAGAAGAACATATCCTGTAGACAGTCATTAGCTTTTGGGATAGTTCCCTAGAGCATGTTACACCTCCTGTTTCTTTCTCCTGAGGTCTGGGATTACAGACATGTACTGCTTTGCCAAACTTCAAACTGATTTTTTCCAGCCAGTTATTATAAAGCTAGAATTTCCTCCCACTCTATTACATACATTCTATTCTAGCAAATTCAGAGACTGTTCTGGTGTCAGTGTCTCAGTTTTGATGATAATGACTACTGTTGTGCTGGTATGTTTTTATTGCCAATTTGACACAAGCTAGAGTCACGTGAAAAGAAGTAATTTCAGTGAGGAATTATCTGGATCATCAGGCTAGCCTATGGGCATGTCTCAGAGTTAATTGAGGCAGGAATGTTGAATGTTGAATGTCGGTGGCATGATTCCATAGATTAATCCTTGGCATGCATAAGAGTTAGGACAGCTAGCTGAGCAGAAGCACAAGCAAGAGTGTATATGTACTCATTCTCTCTTCCATGGCCAACAGATGTTATGATTCAATGCCTGGTTTCCTGCCTTAACATCCCCTCAGTGATGAACTGCAACCTGTAAGGATAAGCCAAATAAAATCCTTTCGCCCTCAGTTGCTTTTTCTTATGATATTTTATCCCAACGTCAGATGTGAAGCTAGAACAATACATATCAATAGCCCCCAGGACAATCTCTACTAGTTGCTCTGTTTACATTTATAATTTGTCTTCATCAGTCTAAGCGCACTTAATACAACTACAGAAACACTTCTGTTGGCGCTTTAAGAGAGACTATACTAAGTAAAGTTACTGATTAGTCTACTGTGGTTTAAGGTCATCATTTTGGTAGTTTATATACTTTATGCTTACTCTAGTTCAAGGGTTGGCAATCTAAGGTCTGCCGTCAACTCCAATCTGTTGTCTGGATTTGTTTATTTTTTGACATGCTAGAGACTGAATCCACAGTTTGTGCATATTATGCAATTACAGTAGCACTGAGCAACATCCCTGTCACATACATACACATAGTGTGTGTGTGTGTGTGTGTGTGTGTGTGTGTGTGTGTGTGTGTGTTTGTGTGTGTATGTGTGGGTGATTGTAGAGACCAGCGGTTAACATGTGAACATGTGGTCTCCTTCCCATATAACTCTTGTTGAGTCTTTCACTGAACCTGGGACCTGCCGACTGGACTAGTCTAGCTAACCAACTTACCTTAGCTTAGGAATCCCCTGTCTCTACTTCCACAGTGCTGGGATTACAGAGACACTATTCCTGCCTGGCTTTTATGTGGCTACTAAAGCTCCAAATTTCTATGTTTTCCAAGCAAATGCTTTACCACTGAACAATCTCTGGCTCTACCTGAGCCACTCTTTACAAGTTATTTTGTATATATGATTGCATGTACACATGTGTGTATAGGGATGCACTTTCCTATGCATTCACATAGGTCAATGGCAGGTATCTCAATAACCCCCACTTTACTTTTTGAGACATTGGCTTTCATGAAAGTTGCCAACTAGGCTAGGTTGCCTGACTAGCTCTCCCCAGAGATCCCCCTGTCTCTGACTCTCCAGTGCTGGAATTATGTGTGTCAGCAAGCCTCAGCTTACATGGGCCCTGGAGATCAAACTTATATCCTCAAAACACACTTTTATGAACCAAGCCATTTCTTTTATTCTTTTCTAGCTTCTTAAGCTTGGACTGTTCTAGTTTTAAGTCTCAGGTTCCTATGTGTTTCCTTGATTGAGGATTGACTGTGTGGTGCTACCCTTGAGCAGGTGGTTCTGGATTTATACAAGAAAGCAGCAGGCAGCAGTGGCACACGCTTTTAATACTAGTACTTGGCAGGAAGAGGCAGGTGAATTTCTGAGTTCAAGGACAGCCTGGTCTACAGAGTGAGTTCCAGGACAGCCAGGACTACACAGAGAAACCCTGTCTCAAAAAAACAAGGGAAAAATAAATAAGAGAACAGGCTGATGCATGGGTCTGACCTAGGCCCTCTCTATATATGTTACAGGTGTTTAGCTTGGTCTTCTTCTGGGATTCCTAACAGTGTGAGCAGGGGATATCTCAAACTCTTTTGTTTGCTTTTGGAACCCCTTTCCTCCTACTGGGTTGCCTCTTCCAGCCTTAATATGAGGGGAGATTCCTAGTCTTATTGCAACCTTATATTCCATGTTTGGTTGGGATCCCAGGAAGGCCTGCCCTTTTCTGAAGGGAAGTGAAGAAGTGAATTGTGGGAAGAGGAGAGATTGGTGGGAGGGAGGAACTTGAGGGAGAGAAAGAAGGGGAATGTGTGGTTGGGATATAATATACAAGAGAATAAATAAGTTAATTTAAAAAAAAAAAAGGAAGAAACCAGGCTGAGCAAGCCATGGGGAGCAAGTCTCTAAGAAGACTTTCTCCATGGTCCCTGTTTCAGTCCTTGCCTCCAAGTTCATGACTTGAGTTCCTACCCTGACTTCCCGTCATGATGGAAGGGAAATCCATCCGCTGTAAGATGAACTAAAGCTCTTCCTCCCCAAGTTGCTTTTGGTCATGGTATTTGTCACAGCAACAGAAAACAAACTAGGCGATAAGTAAATTAAAATCTCCTGAAATCAAAACACCAAATATTAGCACCAAAGTGAAACCTAACGGTTGTCACATATAAACAAAATTCTAACTGTCCCAGGTACATTATTGCCAACCAGCTTTCCTATTAGCACCTTCAGAATTTCAGCTGCGATTCCTTCTCTGTGACTTGCTTGACACTAGCCCTGGGTGCTCTTCCTACAGCCAAGCACATTGAAGTTGACATCAATGCTCTGTGGCTGGGTTTCCAGTGTCTTGACCTTAGCTTCAGATGTCAAAGATAAGGTGTGATCTGTCGGTTTCTAGTACTAACATGAAGACACAGCACAGTTCTTGAGCCAGTGGCAGAAGTTGCCACTTGGGAATTAGGCAGATCCTGCAGACAATGACTTGCGGATCCTAACAGCTTTGTAACAGCCATGCCAGCAGCCACATAGGGTCCTAATTCTATAGACTAGCACTGAGAACTGGTCATGGAAGTTTAATCTAAATCTTCAGTTTCAGTTGGGCAATGATCCTGAAACCATTCAGCATGGCTTGGTTACAGATTACTTCCTGTTTAAAACAGGTAGGTAGATTCCAGCCCCAGCAGTGAGACTGACTGATAGATGTTTCCTATTTTCTCCTCACAGACTTTTCTAATACAGCAGTTCTTAACTTTCATAATGCTGAGACCCTTTGCAGTCCCTCATGTTGTGGTGACCCTCAACCATAAAATTATTTTGTTGCTACTTCATAACTGTAATTGTTCAACTGTTGTTAACTGTAATGTAAATATCTGATATGCAGGATATCTAATATGTGACCCACAAAAGGGTTGCAACCCACAGGTTGAAAACTGCTCCATTGCTCTAAGGCTTTACCAAAACAATAACTTAGTACTTGGAGTTGTAGACTCATGAATGCTTACTTGGCTTTATATTACACCTTCTCCATCACTATCAGCATTCATTTACATTTAATCAACATTTCAGAGCCAACCCAGTTGCTAGTTATTGAGTTTTGTGAGAGGTGGGGGATATAAGATCTCTTTTATTGTTCCATATTAGTCACCTCACAGACTTTTTTAAATATTATAATCTCATACAACCCAGTGTAACATCATTCATTGGTTTTATTCAAAGTCTTTCTCTGAAGGTCTTTCAGTGACTCAGAGGAAAAGCAACCACACTGCTGCTCTCTTTAAGGTACTTTACTGGACACATTTCATCCATCTGGTTCAAAAATTTATAGTCTACCATTTCTCGCTACAAACCCACCTCTGGAATCACCTTGTCAGCGTTTCTCTTGCATATCCCTGACCCCAGCTGGCCATCATAGAATCTTCCACTTTTTAAATATCCTTCCCCTAGTGCGCTGGCCTGGAATTTTCTGGGCATTGCAGTACACTTTCTGTATATCCCTAATCATAGCTGGCCTTCCTAGAATTTTCTGGATGCTGAAGTTTTATGCTCATAAAACATTACTATCCAAATACCCTTTCTATTTTGGCTTTATTTTCTAAGAACTATTTGTATTGGAAATTCTCTCAAAAAGGGGACTTTGTTTGTTTGTCCTATGTTTCTAACACTGTCATTGGCATAAACTACATAAAAAGAGCACCCAGGCATTCCATATCTTCTTACTCTCTATCACATAAATGCTTGTGTAATTACATGCTAAATAAACATATACAGTAAATTGTGAGTGTTTCTCACACATGTAATTCACATTCTATAGGAATGTGTAAAATGGAAAGTACCACTGCCTACAAGATAGCTGAGTCTTGGAGGTTACATAGAGTTCTAGATAACAATACATAGCTTTTGTCCAAGACCACAGAGCCAAAAGGGTTAAAGATCCTCCGAGAGCTAGTCTTGGGCTCTTAGTAACCTAACTCCCTAAGATTCTTCAATGAGGTTACTGTATCTGCCATTGTATCTACTCCAGAAGCAAAGGCAAAAAAAAAAAAAAAAAAAAAAGTAAGTAAGAAGCTATACCCAGGGCTGAAGAGATGGCTCAGTGGTTAAGAGCACTGGCTGCTCTTCCAAAAGACCCAAGTTCAATTCCTGGTACCTTAAGGTAGCTCATTCCAGTTCCATAGAATCTGGTAACCTCACACTGAGATACATGTAGCTAACACACCAATACACATAAGAATAAATAAAATATTTTTTTTTAAAAATGAAGAAGCTGTATCCACTGCCTGGAATACAGTCTCACATCCAGTTGACAGGTCCCCTCCCTTTCTACCTTTAACTAGCTCCCACAACCACTCCCTCAGCACTCCTCTGCTTCTATTAGAGGAGGACTCACTCATCTTCACCCCATTCTCCCCAATAATGCAACACCCACTAGTGGCTAATAACTTCAGCTCACGACTCTGGAAGAAGGCAGCTTGTCCTTATGTGTCATGAAAAGTGAGAGCGTGGTGTGCTTCTACAACATTTTCATGCTTCCCTCAAGCCCCTCAGTGGCTTCTTGATTTCAGTACCCCACCTGCAAGAAGGTACTGATCCGATCTGAATGGTTTTCTACAATGCCCAGACAAGTAAACTGCACTGTAGAAGTCAAACATCCTGTCTGTCTCCTTGCCCTTCTCATACTTTTGGTTAATATTTATAGCTGCTCTCTAGAAAGTACAGCTGAAAGACTCCAAAACTCCCAAAGGGAGGCACTTACTCAAGCCTCGGGTCAGCCGCGCACCCAAGAAGACACTGAGACCGGTACTTAAGATGTATAGGGAGCAAGATTTAATACGACAACGACAAGAAAGCAAACAAAACAAACAAAAAGCACATATACCAGATATCTGGGGTCGGACCTCATGCAGCCTGCAAGGTGCAGAGGAGATCCGGCCCCTAGCCCAAATTTTCACAAGCTTTTATAGGAGGCAAGGGGGGGAGCAGGGCAGGGAAAATACAGTTTTTACGTCACTAAGTGATTCAACCAAGGGTTTTTCCAAAGTGCTTTTGCAACCGCGTCCCACACTTTGGCCATGTACTTGATTCATTGGGACTGAGGTTTTTACTCACACCCTTATCTCAAAAATGTCCCTGGCACAGTCCTTAGTTGGGAGGGGTAGGACTGGGTTCGTTCCAGGAAACCCTTATCTCAGAAATGTCCCCGGAACAGTTTTCATTTGAGAGGGGGTCTGACTCTGGTGTGAGAGTTCAGAATGTACTCTGGGGTGAGAGTTCTGGTGGTCAGTAATTTTCCTCTTTCACAGCTACACATAAGTTCATTAATACTTCCCTAGGTCTCAGAGGTACCCTTATGAGTAAATTATACATCAGCATTCCAGTGATTTCTTTTGTGCTCTTAGACTCTAAGCACACAACTGCTCAAGTGAACATCAGAATTTACTAACATCACAAGAGGAAGGTGGAGTTAGCCCAGAGAGTTTCCCAGAGACCACTATATCATCTCTTGCCCAAGTTTCTCTTTTCAGTCTTGAGGTAGCTTGACCTTTTTCCTCTGTTTCTTTTTCTCCCACAAAGGCATCTTTGCAGATTTTTCTCTCCCCATTTTCTATATTTACCTCTTAACTTTTACATAGCACCCTCACTGGTTTTTTGTTTGTTTGTTTTTTGTTTTGTTTCTTGGATAGGGTTTATCCTAATATCCCAACTCCCAACTTTTACATTGTCTTCAAGATTTCACTATCAGAAACATGTAATAGTAGAATCCTGAAGTTTTCTTTTATTTTTCCTTTCTTTTATCTTTTTTCTTGTCTTTGTCAAGTACTGAAGATTGAACCCAGAGCCATGTAGATGCTAGGCAAGTTATCTTATATGCCAATTGTGTTTTCATTTCCAGACAGCATCCTTCCAAGTTGCCCAAGCTGACGTTGAATTCACTCTATAACAAAACCTCCTGCCTCATCCTCCTCCCTGGGCCTACAAGCAGCTGGACTGAAAGTCTGCACCACTAGACAACTCCTGAAAGCTCCTTTTCTAGAATGTTTAATTTTGTTATTACATTAATTTATTTATTTTGTGTATGTGTGCATACATGCATGTGTTATACGTGCCTCTTTTTCTGTAGTTTAATTTTTCATTGTTTATTTGTTTTTATTTAGTCTGTGTGTGTGTGTATGTGTGTGTGTGTGTGTGTGTGTGTGTGTTGTACATGCCTGTGGACATCAGAGGACAACTTTAAGAGTTTTTGCTCCTTCTACCATTTGGTTTCCATGGCCAAAAGAATGAGTGTAGGCATAAACAAACAACAAAAACCACAAGCCAAGGGTCTTGGTGTAGACAAGAGGAGGACAGAAGGTTCATAAAGGAAAGAGGAGAGAGGGAGGGATGCTAGGATACTGAAAATCAAAGGAGGGAAATGTTGATAATAGTCAAATATGATAGGGCTGAGGTGTAATATGTGGACTGTGTGTGGAAAGAGAAAGAAAGGAGAAAAAGGAACAGGTACTGTCTTAGGGCTTTACTGCTGTGAACAGACACCATGACAGTTGTGGATAGCCCTGGGGCTAATTATATTTGATGTTAATTCCATTCTCCAGTGAGTGGTTGAGAACAAAGAATGAGTCAGCACTCAGGTGATTTCCTATAAACCTGCTTCAGGGACTGGGGGACACTGAGCTTTTTTTATTCATATTTTCTGTGTTGTTTCCATTGCCTGGGCATAATTGGATTGGAGTGATTTACCAACACAAAATGGCGCCAACGTATTGATTTGAACTCAATTAACCTGAAATAAAAGCTCAGTGTCCCCCAGTCCCTGAATAGGGCTTGGGCAGTGATATAGGCTGCAGCAGTGTGTATTTCAAATTGACTGATTCTGAGTGGCCTATAGAGAATGACAGAGAAGCTCGATCCCCCAACTCCCAGACAGAGAGCAGCCAAGGGTAGTACCACACCCTGGAGCTGTAGGGAACACAACTGCCTGTGAGGACAGCCTGACTTGATCTCCTGACTGCTTGTTTACGCTGCAGATTGCCTGAAATTAGCACACAAGCACACACTGCCAGCTGCAACCCAAACCAGGGACACAGAGGACCACTAGGGTCTTTCTACACTCAGCCCCCTGTGGAGATAAAGGCACAAAGGACTATGGACTAGGTAATTTATTGACATAAAGAGCGTAAATCTTTGATACTTAAAGATGGGAAACACAATAACTATCTTTTTGCCTTTACATGATGATATTTTGAATGGTTTGACAGGGATGAATTTAAAGGAAATAGACACCTTATCATTTATCAGTATGGCAATATTTATTCTCTTGATTTACTATGTCTTCTCAAAAGACTGGGTCCTAGATTAAAAATTCCTTGCCTTAGAAAAGAGATTACAAGTAACACTAGAACTAAAGGTTCAGGATTTCGTAGGTCAAAATAAGCAACAGAAAGAGGAGACTGAGGGTTGGAGACAGAAGCTGGAAGAGATGCTAGAACAGAAATTTCTGAAGTTCACAGAGGAGTCTGAGCAACAGAGAGATAAGCTTAAGACTTGGCAACATAGTCTAGAGGATAATATATTAAAGCTGGCAAATCAAAATACGGCAGATGCTGCAATATTAGAATTACAACATAAAGCGAAGCTAAGATTATGGAAGCACGGTTTAGAACACAAAATACAGGAAATTACAGAACAGCATGAACAACAGAAAGAGAAGTTTAAGACTTGGCAACATAGCTTAGAGGAAACACTAGAATTGAAGACACAGGAAATTATTGACCAAAATGAAAGACAAAAAGATGAAAATGAACTAAAGGTTCAGGATTTCATAAGTCAAAATAAGCAACAGAAAGAGGAGAATGATGGCTGGAGACAGGAGCTAGAAAAGATACCAGAATAAAGCACTCAGCAGCTCACAGATCAGACTGAGCAGCAGAGAGAAAATAATGAGAATTGGAAGTCAGACTTGAATTACCTTTTAAAATTAATCAGTCAAAATAAAATAGACAGCAGACTATCAGAATTGCAATATAAAGAAAAAAATCAAAATGTGGAGACTGAAACTTGAACAGAGAATACAGGAACAGGAAGAGTGACAAAAGGAAAGATATGAAGCTTTGACACAGACCTTAAGGGAGGAATTTAAATGTTCAATTAAGGAAAATGTTCAGGTAAAGGCAGAAGATAAAATTAGAGAAAGCCAACCAAAGGTTATTAGAAAATAAACTTTAGTCTATCCAGTTAATATACAACAAAGACGGCTAGACGATGATTATTCACAGGTTATCAAGAATTTGAATGGCAATCTGTGGATGTGTTAGATCTGAGAAAATTTAAGGAAAGTGTCACTAATTTTGAAATACATTCGCCATTTGTAAAATGAATCCTGACTTCCTGGGCTATTACAAACAGAATAATCCCCCAAGACTGGAAGGATATGGCAAGAGCAATACTAGAACCTGTTGCAAATTTACAATGGTTTGCGTGGTGGAGAGACAAGGTGAGGGAGACAGCACGACAAAATAGAGCCAGGGGTAGAGAAATTTCCACAGACCAAATGCTTGATGAAGGTCGCTTTGCTGAGGTAGAGATGCAGGCTGTATATGATAAAGAAACTCTGTCACTGTGTTGATTGTCAGCCTTAAAGGCCTGGGACAAAGTAGAGGAATAAGGGAAAAGACTTGAACCATTTACTCAAGTCAGACAATGTCCACAAGAAAACTTCCCTGACTTTTTACAAAGGCTTTTTTTACTTCAGCTTTGGGAAGGAGTATATCAGATTCATGAGCAAGAAAGGCAATAATTGAGTCTTTAGTCTTTGAAAATGCAAATGTTAATTGCAAGGAAGTAAACAGACCACTGTGAGGGCAAGGTCAGCATCAATAGATGAGTGGATTAGATATACAGCTGATGTTGGATCTCACTCACCTGATATGACTATAATAGGAGAAGCTGCCAAACACCCAAGATTTCAAATGTTTTAATTGTGCTGAGCGAGGTCATCTCAGAAAGGATTGCAGGAAAAACCAAAGTAATACCAAAAGGGGGTCTATTCCTTATGGAATATGTTAAATGTGTGCCAGAGGCGGACATTTAACTAGGGAATGTAGAGCAACAACAAACAAATGGGGCAACACTGTGCCAAAAAAACCTCTCGGAGGGGTGGGGGTGGGGGTGGGTTCTCTCAGGCCCCAATGCCAGACAGGGAGAGTTCTCTTCCTCAGGACAATTAAATGTCACTACCTCAAAAACAGATGTTCTGAGACTAGACAAGGCTAAGGCAAGGCTTTTTTTTTTTTTTTTTTTTTTTTAAGATTTATTTATTTATTATATGTAAGTACACTGTAGCTGTCTTCAGACACTCCAGAAGAGGGCGCAAGATCTCGTTACGGATGGTTGTGAGCCACCATGTGGTTGCTGGGATTTGAACTCTGGACCCTCGGAAGAGCAGTCGGGTGCTCTTACCCACTGAGCCATCTCACCAGCCCCAAGGCAAGGCTTTTAAAGGTGGTATAAAGATATATTGCTCTAACAAGTCTTACAAGATATTCATTCTGTCTAACGTGGGCTCCATGGGAATTTTGGGTTTGACAAGCTGCCTCTTATAAGCAGATATAGTACTTAAAGATGGGAAATTTCACCTGTGGTTCAGAACTAGAGAGGGAATATTAGTCACTGACTCCAAGTAGAGAGCAGTGATAATCACCTGCTATGAACAGGTATTAATTAATAGAAGTCTGTGGCTCCAGGTAGAGAGCATAACAGATAGATGTTATAATAGGTATTAATTAGATAGATGTCTGTGGCTCCTTGTAGAGAACACAACAAATAAAGGGTATAATAGATATTAGTGGAAGTTTTAATTAATTGCTTTAAAGATGGTATCAAGATATATTGCTCTAATAAGTCTTACAGGATACTCATATTCTGTCTAACGAGGGCTCCACAAGAATTTTGGGTTTAAATTCTGGTTTGACAAGCTGCCTCTTATAAGCAGGTATAGATAGAAGTGCGAATCAATTGTTTTCAAGATGGTATAATAAAGTCTGCAGGAGACTCATATTCTTTAATGTGGACTCCAAGGGAATTTGGGTTAAAATCCTGACATGACAAATTAGAAAGGTCTAAATAGGTTAAAATGTGTGTAATTTTGAGTATTGCTGTTGTGTTATTGTTCCTCTGGGACAGAAGGCAAGCTACAGATTTTCCTGGTTACCAGTTGAAGGATATGCTAATTTAAGGAAAGGGTTTGTCCTTGTATTTTTTGAAAAAGGTAATTAAGGTTGACACTTCCAGAGTCATATGGATCAGATTTGATAGAAGGAGACCCCCTGAAGAACTAGATTTCAGAGAATAAAACAAAAAGATTATTTGATGATATTGATGTTTTGTTTTGAGATTTATATATTACATAAATACACCCTTGGTGAATTTCATCATCAGACTTGCTGAACTGACCTGCCTGAACTCCTGATGTCTTGGGTTTTCATCCGGATCCAGTCAGGACACAGACATCCGAGACAATCATTGGTGTGGCCTTCTTAAGGCCAATGAATTCCCCCATTTTCCCTACCTTCCCTCCTCTCTTCAAAAATATCTCAATGCCCATATTCAGCTTGAAGAAGTTATGAAGAGTCTTTATCCCAGTTCCCTAGGCTTTGGGGCTGGGGGTGGTTATTATAGGTTGTGTTTGATAGTAAAAATTTTGAAGTGCAAGGCTTAGACCCAGACCTTCTATTGCTGTTATTAGAAACAGATCTGAGATGTTTAAGCCTGTGAGTTAAAGCCCAAATAGGAAATTCATGACTCTAAGATTGTTGTTAGGGTGTTTTCAGTTATTTTAGTCAGAAACGGCTGAGAGTAGGTAACAGAGAACAGACTAGATTACTTTACATAGATAGTTAGTTTTCAAAACCACCAGAAGTCCACAGAAGTGACATTTAATGTTATTTATTCACTTGTTGTTGCGACTAGTCTGCTCCTGACAGATTTCCCTGTCTTGGAGTCAAAGAAGAAACTGAGCATCTTTGTGTTACTCCAGTTGTGGCGAAACAGCCACTAAGCAAGAACTGCCTCATTTCATCTACAGATATATTACCGTCCAAAGAAAGGACACAATTACAGGCTAGGACAGCTTGATTTTGTGGAGGCAGAGTAGGCTAGTCCTTAGTATTCCTATTTCTCTAAGTCTGTCAGATGACCCTGGCCACTAGGCTGAAGACGGATGCTCCAACGTGTTGAAGTAAGGGACTGTCCAAGTGATCAGCGGTCTTTATACATTGACTAAGTTTTGGAAGCTGTGTTAGGCTTCCTATATATTTTCAGTTAATATCAGTCGTTCTTGGATTTCTAATGGGATTGGAAAACTACATAATCCCCCTAGTCAACCCAGGCTTTTTACTTTGAAAAGAACAGCTCTGGGAGAATGGTTTCCAGGTGGCATTCAATCTAAAGTCAAGCCATAGCCAGATGTAGAATTATGTCTTTTAAGTAAGGATAGATGACAGAGGTTCTGTTTAATTAACAAAGATTATGGACTGGGTATTAGGTCTCTTGTACTTTATAAATTACAAAACTGTAATAGTTATGTTCATTTATATCTAAAATAAAATAGTCTTTTAATTGGACAGAAAGTGGGAAGTGTTGTGGATAGCCCTGGGGCTAATTATATTTGATGTCAATTCCATTCTCCTGTGAGAGGCTACGAACAAGGAATGAGTCAGCACTCAGGTGATTTCCTCTAAACATTCTTTCCACCTTAATTTGTAAAATAAAGGAGAGCTGATTATTGGTCAGATAAAAGGGAAAGTGGAGCAGAAAGAGAGAAAAAAAAGGAGGTTTGAGAGAGAGAGAGAATGCAGAGGAGGAGGAAGAAGAAAAGTGGAGCAGAAGCACATGACTTGGAGAAACCACAAGTTCTAAGGGGTCTCTTAGATGGAGAAGATGATAGTGTAGTGGTAGATTTGCCCAATCTAGGCGCATAGCATGTATTCATATTAATTGTGTTGTGTTTTCATTGCCGGGGCATAATTGGGTTGGAGAGATTTACCGCAACATAGGACCAAGTGATTCTTATAAGAATAACATTTAATTGGGGCTGTCTTACAGGTCCAGAGATTTGGTCCATTATCATCAAGGTAGGAGCATGACAATATTCAGGCAAGCATGGTGCAGAAGGAGCTGAAAGTTCTACATCTTCATATGAAGGCTGCTAGCAGAATCCTGACTTTCAAGTAGCTACGATGAGGGTCTTAAAGCCCACACTCACCTACTCCAACAGGGCCATACTTTCTAATAGTGCCACTCCCTGGGCGAAGCATATACAAACCATCACAGGTACTAATTCTTTATTTCCAAATCAAATAGAAACCAAATTTGTAATTATTATAGGAGACTATTATGAAACATTGAATTCTGAGGACAGAACTAGAACAAAGCTCTGCCAAGGAAGACATCACTCAGTATCTGAGAAGACAAGTGTTGTTCTATCTGGGGCTTTAGGACTTCAGCTGAGGGGAATGGGTGACATGCTCTGTGCTAGTCCAGAGTCAGCAGAACAATGGCTCTGAGCTCTGTGTCTACCCACGGTCTGTGATACAGGTGCCTATTTTCATGTTACACATTCTTCAGTTGCTGCAATCAAGTAGATTGAATAGTGAGTATACTAAACATGGGATGAAGCTAGATATGAATGGGTTTTTACTTTCTCCTACTAGAAAAAGGTCATCAAAATCTCAATTTACATCTAAGATGTTGGATGATAAGATATAAAGGAGTAGTCCTTGATATAATTAATATTCTTGCTCAGATCTCTTAAGGAAGGAGATGAGCAACTTTATAAACAAGTGAATTCAAAATAGCATGTCTCTCACTCCTTTCAACCCTTGAATCTCTTCCAGTTGTTTGAAACAAACTTTGCAGGCAACATAAATATCCTAGAATGTCCTGAAATCCTTCAGCATTTAAAGAGAAACAACAGGGGGCAGCAACTATATTTTCCTCCTGGCCTGCCCTGTGAGGTCGGGGAAATTTTCTTCCTCTGATGTCATTATGTAGAAAGGAATTTGTTTTGGAAGCTGGAATGTTGAGAATTATACGGTATGGTGGTTATTATTTGTCTGTTTGTCTGCTTGTAGCTCCTACCGTTGCTGCTCTCGGTCCGTGTATGTGTAAAAGAAAAACTAAAAAAACAAACAAAAAAAAAAAACAAAAAAAAAAAAAAAACCTAAAACCCAGACTTTAAAACAGAGCTATCTGCAAGCACACCCTCTCACTCCCTTCATCTCAAAATTTCCTTTCCTTTCAAATGAATTGATTCTGCTTCTTAGATCCCCTGAGAAGATGCCCTTGCTATCAAATCCACAGGGGGAAAAAAAATTCTAACTGAAAGAAAACCCTATTTTGCAATTGCCCAGGAGTTGAAGAGGATCCCACATTTTAAATCTATGTCACAGAAAATGCAGTTTGTCTAGGGTATAAATAACCACCGGCATCTTTGGAGACAGGTCTGACGCTCTCACACATTTTCAGTATATTTTCTGGTTACAGTAAAGTACCAGTTTTGTCGCTTGCAAAAAAGAAACAGTTTGTTGATGACTAAGAGTATTGTTCATTTGTGGTTTTATTCTGGGAATTTTACTTCTTATATATCAAAGTGCAACATTTATATACTAAACACACTGTGAGAACCTCTTTACAATGTATTGTTATTGAAAGAAGGAAGCTTCCTTTTAGCTTCAGATTTATTCAGAAGCATCAAGATGTTTGTTGCCTTCCCCAGTACATCTGTAATAATTCTTTTTTGTATTTTAAATTTATATGAGTACACTATAGCTGTTTTCAGACATACCAGAAGAGGGCATCAGATCTCATTATGGATGGTTGTGAGCCACCATGTATTTACTGGGAATTGAACTCAGGACCTCTGGAAGAGCAGTCAGTACTCTTAGCCACTTAGCCATCTCTCCAGCCCCTGTAATAATTGTTAATTGAATGGATATATTTTAAGTAAATTACATTATACTTTGTAGGCATTTGATAGACTACAGCATGAAATGGCATGCTTGGAATCTCTACATTATACCTTCAGTTTTCCTGTGTTCTTAACTGTATCATAACTCAGTCAGTTTAGCAAGTGGCTTCCAAGAATAATTTTGAGAATTCCAAAACAGCTGTAATGGTGACCATCTGCATACATTGAGGTCTGTCTTTGAAAATACAGTGAATAGAGGAAGACTGCTGGGCTATACACACACAAATATGCACACATTCATTTAAGCACACACGAGAGAGAGAGAGAGAGAGAGAGAGAGAGAGAGAAAGAGAGAGAGAGAATTAAAAAACACTGACATTCTTAGATAAACAAATGGAACATTTAAACTATTTAAACTGACTATTCCTAGATCTAGTGGTAAAAATTCTGTACTATTTCTGTGAAGCACGTACTGGGTGATTTAACAGAATTTTTCATTGGGCAATAAGCTGATAACCTCAGCCATATTAGGAAGAATACTCTCAGAGGTCTCAGGGATACCAAATTACCTTTAGATTCTATGACCTAGGCCCTAAACAGATACAGAATGAATAGCGCAATTAACTTCTGCCCTTCAAAAGCTCTCTGAGTGTACGGACTACAAAGTGAGTTCACTATTGCAAGTTGATGCGCTGGCTGACTGTTCCACATGCCAACATGAGGGGATGGTTCAGAAAGTCACTAAAACCTCCGGTATAGACTCAAGCTGATTTCAAATCCAGGCTCTGACATTTTTAATTTAAATTCAAAAATGTTTTGAGAATTTCATACATTGTGACTGTATCTAAACCATTTGTACATCTCCCCCTTCCCACTCCTTTCCTGTCTGTCTTTCACAGCCTTTCAAAATTTTTGCATTATATATATATATATATATATATATATATATTCTACTGAGAGCTCATCTCTAGAGGAAAACTGATTCTCAGCCTCTCAACATCCATTGATTTCCTGTATTTCTTCAGCTAGGAGTAGGGCCCTGTGAAATTTCTTCATCCACATTGGCACACTCCAACACTTCTAAGTTTCTTGAGATGAGGACAGTTAAGGAACCATCCTGTAATTCTATATCCTTACCTAGAAAATGAAAGCAGTATTACCATCCCTGTAAGTTGAATATGCTTTTTGTTGAGATTTGGTCTGTTGCTATATATTTTAATATTAAATGCAGGCCCCCAAGACCAAGTTGCTTCAGAGATGAGTCTGCCACATAGACTCAAGTGATGCTATGTAACCTTGCTCCCAAGTTATTTCTGATTGGTGACTAAAGATGCCTACAGCCTATTGCTGGGCAGAATTGAGATAGGCTTGTTGTTACAGGCCTTGATTTCAGAGTAGACCATGAGGAAAAAAAAGAAGGTGGAAAGAGAAGAAAGATGCCATGAGTTAGGAGTCAAGAAAGCATGGCCAAAGAGTTGGAGTTAAGAGCAGCTCAGATTAGACATAGTAAGTAAAACTCGGGGTTATTGATAAGAAAGCAGATTCTAATAGCATAGTGGGTAGATATCTGTCCAGCATTAGTGCTAATTAAGGTTTATTGTAAATAATAAAAGTTGTGTATCTTTTATCCAGGAACTGAATGATCAAAGACAGGATAGAAGCCTCAGATTGAGATTAAATATTTTCTACAATGTTTTAATAACACAATGGCTCATCTTCAGTGTGTACATTGCAGAACTGGGCATAACAAGTCTAAAATATTATTAGCTTCAGTGTGAATTAGTTCTAAAAATTCCATTGGGATGGAAATAAGCTATCTTTTTGCTCTATGAACTATTACTCATGATGATGAATTCTTAACTCTGCTACCTCTCATTTCTATAAGCTTTGGAGCCTGCTTGAATCCATACTGAGAGACAGTGGCGTGCCCTAGGAAAGCACATGTTCAGCAGAACTGGAATTAATTTTGTCTTTTTTACTTCATTTCTGACCTCAGTTTTCCTGTATGTAAATGAGTTAAAAGTAAATATCCCTACCTTACAGTGCTACTACACATTTCCATAAAATACTGAATGCATAGTCAGGTCTTGGCATGGGAGGGAGGCAACAACGAACATTTACACAGTGCTTACCACGTACAGAGCACCACTCAAACGCCTCGTATAAGTTAACTCACTGAAGCTTCGTCAGATCCCTAGCACGTTAGACCTATTATATTTAGTCCACATGTGAAGAAACTGAGGCCAAGAGAAACCAGTACCTCACCAGAATTAGCTGAATTTTAAGCTTAGGGTGGTAGAATTAAAATTTGGACAGGTTTTCTTGATTCCAGGATCATAACCACTACAAATGCCCCAATGCCTACTGGAGCCAAGGGTTTGCCATATGTGTTATTACTAGCACGATCAATACATATTTTATGGAATATTTACTTAACCAAATTAATATTTTTTCTGTTTAAATGAGCAAGTTTCTACTTTATTTTTTTAATTGGATATTTTATTTGTTTACATTTCAAATGTTATCCTCTTTCCCAGTTTCCCCTCTGCAAACCCCCTCTCCCATACACCCTTTACCCTGCTTCTATGAGGGTGCTCTCCTACCTACCCACCTGCCCCCACCTCACTGCCCTAGCATTCCTCTACACTGGGGCATCAAGCCTTCACAGGACCAAGGGCTTCCACTCCCATTGATGCCAGATAAGGCCCCTGCAGCTCCTTAGTCCTTCCCCTAACTCCTCCATTGGGGTCCCTGTGCTCAGTCTGATGGTTGGCTGCGAGCATCTGCATCTCTATTGGACAGGATCTGGCCAAGCTTCTCATAACCAAATCAATATTTTCTGAAATGCTTATTATCATTAGCTGCTATAGAATGCTTAGCTTATCTGCCAAAATGAACTCTCTGTTTATAGGGTTTTTTTGAAGAAATTTGTAAGTGTTTATTCAGAATATTAAGAAACTAAGTAAATGTTATGGAGAACAATTTAAGATGGGTTGCATCTGTCTACAGGATCTGTATTATCATGTTCTGATGAATTGTGTTTGAATTGCAACAAGAATATACAATATGACCATATACATATATGAGATGGTTTAGCAGTAAAAGTACTTGCTACCAGGCCTGGTGAACTGAGTTGGATGTCTAGAATCTACATAGTAGGAGTACTAATTCCCAGAGATTGTCTTCTGACCTCCACAGGCATACTGTACAGTATATGCACCCCCCAACAGTAAATAATTAAATTTATTTACAAAATTTAACAGTTAAATTCCATTGTTCTAAACTTACAATTTTATTGCCTGAAATGAAAGTTTTGAATAAAAAGTTAAATTTCTCCTAATAAAATCTAATCATATAGACGCCTTTTGTTATTTATCAGGGAAGGAAGAAATCACTCTATAATAAAATGGCACAGTTGTTTACAAAGCAAATCCTCACGCATTGGGGAACTAGATCATTGACTACTGGATAAAGGTTCTTGCCAGCAAGTCTCATGACCTGAATTCAGCCCCTGGGGATCACATGGTCAAAGGAGTGAACCAGCTCCTGAAAGCTGTCCTCTGACTGATACATGCACTCACACACACATAAGATAAATGAATGCTATAAAAAAGTTTTTACTCACGTTCTGTACAGTAAAAACTATACAACTGTGTATATGTCACAGATCATCATCATTCCTGGACTCATTTTTTGTTCATATCCTTCTTTATTTCCTTTCATTCGTTTCTAATTTATACTGACCCATTGTGTTTTATCTATATCCATATAAACTGTTGTTGTAAGTCCTTCCTGACACAAGAGTCTTGAGTAAGTCAATAAAACACTGTTGTCTTAATAGGATTTGGAAACAGGTAGGAATGATCCAGTATTTATTATTTCATGTCATTCATGGACTTTTAGCATTCTCCTGGGTTAAGTGTTCAACTGAAACTGTAGTAGACCGAATAATTCTAAACTCAAAAACCTGCAAATATTAATGAATATGAAAAGTTATCATTACAAATGTGGCTAATTTGAGGCTCTTGAGCTGTGTAATTTAGCCAGGTTTAGCCAGGTGAGCCCTTACTGCCAGTGCAAATTTTTATAAGAAACAGGCAGAGACCACAGTTAGAATGGGGGACATGCTGCACCTGTGTCCTCAGAAGCAGAGATCGGTATCTCTACCAGACAAGACTTCTTCGGACACCTGAAGCCAGCAGAGGTAAGGCACGGATTCACAAACATGCCCTGTTGACTCAGTCACTATGTCTCTCTGGTCTATAGAATTGTATTGGCTTCAGCTGCAATGTTTGCAGCAATTTGTAAGCCATAGGAAGCTAAAGCCACTAGTAATTTGATATGCAAAGGTTAAACAACAGCAAGGTTTTCCTTTTAGCAAAAACAAAAACACCCAAAACAAACAAATAAAAAATAACAGTAAATAACAAAAGACAAAAGCAAACATAAAACACCCTGAGAAACATAACAATGAGTTTATTTTAATTACGAGAAATAAAACATCAAAAAACAGTTGACTGGGATCAGGAACTTTCATTTTTAAATGGCTGCTGCATATTTCAGGAGCATGCTACATTCCTAACCAAATTGCTTACTGCAGGTGTTTCTCAATTTAAGTAAGAAGTTATGCATATATATATATATATATATACACACATATATATATACATATATATATATACACACATATATATACATATATATACACACATATATATATACATATATATATCATAAACTGAAAATGCTATAGCATGAGAAGAGTCTGAAGCAATTTTAACTATTAAACATCAGAGCTTAGCACCATTGCTCCTTTAGTTAGGTCATTGCTCAGCTGTTTCACATATCACCAAGTGGTTGACTAGAAACTGTAGCTGGCTGCCATAATCTAGCATCAAAATACTTTGGGCCAGTTAGCACTCCTTGCTATGACAAAATACTTGAGGAAACGACTTGCTGCATGAAAATATTATTCAGGTTTGTGGTTTCCATAACTTTGGCCCAGCTTACTCTGTTGCTGTTGGGCTGTAATGGGCAGTTTCAGCAGTTTCAGCTCTAACCACAGCTAGAGCTCCTGTGGAACATAGTTGCTTCCTTCATTGCAAGCAGTAAACAGAGCAGGATCCTATTCAATGGCAAAGTCTCAAGGACCCATGTCCTTATCTGGGTCCCACTTCCCACCCACTCCCAGTACTGTCATCAAATTACAAAACCATCCACAGATTAACACTTTGATAAGGGTCCAGTCCTCAGGACTGAACCACCTCTCAAATGATTGCAGTCACCATAGAGAAATGAAGCATTCCATATACAAGACTACAGGGAGATAATTCATAACAAAACCATAATAAATACTATACTGAATCACAAGTCTGAGAAAAAAATTAAACTTGTGATACAGTACTGAATGCCCATCTCTTTCACACTATTGTAAGATTGAAACCCCTTCACCAGGAACATGTGAAGGACAACTTCTCCGGGCCAACGAAAAGCAGCTAGCAGTGCTGGCCTCCTGTGGGTTGAAAACTCCACAGTGCTGTTTAAGAGCCCCTTCTCACAAACTCACCCACTCATAATCCCCCTGTCCCCATCCTGCCAAACTCCTTAGGGTGTCTTCTTGTTTTGCTGGAAATAATTTAGTATTTTCACAAAGCAAATGAAAGCGTTTGGAGAATTTCACTTTCGGGAGGCCTTTCAAAGACCTGCTTCTGCATTTCTGAGCTACTTGGATAACCCATATCTAAGCCCCGTAGTGCAACAAGGGGCCTCTAGTAACAAGATGCAGGCCTAATCTTGTACACATTTGGTTTCCTTTAGATTTAGAGGCAGAAAGAGAGGAGATAGAGAACCATCTCCAGTTCAGAAAACTGTAAAGTAAACCACAGGTAGAAGCTTACACCTTGGACATCACAGGACTATTTTAGAATCTAAGAGCAAATGCCCATTTAGGGTTCAATCCAGTTCCATCCAGCCGTGAGGGCACAGGGGAGAGTGTTGCAGGGCAGCTGGAGAGGCAGTTAAGACTTTTTATCTTTCCAGTTAAGAGTTTTATCTTTCCAGGGTCTGAGTGGGATGGGCGCTCACAGTACCAACTTAGCTACTCAATGTCTGTTTATCCATAAACAGAATCTAGCTTCTGTCTCATCTCCTCTGCAAAATGGAAAAGACAGCTTAACTTACCTCCTTGGGCACTACCATGATGTCCATCAATTCATATAAAGCATTGAGAATAGAGACAGAGAGAAAATAAACAGACTAAGCTACTTTGACTATTGATAACGGTCCTAAAGTCTATGATTCTCTCATTGTAGTATGCAACTCACTCTCCTGTCAGTAACATGTGGTGGTTTTACATCTTAGTTGATAAAGTAAGTGCCACATTAATAAAACCATCTCATCCTCTGCTGTGCATTTCATGAAATAGAAATCAAGTCTGGTTTTGCTGTCCCTAATGCTCTGTCTAGAAGACGAAAGCACTCAAATATTTGCTCAAAGATAAAGCAAGCTAGATACATGGGTTTTTAGTCTTCAGGAGCCTTTAGAATTCAGGTGGGTGCTTTTTAGCTATTATAATTCTTTTCCTACCTCAGTGGATAATAGAATTATGTGGCTAGCTTTCAAGTATTCTCATGCTCAGGCCCCAGAGATTCCAAAATGACGGCTATGGGATCAGCCCAGTCCACTTAACTCCATATCCATGGGGGTCTTCAAACTTGGACATAATTAAGTACAGATAAATAATACTTGAAAAAAAACTATCTGAATGTGTACCGACTTTTCTCCATTGTCATTATTTTCTTTAAAAATACAATATAATTATTCTCATGACAGTTTAATAAATGATCCAAAGACTATTGAAAGTGTACTGGATATGTATAAGAGGTCCTAGGCAGATATACAACACACTTGAGATCCTTGGGTTTTGATATATTTTTTCAAGTAAGTAGTGTGTGTGTGTGTGTGTGTGTGTGTGTGTGTTACCCAAAGAGACCAGAAGAGGACATCCAATCCACTAGAGCTGGAATTACTGGCAGTTGTGTAGAAGACCAAACTTAGGTCCTTTGCAAGAGCTGTACAGGCTCTTAAGCACTGAGCTCTCTCTCCAGCAAAGATTTTGGTGTCTTTTTAAGGGTCCTGGTGTCAATTCTCTATCAATACTTAGAAATAACTGCATCTAGTCTGAAAGTCAGGTCAGAAAACTCCAGTGTTGTCAGTATCTGCTTCAGTTCAGACACAAAGGCATCTGCTGGACCTCTACTTTTGAATCTGACCAGCAACCAAGGCTCTCTGCTTGCTGAAGGTCAGCAGGAACTCCCCCTGAGGGCCATCTGTAAGCTTTTGTTACATGTAGATTTTCTCAAAGAACTCTGCTCTATCAATTTAGCCACACACACACTCCTCATCTTCAGTATCCGGGCAGTTTCCTCATCCTCCACAGACTCCCTCTCGCCTCCAATCCATGTTTGACCACGTGGCCTGCCTCAATGAAGAATTTTCTTAGTCCAGAAGGGTTTTGCAGAATCCCTCTTAGGAAGTCTTCCTAATGCTTCTCTGAGTGACCCTGCATCCACTGACCCCCACACTGCCCACACATCTATCTAGACTTGTTCACGATTTGGGTTTTGGGGGTTGAGCCTAACTCCAGGGTCTGGGACTGCTTAGTTAATTGCACTCTCCTTTCCTATTAAGCTGCAGCTTCCAGGCGGGACCTTGGCTGATGCGACCAAAGAGAAGTACGGTTCATGTTGTTCAGACTATTGTGATCCTGGCAGCAAACCAACTGAGTGACTCTAGTCCTACACACTGCCCAAACTGCCCTCATTCGAGCTGCTTTTGCCCCTAGAACGAATGAGGTCGTGAATCTTCTTCATTTGAAGAAGAAGAAAAAAAGCATTATGTATTTAAAAAGGCACCACAAAATTCCTCAGTGCGAAGAAAGATGGTCATGATGGCATTAATGCAACCCATTCCTTCTGAGTGCTGCTTCCAAAGTGAATTTCCTAGAGCTTTCGTCCTCCCTGTCCCTCACTCCACATAAGACCATCTCTGATCCTTTCTAAGATCCCTTTACTCTTATTCTTGAATGATCCTAGAATTCTCTGGATTCCTCCAGCGGACACCCTGAGCACGGAGAGCAGGTGACCAACCCTCAATTAAGGCAGGCACTGGGTGCGGCTTGGGGGGTGAGGTGGGGTGGGGTGGGAGAGCGACTCTTCCCAGAACACGGAAAAACTGGGATAGGGTTATCAATCTGGATGTCGGGGGCGGGGTTGGGGGTTGGGGGAAATGTGAAGCTCTCTTGCCTTTGAAGGCCAATCCTCCCACGCTGCAGCCCTCGAATAGCAGGGACACTGAGTCTCCACAAAACCGCCACCTCTCGGGTCCGCGTCACCCCCGCCCGCATTTGTGAACTGCAGGAGGTGAGCCCCAAGGCCGGAGTCCAGAGGATCCGGCTCTCCTCACGCCTCCCCGGGGAGAACAGCGCAGGCATCCGAAGCCTGCACAACAGGTCCTTTGAACACCTTCCAGGATGAGGAAGTATGGCCCACTGACTGCTGGAAGGGATAGTGCAAACAAGGACACAATCCCTGCAGACCCGCTACTCTGTTTTCAGTCCTCAGCTCTTCCCTGGTCCCCAGCCCCACCGCAAAATCTGAGTTAGGCAAAGGATCCCGAAGGCGCGCGTAGGCGCAGAGTTCCGTCTGCGTAGGATGTCCCTGTCTGTCCCGGAGTAAAGTTAGGTACTGAAGGAAGATAGTCTCTCTGTACGTCTGAGGACCAGACCTCGGGGACGACCGGCGACCACCCACCTTGTGCCTGCGCCTCCATGGTGTTCGGCTTGGAGCTGAGCACGGCGGGGAACACGCGGACTCCTCGCAGAGCAGCAGACGGTAGCGGTTCCCGAGCTCGGAAGACAGCTAGCCCCGCCGCCCGTGCCCTCTCCGGGCGCGCGTGTCGCGAGCATTCGTGGAGGGGGCGGGGGACTGCCGGCGGCCACCACTGGCCGCTGCTGGTTACCTCCGCCCCTTCCAATCCACCTAGGCTACACAGAGCAACCGAGAACGCCAGGTCGGGCGCCACCTGCGGGCCGCTCTGCGCACCCAGTGGGAGGCTTCCCCTCCAGCACACAAACGCCCAGACAACCAACAACATAGCCCAGAAGCCTACAACACAAGAGACAAATGCCTTGGCAGGAAGGAGATAGGGAGCCTAGGGGTACAATGCTGAGCCATTGGTCCTGGTGGAGACAGTCGGGTTAGGTTCCTGGGCGCCCCAGTACCATATTTTTTTTTGTCAACTGACCATTATATAACTTTGTTTTATATGCCCGTTTATAGAACCCTTTCTTAATGTAATTGGCTCATTTAACATTGAGCATACAGTGCTCGGACCAAAACACAGTTTATTAAGGTTATGTAATGTGTATACTTCCTCTATAAAGTTCATTACACTATATTGCATTTAGGGAGTTGGGCATGAATCTAGTTTGAAACGAAACTAGACAGTGCTGGCGTGGGGGTAGGGGCTGCAATATTTTGAGATTTTTGTTTACTCCAAAGGGCAGAAGAAAAGCTGAGTTTGGTGTTACAAGCAAATCCGAGTGAAAAGTGACATAGGAACATGGAGCCTAAGACACATTAATAGGACATGTGCCTTGTTATCCCGAGCCTGTAGGCTGTGCCACTGGATTGGTGTAGGAGTCCTTTTCGGAGAAGACTAAAACTTCAGTCCTGTGACAAGGCTTGTCTGCTGGTGTAACTGGAAAGCCAACAGTATGAATGGGCGCTCACACGTCACCCCCGCCAGTCTCTACGTACTTCCTTTTCCTCAGCATCTCACAAACTTCATGAAACACAGTCTAGCATTTTCTTAAGCTTGGTGTTACATAATTTGCATTTTTGTGTGAAAGGGTGTCATTCTCTTTCTCTATAAAATAGATGGGGGAGTCTGGTGAGATTGAAGGTGTTTATTATATTAAATCTCCTGTAATTTCTGCCAAAGAGCCTCAAGTAGATTTACAGCTCAGGATAGATAGCGATTAATCAATCAAAAAGTCATATTTTCACCACATCCAAGTTACTCTCAAAGTTACAGGCTAAAATACAAAAATGGGTGTCCTTTCCCTTGAAAGAAAGAATACTGGTGGTTTTGTGGCATGTACACAAACATGTCAGTGGTTTGGGTTAGGTGGTTTGTCTATTTGTTTTTCTCAGTTTTGTGTTGAAGATCTCATAGGTATGTAATCATTTTCATGATATTTACCCTATAATGACTTTTAGTGAAAGTTACCAGGCAGGTACAAAGTGGCTACTGGATGATGAAATCACTTTTAGAGTCTATTCAGGTTTTCTGGTCTTCTTAATCCTAGAAATTAAACACCAAGTCACAACAGTTGGCTCTCAGCTGTTAAAAGCTAAAAATAGCTCCTGACTTTTCGACTTAGGCCACCTACTTTCATCTGGCTCATTTCTGATTGTTAAAATTTTAAGCTACTGCCCCTTTAACATTTTGACCATTTTTTTTTTTATATAATCATAAGACTTGGACATTCTTTCTTTGCCATAGGGATTTGGCTAGATTCCAAGGCTATAAGTGAAGGACACAAGTCTCCCTTTCAAGGGGTTCATGATCTATTGAATAGGAAGGATAAACAGATCCTTCATGAGTCAGCGAAGGTACTGAGAGCTGTGCAAGGCAAAGTCAGAATACCTGAGTTCACCACCAAAGACCCCTCAAGTCAGACCCTGGTGAGGAAATTTGTTTTATGTCATCTAAATCTTGAAGGATGACAAAGTAGCTAGGCATGTATCCACTACTTTTTACTGTCACTGTAGTCAGATACCAGACATGAAGCGACTTAGGGGAGAAGAGCCCAATTTTGTCTCAAGGTATGAGGGGTCACAGTGGGTGGTGGCAGAGACAGTATGCCAGTGGTTGTGTATATGGCTGTATCAGGAAAGTTTGAGGTTGCTTGCTTACACTTCAGCAGACTAGGAAGAGAGGAGAGGGACTGGGTGGAAGGAAGGAGAAAGAGGAAGAGAGAGGGGAAAAGAGGAAGAAAAAGACAGAGAAGGAGGGAGGAAAGAAAACAAAGACAGAGAGGGAAGAATGGGAGAGGGAAAGGAGGAAAGGAGAAGGGGAGGGGAGGGAAGAAAACAGAAAGGAAGAGAGGGAGTGGAGGAGAGGGAGAATGAGGAAAGGAGAAAGAGAGAAGGAGAGACAGACAGACAGACAGACAGATAGATGTGGCTTGGCTGTACTCCACAAGACCTCCCTTCCTCATTCCTTTCCTGCAGTGTGAGCTTGTCCTCTCAAATCAGCCATATTAGCTAGAGACTAAGAGTTCAGACACATGAAATTCTGTTTTTTTTTTAAAAAAGATTTCTTTATTTTATGAATATGAGTACAGTGTTGCTGTCTTCATACACACACCAGAAAAGGGCATCAGATCCTATTACAGATGTTGGTGAGCCACCATGTAGTGCTCGTAACCATTGAGTTTTATCTTCAAACCAAAGCACAGCCATGCTGTGGCTTAGCTGAGAGAACGTGATTCCAGGCAATGCCTAAGAGGCTCACAGATGTAATCCTTCCTTTTCCTTTTCACGTGCAATAATGGAATCCTTCTTGAAAGTTTAAGCAAACAAGTCTTTTTAGTGGCCATACCTGGAACACAACCCACAGACATGAGATTGAGTCAATGAATTCTTGCCCTCTCTGTGAGGCTCATTCTGAAGAGGTGATGGTGTAGTGGATAACATCTATAGCCAAGAGAAGGTGAGCTGGCCTGAAGAAGCTCTAGACCTTCGATAATGCACAGTGCCAAAGGTGCTCATGAGATGTGGGCAGTGAATACAAATAAGATGAAAGACTGGAAAGGACTAGCAAACAAAACAAAAACTGTTGCTCTTCCTCACGATCCTAGCTAGATGCAGAACTCAAACTTTGGTGTACCCACTCTGAAAACTGCCAGCTGTACAGCTAAGGTAAGTTTCTTAGTCTGGTGGTACCTAGCTTTCTCAATTTTGTGGTATTCACTGATGTGTTTGTTCTCATCCTCCTGGCCCATTCGCATTGGCTCCCAGTGTGCTGAACATAAGGACCAAATGAGAGGCTTTGTGTCATTTCTGCCACTATGCTCATATTACAGATAATCTAATTTAATTTATACTTTGAAAGCTATCTAGGTAATATTGATATTCTCCTAAGACTGAGAATGGCTGTTAGCTATTATCCACAGCAAAGATGAAAGGCACTGATTCTCCAGCTTAAATTAAAAAGTAGTCATTCAGGTAGATAGATGTAGGGAGAGAGGAATGTGAGAAGAGCAAGTATTTATACCCCTAAATGCAGAAGAATTGGACAGGGCATAGAAACTGGAGGAGGCAGAGATTCAAGAAGAAGCAGAAATGAGTCTGTCTGTGTGTCCCACCATCTGTCCTAGAGAAGGCTTGGACCTGACAGTACTTTTTTTTTTTTTAAATATATTTTTTATTAGGTATTTTCCTCATTTACATTTCCAATGCTATCCCAAAAGTCCCCCATACCCTCCCCCACACTCCCCTACCCATCCACTCCCACTTTTTGGCCCTGGCATTCCCCTGTCCTGGGGCATATAAAGTTTGCAAGTCCAATGGGCCTCTCTTTCCAGTGATGGCCGACTAGGCCATCTTTTGATACATATGCAGCTAGAGTCAAGAGCTCCAGGGTACTGGTTAGTTCATAATGTTGTTTCACCTATAGGGTTGCAGATCCCTTTAGCTCCTTAGGTACTTTCTCTAGCTCCTCCATTGGGGGCCCTGAGATCCATCCACTAGCTGACTGTGAGCATCTACTTCTGTGTTTGCTAGGCCCTGGCCTAGTCTCACAAGAAACAGCTATATCTGGGTTCTTTCAGCAAAATCTTGCTAGTGTATGCAATGGTGTCAGCGTTTGGAAGCTGATTATGGGATGGATCCCCGGATATGGCAGTCTCTAGATGGTCCATGCTTTCATCATAGTTCCAAACTTTGTCTCTGTAACTCCTTCCATGGGTGTTTTGTTCCCAATTCTAAGAAGGGGCAAAGTGTCCACACTTTGGTCTTCGTTCTTCTTGAGTTTCATGCGTTTAGCAAATTGTATCTTATATCTTGGCTATCCTAAGTTTCTGGGCTAATATCCACTTATCAGTGAGTGCATATTATGTAAGTTCCTTTGTGATTGGGTTACCTCACTCAGGATGATGCCCTCCAGGTCCATCCATTTGGCTAGGAATTTCATAAATTCATTCTTTTTAATAGCTGAGTAGTACTCCATTGTGTAAATGTACCACATTTTTCTGTATCCATTCCTCTGTTGAGGGGCATCTGGGTTCTTTCCAGCTTCTGGCTATTATAAATAAGGCTGCAATGAACATAGTGGAGCATGTGTCCTTCTTACCGGTAGGAAAATCTTCTGGATATATGCCCAGGAGAGGTATTGCGGGATCCTTGGTAGTACTATGTCCAATTTTCTGAGGAACCGCCAGACTGATTTCCAGAGTGGTTGTACAAGTTTGCAATCCCACCAACAATGGAGGAGTGTTCCTCTTTCTCCACATCCTCACCAGCATCTGCTGTGACCTGAATTTTTGATCTTAGCCATTCTGACTGGTGTGAGGTGGAACCTCAGGGTTGTTTTGATTTGCATTTCCCTGATGATTAAGGATGTTGAACATTTTTTCAGGACCTGACAGTTCTATTGCAGGCTTTCACTCCATTTTTAGTCATGGACAGAGTGTTTGTGTGTGTGTATGTGTGATGTATTTGTGTATCTATACATTTTCAAACCTTTTAAGCAGTGTGAAAAAACAACTGGGACTTTCCTTGAGCACCATTTGGGGTGTGAAGTTAGAGGGAGAGAGACCCTGCTAGAAGCCAAGGACACCCCGAGGGGGCTGGTGAAAAGTGGCTGGAGAGCCACAGAATATCTCAGGGAGACAAGAGATGCTGTACAAAGGAAAAGGTAATTAGTGTCTAGATTGCTTTACCTCCCTGCCTTGTGCTGTACTGGGAAGGGCAAAAGGAATTGGGGAGAGATCACATGAATTCCTGAGGAGGGGCCATCATTGTTTTGTTATTATTATTTTTTTTTCTATTCCTGAAAATCTTCCAGTTCTGGGAAGGATGAAATTAGAAGTTGATCTACACAGTTATTTGTGGAAGCCATGGAAGATGTAGCCTTGGCTCTGCTAGGACCACCAAAATAGAAAACCAAGAGGAGAAATAAACACCAGCTGAGTAGAGCAAAGGCTATGAGCTTAGGGCCCACCAGGGTGAGTAAATAGGCTTTATCAGTATCATTATGCCAAACATGGATCTGCTTGGGGCTTCCCTTCCTTCCATGCCCACCCTGTCCATATGGCCAAAAAGAGCTGTTGTTACCTAGAAGAAAGACCTGAAAATCAAATTATCTTTTACTTCATGACCCTCTAACATATACACACAAGCACACACACACACACACACACACATACATACACACACACACACACACACACACACAGAGAGAAAGAGAGAGAGAGAGAGAGAGAGAGAGAGAGAATATTTTCTGTAAGACCCTAGAGAGATTCGCTTTGAGATAGACACCTAAATCATGTAAAAGATACCCCAACATAAATGTAATGGCCCTAAACTGCAATGTTAGATTGTACAATGAGTCTGTACCAACTACCTAAAAGGCAAGCACTATTGAGCAATTGAGAGAATTATTATCACAGAAACACAATCATTTCATGATATCTATCTCTCACAAAACTGAGTCCTTAACCAAGTACTTTATATAAAATGTTTTACCCAACCCTCAGTGAGTGAATCAGTCTTGTTTTTCTCTAAATCGCAGAAGTATCTCTAGACATATTCACTAATCCATAAAGTATACATACATGTCCAGACAATTCAGAGAATAAAGCATTTCCTTGCTCAATAAAGCAAGAGTATTTAATTGTACTCTCAGGATCATAAATACCAATGGTTTAACCACTAAGACTTTACACAATATAATCACTTTTAAAGTAATGTCTTAGTTAGGTTTTTACTGCTGTGAACAGACACCATGACCAAGTAACTCTTAAAAGAACAACATTTAATTGGGACTACCTTACAGGTTCAGTGGTTCAGTCCATTATCATTAAGGCAGGCATCCAGGCAGGCATGGCTCAGGAGGAACTGAGAGTTCTACATCTTAATCTGAAGGATGCTAGAATACTCGTTTCCTGCTACATCCACTCCAGTAATGACTCGCTTGGCAGGCCTAAAAGCCTAGAAGCAGTCCTGAGGCAAAGAGTTTCACGGAAACTTAGCCTCATGGAACCTTGGCATTCCCATAGCTAGAATGTCCCAGATTTGTCCTGCGATATTGTGGAGGGTCTTGCATGCTTTCTTACAGTATTTTACTTGATAAGAGTTAGAAATCTCAGGGCAGGCTTAGCAAAAGTATACCTAGAATATTCATTACATCCAGGTATAGCAGACTATATTGTATATTGAAGAAAGTTGGTGAATTCTTCTGACAAATGGAAATTCCCAACAGATACTTAAAAGAACAGCCAAGTTACTCTCATATGCAAGTATTTACCAAGGCCTAGGAAAAAGGGGGGTTGTGGTATTGCATTATTCATGATAAGGTCTGCTAGAGCAGAACCCCCTGATGCTAGCTTTCACAAGGCTGAATGGAGTAGCATAAATTGTGACTAGGGTGTGAAATCCTTACCTGACATTAGCTGATTCTAGGCAGGACTGTTTTATTTTTACTGTAAACATTAACTGGTTCCTGTCAGCCCTTTGTAGGCATTCCTCTGTTTTGTGCCAGATACTTCAATGTACCTTGCCTGCTGTGACACCCTACTCCTTTATTTTCTGTATTATATAAGACTGGTGTTCGCTTTGTGAAAAATTACATCCAGATACAGCACTCCCTTGTGTCTGTGTCCATTTGTTATTTCTCAACAACTCCATGCCCACATGCTGAAAACCCTAATTTCCGACAGGGGGACAACTGAGCTGGGTCCCTGGCAGTTTTCAGACAGTATTAAAGCCCACACTCACAATGACACACCTATTCCAACAGGGCCACACCTTCTAATTGTGCCACTCTCTTGGCTGAGCATATACAAACCATCACAACTGAAGTCTGTTAAAAAAAAAAAAGAAAAAGAAAACATAAATGCAGTCTTTAAAATACATTGGCTTTTAAAAGTTTTAATGTGTGCACCTCACACAATAATACTGGGAGACTTCAACAACCCACTTTCCTCATTGGACAGATCCTGGAAACAGAAACTAAACAGACACAGTGAAACTAACAAAAGTTATAAAACAAATGGATTTAACAGATATCTATAGAACATTTTATCCTAAAACAAAAGGCTATACCTTCTTCTCAGCACCTCATGGTACCTTCTCCAAAACTGACTATGTAATCGGTCACAAAACAGGCCTCAACAAATATAAAAATATTAAAATAACCCCATGAATCCTATCAGATCACCACGGAATAAGGCTGATCTTCAATAACAACATAAATAATAGAAAGCCCACATACATATGGAAGTTGAACAACACTCTCCTCAATGATAACTTGGTCAATGAAGAAATAATGAAAGAAATTAAAGGCTTTTTAGAGTTTAATGAAAATGAAGCCACAATATACTAAACTTATGGGACACAATGAAATCAGTTCTAAGAGGAAAACTCATAGCTCTGAGTGCCTCCAAAAAGAAATTGGAGAGAGCATACACCAGCAGCTTGGCAGCACACCTGAAAGCTCTAGAACAAAAAGAAACAAATATATCCAAGAGGAGTACAAGGCAGGAAATAATCGAACTCAGGGCTGAAATCAACCAAGTAGAAACAAAAAGAACTATACTGTTGGGAGCTATTAAGACAACACTATTGTCCTGATCTCTGAATTGGGCCTCTTCCCCCCCACCCCCCGAGAAGAAAAGAGGGTCAAAAGCGGGCCACCGACACACTGCTCTGAGAACAACCACAGATTGTTCCAGCCCCAAGTCAGCGCTGGATGTCCTGACCTCAAGATGTACCCTGATACCGCCAAGATCCTGCTTCCCCTTGTAGTCACCAAAAGAAAAATTTCTGCTGCCCCATCCCTCCTGCTGAGAAGTACTTCCTCTTTTTCCAATGCTCCATCCCTCCTGCTGAGGTGCATTTCCGATGCCCCATTCCTCCTGCTGAGAAGTACTTCCTCTTTTGCTTGTGCATTTAAACCTTGAGCCTTGCTAATACAGTGGGACCTTGATGCTACTCAGACTGCTTCCCTGTGTCGTTCATTGCACAAGGTTCTCGTCTATCTCTACCCCCCATTTGGTTCTTAGGAGAAGGTCCCCTTGAGACCCTGGAATAACTGAACCTGCTGGATGGATCACTATACAAAGAATCAACCAAACCAGGAGCTGGTTTTTTGAGAAAATCAACACGATAGATAAACCCTTAGTGAGACTAACTAGAGGGCACAGGAACAGTATCATAATTAAGAAAAGTAGAAATGAAATGGAAGACATAACAACAGAATTTGAGGAAATCCAAAGCATCATCAGAATCTACTACAAAAGCCTATACTTAACAAAACTGGAAGCCTGGATGAAATGGACAATTTTCTAGACAGATACCAGGTACCAAAGTTAAATCAGGATGATATTAACAGTTTAAGCAGTCCCATATCCCCTAAAGAAATAGAAATAGTCATTAATAGTCTCCCAACCAAAAATGCCTAGGACCAGATGGGTTTAGTGCAGAGTTCTACCAGACCTTCAAAGAAGATTTAATTCCAGTTCTGCACAAACTATTCCACAAAATAGAAGTAGAAGGAACTCTACCCAACTCATTCTATGAAGTCACAATTACTCTGATACCTAAACCACATAAAGACCCAACAAAGAAAGAGAACTTCAGACCAATTTCCCTTATGAATATTGATGCAAAAATACTCAATAAAATGCTCACAAACTTAATCCAAGAACACATCAAGAAAATTATCCATCATGGTCAAGTAGGCTTCATCCCAGGGATGCAGGGATGGTTCAACATATGTAAATCCATCAACATAATGCACTATATTATCAAAGTTAAAAACACACACACACACACACACACACACATTTTTATCTCATTAGATACTGAGAATGTATTCGAAAAGATCCAAAGTCTTGGAAAGATCAGAAATTCAAGGACCATACCTAAATATAGTAAAAACAATATTCAGCAAACCAGTAGCCAACTTCAAACTAAATGGAGAGAAACTTGAAGCAATCTCACTAAAATCAGGGACAAGACAAGGCTGCCCACTCTCTCCTTCCCTATTCAATATAGTACTTGAAGACCTAGCCAGAGCAATTAGACAACAAAAGGAGATTAAAGGGGTACAAATTGGAAAGGAATAAATCAAAATATTACTATTTGCAGATGATAGGATAGTATACATAAGTGAGCCAAAAATTACAACAGAGATCTCCTAAACTTGATAAAGAACTTCAGTGAAGTAACTGGATATAAAGTTAACTCAAACAAATCAGTGGCCTTTCTCTTCATAAAGGGTAAACAGGCTGAGAAAGAAATTAGGGAAACAACACCCTTCACAATAGTCACATATAATATAAAAGACCTTGGTGTGACTCTAACTAAGGAAGTGAAAGATTTATATGATAAGAGCCTCAAGTCTCTGAAGAAAGAATTCAAAAAAGATCTCAGAAGATGGAAAGATCTCCCATGCTCATAGATTGGCAGGATTAATATAGTAAAAATGGCCATCTTGTCAAAAGCAATCTACAGATTCAATGCAATCCCCATCAAAATTCCAAATCAAATCTTCACAAAGTTAGAAATGACAATTTGCAAATTCATCTGGTATAACAAAAAACCTAGGATAGCAAAAACTATTCTCAACAATAAAAGAACTTCTTCTGGTGGAATCACCATCCCTGACCTTAAGCTGTGCTACAGAGCAATTGTGATAAAAACTGCATGGTACTGGTACAATGACAGACAGGTATATCAATAGAATAGAATTGAAGACTCAGAAATAAAAGCACACACATCCATGGACACTTAATATTTGACCAAGGAGCTAAAACCATCCTGTGGAAAAAAGACAGCATTTTCAACAAATGCTGCTGGTATAACTGGCAGTCAGCATGTAGAAGAATGTGAATTGATGTATTCTTATCTCCTTGTACTAAGCTCAAGTCTAAGTGGATCAAGGAACTCCACCTAAAACCAGAGACACTGAAACTTGTAGAGGATAAAGTGGTGATTTATCCTTAACAGATAAATTCTTATCTGTTAAAAATTCCTTAACAGAATAGCAATGGCTTGTGCTATTAAGATCAAGAATTGACAAATGGGAGCTGATAAAATTGCAAAGCTTTTGTAAGGCAAAGGACACTGTCATTAAGAAAAAAAAGGCAACCAATAGATTGGGAAAAGAGGGCTAAATCAAAAAGAGGGCTAATATTCTATAGGTACAAAGAACTCAAGAAGCTGGACTCCAGAGAACCAAATCACCCTATTAAAACATGGGGTACAGAACTGAACAAAGAATTTTCAACTGAGGAATACAAGATGGATAAGAAGCACTTGAAAAATGGTCAACATCCTTAGTCATCAGGTAAATTCAAATCAAAACAACCCTGAATTTCCACCTCACACCAATCAGAATGGCTTAAGTTCAAAAATTGAGGTGACAGCAGATGCTGGCAAGAATGTGGAAGAAGAGGAACACTCCTCCATTGCTGGTGGAATTGCAAGCTGTTACAACTACAGTTTGGGGGTTCCTCAGAAAATTGGACATAGTATTACCTGATGACCCAGCTATACCACTCCTGGGAATATACCCTGCAGATGCTCTAACATGTAATAAGGATACATGCTCCACTAGCAGCCTTATTTATAATATTCAGAAGTTGGAAAGAACCCAGATGTCTCTCAACAGAGGAATGGATACAGGAGTACTATGTACCTTTTAAAACAATTAATTTATGAAATTCATAGGCAAATGGATGGATCTGGAGGCTATCATCCTGAGTGAGGTAACCTAATCACAAAAGAACACACTTGATATGCACTCACTGATAAGTGGATATTAGCCCAGAAGCTCAGAATACCCAAAATACAATTTAAAAACTGCATGAAACCCAAGAAGAAGGAAGACCAAAGTGTGGATACTTTGAGCCTTCTTAGAAGGGGGAATAAAATACCCATGAAAGGAGTTACAGAGACAGAATGTGGAGCAGAGACTGAAGGAATGACCATCTAGAGACCGCCCCATCTGGGGATCCATCCCATATACAACCACCAAACCCAGACACTATTGTGGATGCCTACAGGTGCTTGCTGATAGGAGCTTGATATAGCTGTCTCCTGAGAGGCTCTGCCAGTGCCTGACAAATACAGAAATGGATGCTCACAACCATCCATTTGATAGAGCACAGGGTCCCCAATGAAGGAGCTAGAGAAAGTTCCCAAGGAGTTGAAGGGGTTTATAACTCCATAGGAGGAACAACAATATGAACTAACCAGTATGTCCAGAGATCCCTGGGATGCAAACACCAACCAAAGAAAACACATGGTGGGACTCACGGTTCTATCTGCATATGTAGCAGAGGATGGCCTAGTAGGTCATCAATGGGAGGAGAGGCCCTTGGTCCTGTGAAGGTTCTGTGCCTCAGTATAGGGGTGAGGGAATGGGAGGATTTCAGAAGGGAAACCAGGAAAGGGGATAACATTTGAAATGTAAATAAAGACAATATCTTTTATTTTATTTTATTTTATTTTTTGAACACAAATTATATTTAATTATTTTCAGCTAAAAATAGAAACAAAAAATGTTAAAAGGGGGAAGGCAAGAGAAAGTTTGGGGAGATAATCATTGTGCCCCTTTTAATGGGTAAATTATAATTTATTATTATTTATGTCTTACTATCTCTTTTTCTTTTTTTTTAAAGACAGATTCTTAAAAAAATAAAATAAACTATACTTTCTGCTTAGAATTCTGATGATATAAACAACGCATCTCAGAGAACTTATTAATGGCATCAGTCACAAAAACTAAACAGGTGTAGGTTTTGAGCAAGAGATAATTCAATACCCTGGGGTTAGCATACCAGGGAGTAGTTTTCTCTTGATGTGAATTAAGCTATGTTACCCCAGAAGATCTGTAAAGTACAAATACTTCAGAATGTTCTCTTACTTGAAAGAAGGGTGGATACACATGGAATTAGTTCAGATAAGGAAGCACAGCAGTATGATAGGATTTTAATCAAAACTGACTAGAGTCCTTATGAGGAGATAAAAAGAGACACTGACAGACAGATGGCCATATGATGCCAGAGGCAGAGATGGGAATCAAAAATCAACTAGGTGTAGCAGTCCAGCGGACGTGGCGTGGGAAATACAAAGGGCAGACCCAAGGAAACATTCTTTGTTTTAGGCTGGGTTCTGTTGCTTTTTTTCAGTTGGATTGAGTTGCAAAGTAAGCTCAGTAGGTGGTCAGCTCAAGGTTCCGGCAGGAAGATGCAATGCAGTGAGGCCAGGTACCTGGCTTCAGCCATCTGAGACTTTTTTAGCCCTCTCAAGGCTGGGGGAAGGGCACAACACAGCAAGTGCTTAGTCAATATTCTATTGCTCTAAAGACACACCACAACCACAGCAACTTTTTTAAAGGAAAGCATTTAATTGGAGCTTGCTTACAATTTCAGAGGTTTAGTCCATTATCATCATGGTGGGAAGCATGGCAGCTTGCAGGCAGACAAGGTGCTGGAGAACTAACTTGAGTACATTAGGATTTGCAGGCAGCAGGAAGAAGACCCTGGGCCTGCCTGGCTTTGGCTTTTGAATCTTTAAACCCCACCACCAGTGACACTCTTCTCCAAGAAGGCTACACTTAATCCAATAAGGGTACACATCTTAATCCCTCTCAAGTAGTGATATTTCCCATTACCAAGCATTCAAATATATGAGCCTGAAAAAATGGAATCTAGAACAGCCAATAGAACTGTATTCCCTAAAGTCTCCAGATACCTCTGGGTCATCTGTGTCCTGTACAAAATCAATCAGGCTGCTGTGGTGTGAGAGAGTAAACAAATGGCTGTTGTCGGTATCAGGTAATGGAAGGCATGGCCTGCTGGGGTTTAAAGGATGCACAGAATCAACTACGAAGCATGATTGTGCAAGGAGGAGCTAACATCTTCCAAGGGTTTTGCATTATGTGGAAAGAGGGTGTGGCGGTTTTGATGAGAATGGGAGCATAGGCTTCTATGCTCAAATGCTTGGTCCTTACTTGGCCTACACCAGATCCAATCTCTCTCTCTCTCTCTCTCTCTCTCTCTCTCTCTCTCTCTCTCTCTCTCTCTCTCTCTCTCTCTCCCTCTCTCTCTCTCTCTCTTTGTCTTTGTCTCTTCTGTCCCTCTAGTCTCTGTCCCTCTCTTTGTCTCTGTCTCTGTGTCTCTGTCTCTGTCTTTGTCTCTCTCTGTCTCTCTCTGTGTCTTTGTCTCTCTCTGTGTCTCTCTGTCTGTCTCTGTCTGTCTCTGTCTTTCTCTGTATCTGTCTCTCTCTCTTTCTGCTGCCATGATGGTAATGAACTAACCCTCTGAAACTGTAAGCAAGTTCCCAATTAAAAGTTTTCTTCTATAAGAGTTGCCTTGGTCATGGTGTCTTGTCACAGCAATAGAAGAGTAACTAAGACAGAGGGAGAAAATTCACCATTTGATAATAGAAATTTTTAAGCCAATGTGTAGGTTAATCACTTACACATTAAGCCACTTATTCATTAATCAATAGGGATTGGAATAAAAAAGTAGTGGATCATAAATGGCCCATGAGCTCCCAAACAAAACAAAACAATAAAACAATAACAGAAACAAAAAAACAAAACCCAACTCACTTGCCCAGAGTCACTAATAATCCAAGAACTATGAATCTATATCTCTTCAAGATAAGATTGCACATTTACAGATCTAAAGAGCAGGGACTATCTGTTGGTATCAGGACCTCCCGAAACTCATGATATCACATAGGTGCTACCCGAACACCTGTTGCCAAGGAAACAGCAACTATATTCCCAGAATCCACCTGGTTCATCTCCCACCTTTACCTGTGACTATGTCAGCATCCATATATAAAGAAACTGTCTCCCCACCCCCTCTCTCCCTTCTCTTTCCACCACCACTTTGCCCCTCTCTCTCGAAATAAACCTCACGTGGAACTGTTTGGCCTGGTGTAGTCCTTCTGAAGCTGTGCAACGATTAAGATGATCATAACATTGGTGCCAAAGATTTCGGTAATCTCTATGCAGGGGAGCTGTGGGGTCCAGGCAGCCATCACTACCTGACATGAAGGTGAACCAGGTGAACCTGCCATTGCTGCAGGAGAACCACGAGGATGGCCGACACCACCTGCAGCAACTGCTACAACATGTGGACTCCATCAGCTGGCACCTACCGTCATCCACCACGTGGATTTCCACTGCTGCTGCAGACCATCGCCATCGACACTGTTGCCATCTTGTGAGACACATACTTCTACTACGTGAGTTGTGCCACCGAGACCTACCATGTGCTTCTGGGCACACCAACCAACCACACTGTTCCACGCTTCCTGCTACCTGACTGCAGAAGCCTGCAAACACACAGGCATATTAATTGGTAAGGAGTTTCTCCAGTTGGTGGAAGTGATCCTATATGCCCAGATAGGACAGCCTCTTTTGGGTTAAGGTGTTGGCTTTCAATGCCCCAGTTCTTATGACTGGTCTCCTGGCTGACCGACAAGTTAGGACATAGGCCTTTGGGTGACTCCTTTCTTGAAAGCAGTCCATAAATCCCTTGAGCTCTTGCAGCCAGCCCAAAATTCCTGGTACCAGGTTGAATTGCTTCTGGCAATTTCTGGGAAAATTGCAGCTGTAGCCTCTAGTTATTCATGTGATGATCTGAATTTCTAGTTTGGCCTTATACTAACCCGCTGATGAGCTCTTCTTAGGATGCTGGCACAAAAAGTTCAGTGACAACTTCCCTGCCCTACCCCTGTCACCCAATTGTCTTCAAACATACCTCCAGGCACCCCACTGGGATGTCTCCTGGAAAATCTCAAATCTCTGAAATTAACGCCCAATTCGAGACCCTCAAAACTGATACACCTCTGCAATAAAGTCTGGACAGCTAAAGAAGGTGGTCTTTGCCTGTTCCTCCAAGAAAAATGCTGTTTCTACATCAACCAATCTGGGATAGTGAGAAATAAAATTCAGGAGCTACAGTCAGACATAAAGAATTTCAAGGAACGTGAGACACTCAGTTCTGGGATTTTTGAAAACTCTATATGGAAGTGGATAACTCTCTTTTGTAACGCCTTTTCTAGTCATCCTGGCGTTATTATTTGCTCCCTGCCTCATTAATCTTGTTTCTACATTCTTTCAACGACAAATAAAAAAAAAAATCTAACCAAACTATTAATCAGTTCCTGTTACAGGACTACCAGTCACTGTCCACAGAAGATCCGCTGTCCACAGAGAAATCTGATGCGAACATTTACCAAGTGGATCCCGATGGTGAAAGTCAGCTGCACACCAAAATTGATGACACCCCTAGACAGCAGGAAGTAGCTTAAGAGACACAATGCCCTCATTCCTTTTTCACCATCAGCTTGCCCCTCTTCTTTTTTCTATCTCTTTATAATAACAAGAAGGGAGGTATATTGGTATCAGGACCTCCGAAACCTGTGATATCACATAGGCATGACCTGCACACCAATTGCCAAGTTAACAAACACCATATTCCCAGAATCCACCTGGCTCACCTCCCAAGTTTATCTGTGACTACATCAGCATCCATATATAAAGGCACCCCTGATCTTTCTCCCTTTCTCTTTCTCTTCTCCCTTCTCTTTCCACTGCCACCTTGCCCCCCACCCTACCCCAATAAACCTCACGTGGACCTATTTGACCTGGTGTGATCCTTCTGAAGCCACGTGACGATCAAGATCATAACACCAAACAATAGTGTCCACAGGAGGAAAAACAATGCTGCTTTTACTCATGGTTGAGGTAAATTTGCACAGAAGCATCTAAGGATAGTGGAGCAGTACACAACAAAGTTGAAATATTGGAGCTTCAGTCCATCTGGCTCATGCCTGGGTCTCCACCTCATCACAACTGGAAGAACCCTCCTTAGCCCTGTCTGTGTAGAAGGACACATGCACTGGCTATAATAGCCAAAATTTTCAAACTTGTAAATGCCCATCAACATGAATTGCATAAATGAACTGGATAAACAAGGGTTCTATATTTATGTGAACTATTATAAGCACCAGGAAAAATCTAGTTATACTTTCAAATATTCCTATGGTTAAATCTGGAAAACAGAAGGAATCAAAAATCACTACCTTTCAATACGTTGGCTGTACTTATTTTCCTTAAAGTTTGAAAAAAGTGCAATACAATGTGTGCCACCTGGATAACTATGAATGGAGTGCAATGTAAATTTGTAGACCAAGATTGTTTGAACCTGTTTCTTGTTTCTTAACTCAGTTGTAGGATTCCCAAGTGTGAACTTCGTAAGTAACATTCTGTTGCAGTGTTCAAAGGCTGGACTGGTCTAGAAAGGTGTGTATACCAACAGTATAAATTATCCAGGAAGGAGGGGTGGACATTTCAGTATAGTGTGAAGGAAGGAGCATGCCAACTGGAGCAGACCACAGGCTTAGATCATTTCTATAGAGTTTTATTTAAAAAAAAAAATCGGATACCACACGAGTAAAAATGCAATGTTTTGATAGAACTGGGTGGGGCACCCTGATGAGAATTTCTTCCTGGAAAATCATGAATAATATCCGCAGCCTTATAAGGGTTCAGTGACAAAGTAGTATTCTATCAAATTCACTCTGAGTAACCAATAAGTTAATTGTGCTTACTTATAAGAGCTGGGGGAGACAGGAGGGGGAGAGGGAGACCCTGGGGGAGGAGGAGGAGAAATTGCAGTTGGGATGTGATATATGAGAGGATATATATATATATATATATATATATATATATATATATATATATATAACTAATTATAAGATAATAGGCAAAGGGCTGCTTTTAGGAGTATGGAGGACCCCAGAGAGCTGGCACTGGAAAGTCTTTGTCTGGCCAAAAAGATGGCTTCTTCTAAGCTGCATAGATGTTCATACCCATTGCTGGGATGCTACACATTCTGCATATCTATTCTATTTATTAGTCCATATATTTTTCCACTGGAGTAAGAAAAAAAAAAAGCTTTTCCAGTCATGAGCTGGGTCAACAGTTTAAAGTATTCACTTAAAACTGAAGGAAGCTGATAGGGCAGGACAGGCTCCAGGAGTTCTCTGGCAGTGTAACAGCCTAACCAGCTCAGAATGGGAAATTCACAACTACCCACTACTGTCTGTCAAATGAGCACAGAAACTTCTCCTGAAAGATGAATGAAATTAATCTAAAAGCAAGGTTGATCCAGCAGGCTGCTTGCAAAATTCAATATCCTGCAGGAAAAATAATCATTTTTATTCCTCTTATATAGTCAGAATTTTACTTTCTATTTTATTATTTTTATTTCACCTCCCCTGATTTCCAACCTACTTATCTGCAAACATCACACACTAACACATGCATGCATGTGTGCACTTACACATACACATACATGCATACACACACATGCATACGACAAATCATAAGCATTGAGTTTTGAGGGGAAATTGTGAATATGCAGTGGCCTCATTTACAGACTAAATAATGACTTTCTGTCAAGCAAGCCCACGGTCTTCTGTTTTCCCGATGACCACTGCAAGTACTGCCTCAGGTCCAGTCAGTATGTGCATACAAAGTCAGCCATTTGTAGCAGTTTGTAGTTTCCTCGGTGAGGCAAGTGACTCTGTAACTTGCTGTGTTTGTACATTTGGTATCTGTTGAGGAAACGCTATCACTCCTGTCCTCCAAAGTAACTTTTCATAAATCTTGCAGATTCAATTTTAAACACTTGCTTTTCTGTGTGAAGTTTCCTTAACTCTTTATATCATGAAATCCACCAATAGGGAATTAAGTTTCCAAAGTGTTATAGGAGGTATTTTTTCTATGTTTATTATTAGGCTATTGTTTAGTGTATATTAAATCTATACTCATTTTTCATGGTAAAAAGTTAGTGTATGAAATACTTTAAAAATAAATCAATTTCAATAGAAATATTTAAAACTCACAGCTCATCTGGACAAGGCAAAATAGTTTGTGAATTAGTGATTACAAATAGATTCAAAACTGTGTTGTCCAAAATGAACACCAGGGGATGCCAAATCATAAGGATGCTAAAATAAGCCTGTATATAGGAAACCCTTGTTTCAATGGAAATACCAATGAGAATAAGAGTCAGCATTTCTTGATTATGTTTTCCATTCTAAGCATTTTTTCTTAGCCAATTTTCTTATATAAGCTCATTTTTCCTCACAATATCTTTAAAATGAGATGTTATTACCTCTATTTTGTAGATAGGATATGTCAGATGATAAAAATGTTTATGTTGCTTTGCTTCAATTTGTGGTTAACATTGCATCTAACCTTATTCCACACACTGTCCTAGGGTCTGATATGGATTAGCTCAGCTACAATTTGCAATAACCGCATGATTCATGTTGTATTGCACCCTTTGTTCTCAATGCCTTGATTGAAACCTAGGGAGATTCTTGAATTTCCTCCAAGCACATGTAAGGCATAATTGGTTCAAACAACATCTATCTGGAGCTGAAGCTTCAGTTTTACTCAGTTGAATAAACAATGACAGATGCACAATAAAATCATTCAACTTATCTTACCCTGCTCTTTCTCATTGGACCCAAGTACACACCTCAAATACTCATGACGTATGCCATTTCTCCGTCTAGTATTAAGTTAGGGTTTCAGAGGCAGCATACGAAGCAGCATGTGGCTACAAAGGCTTGACATTCATTTCATTTATTTATTTTATGGCTCATGTGTTTACATTTATATGTACATTATGGAAACAAGAGAATGAGTCCATAGGACTAACTCACCACCACAGACGACACTCATGCCGGGTGCTCATTTCACCACATGCTATGCTAGAGAGGCTCCAACAAAGGAAGATACGCTACAAAGACAATGGCTTTGTGGGATTCTCAGCCACTCTTGAAATGAAATGGTTAACATTTAACTGAATTGGATCAAGAAAGCATCCTATAGAAGAAGGAGGGAGGAAAAAGAGGAGGAAGGAGAGAGGGGGAAGAGGGGAAAGAAAAGAAGGAGGGGAAATAAGGAGAGATTATAGGCCATTGGTAATAATTGTGGCTTTAATTTCTTGATTTTTCACAAAAACTTATGTGTGGTTCACTCAAAGAAACTTGCATTAAAAAATGTGGGGGATTAGAAATGCCATGAACAAAATTTAAAGTTATGAAAATTTAAACATGATAGTAGTCCTTCCTTAGAATATATTCCTTCCTTAGTATATATTTTATCCACTTAGCTAGTTTGAGGCACAACGCTTTGAGCATGTTAAACAGTGTGATACCATAACCCTGGCCTTCAGAATGTTTATTTTGCTAGTAAGTGACCTAGAAAGAGTCAGTAGACAGGTATGTTTTCCAGTGAGTAAGATAAACACAGAACACCACACTGCCCTTCCTAGATTGCTCTGGTTTTTGTGCTCTGGGCTCTGGGATGAACTCCCCCTCCAGACCAGTATTTCCACTTTCCTTTGGCAGAGCCGAGCCATCCTGCACTAGTTAAAAGCTTGTTCGTGCTGCTTGTGCTGTGAATAAGATCCCAGAGGTTTCAGAAAGTTATAAGCAGTATGCTGGGTTCCGTAGCTCAAATTTAAGCCATAAAAAATGAATTATGACTTCTAAAAGCACAGTTGTTAGTTTGGGTTTGATTTTCAAGATTTATTTTATTTTTATTTTATGTATATGTGTATATGGGCCACCTGTGTGCGGCAGTGCCCAAGGAAGCCAGAGGAGGCCACTGGATCCCCTAGAGCTGGAGTCACTGGCTGCTGTGAGCTGCCTCAGGAAACCAAACTCCGAGTGTCTGAGCCATCTCTTCATCCCTAGCACAGTTTTTAATGGAGAACAAGGAAGGGGAGCTACTTTTGCACTGTGCTATCTTTCCTGGGTGTCTAGTGTTTCCTAACAGTAGGCTCAGCTCTCAACATCATTTTGACCTTCCATTTGTAGTTGCTGAGAGTTCAAGGTAGACTGCATGGACTTTCCTGTGTGTCCTTCTTCTCATTGGCAAGGAAAGGCCAGCTCTTCAAAACCCCTCGTTGCCATACTGCTGACTCTTGGGCTTGCCCAGTCTCCCTGTCTGGAGTGGTTATCTGTTTTCAAGAATGCCACTACAAAGTACTACTACGTGCCCTAAACAATGGAAAGAAAACTTATTTTTTCATGGATCTGTAGAGCCTGAGATCAAGAGTAGAGGGCTGGTGTCCGCTCAGGTCTCTCTCTCTGAGTCGTGCTCACCCCAACACCCATACCCCACCCCCATTTTCAAATTATCTTTCTTCTCTGAGCACCTCATCTCTCTCTGTCAAGATAGTAGGTCAGACTGAGTTAACATCTTCCCTAATGATGTCATCAGAAATTAACTGTCTCTTTAAAGCAGTGGTTCTCAGCCTTCCTAATGATCCGACTCTATAATATATATATATATATATATATATATATATATATATATATATATGTGTGTGTGTGTGTATATATATATATATATATATATATATATACAGTCAGTCCCTCATGTTGTGGACATCCCAACCATAAAATTATTTGTTGCAACTTCATAACTGTAATTTTGCTACTGTTATGAATCATAAATATCCAATATGCAGAATATTTGATATTAGACACGTGTGAAAAGGCTGTTTTACCCCAAGGGGTAGAACAACAGCCTGGTTGAGAAATATTGCCTTAAAGACTTCATGCGTAAATGTGGTCACATTCTGGGACAGTAACAGTTAGGGTATTGATTTGGAAGGGCACAAATCCATCCAGTGATGATGGGTCATTGTTATAATGTGAATATTTTGCTAGTTAATGTTTTGTTTCCTTCCTAATTAATGTGTGGGCTGGCAGAAATAGGCAGTAACATTTACTCATGATCTAGATCTCTTACTTCACAGTCCATGAGAGATCCGGGGGGGGGGGGTCTGGTTGGTTGATATTGTTGTTCTTCCTATGGGGTTGCAAACCCCTTCAGCTCCTTCAGTCCTTTCTCTAGCTCCTCCATTGGGGACCCCATGCTCAGTCCAATGGTTGGCTGCTAGCATCTGCCTCTCTATTTGTCAGGCTCTGACAGAGCTTCTCAGGAGACAGCTATATCAGGCTCTTGTCAGCAAAAACTTCCTGGCATCCACAATATTGTTTGCATTTGGTGACTGTATATGGGATGGATCCCCAGGTGGGGCAGTCTCCGGATGGCCTTCCCTTGAATCTCTGCTGCATTTATTGTCTCCATATTTGCTCTTGTGAATATTTTGTTTCCCCTTCCAAGAAGGACCAAAGCACCCACATTTTGATCTTCTTTCTTCTTGAGCTTCATGTGGTCTGTGAACTGTATTGTCGGTTTCCCAAGCTTTTGGGCTAATATCCACTTATCGGTGAGTACATACAAGGTATGTTGTTTTGTGAATGAGTTACCTCACTCAGGATGATATTTTTCAAGTTCCAGACATTTGCCTAAGAATTACATGAGTTCATTGTTTTTAATAGCTGAGTTGTAGTACTTCATTGTCTAAATGGATCACATTTTTGTATCCATTCCTCTGTTGAAGGATATCTGGGTTCTTTCCTGCTCTGGCTATTATAAATGAGGCTGCTATGAATAGTAGAGCATGTGTCCTTGTTGGAGCATCTTTTGGGTATATGCCCAGGAGTGGTATAGCTGGGTCCTCAGGTAAAATTATGTCCAATTTTCTAAGGAACTGACAGACTGATTTTCAGAGTGGTTGTACCAGCTTGCAATCCCACCAACAATACAGGAGTGTTCCTCTTTGGTATTAGGTCTTCTTTGAAGATCTAGTAGAATTCTGTACTAAACCCATCTGGTCCTATGCTATTTTTGGTTGGAGACTTTTAATGACTGATTCTATTTCTTTAGGGGTTATGGGACTATTTAGGTGGTTTATCTAATCCTGATTTAACTTTGGTACCTGGTATCTGTCTAGAAAATTGTCCATTTCATGTAGGTTTTCCAATTTTGTTGAGTATAGGCTTTTGTAGTAGGATCTGATGTTTTTTTTTTTAATTAATCTGTTTCTGTTTTTATGTCTCCCTTTTCATTTCTGATTTTATTAATTTGGATACTGTCTTTGTGACCTCTGGTTAGTCTGGCTAAGGGTTTATATATCTTGATTTTCTTAAAGAACCAGCTTCTGGTTTTGTTGATTCTTTGTTTAGTTATTTTTGTTCCTACTTGTTTGATTTCAGCCCTGAGTTTGATTATTTTCTGCTTTCTACTCCTCTTAGGTGCATTTGCTTCTTTTGTCAGAGAGCTTTCAGATGTGCTGTCAAGCTGCTAGTGTAAGCTCTCTCCAGTTTCTTTTTGGAGACACTAGAAGTATGGCTTTTCCTCTTAGCACTGCTTTCATCGTGTCCCATAAGTTTTTAAATGATGTGCCTTCATTTTCACTAAATTCTAAAAAGTCTTAAATTTCATTCTTTATGCTTTCCTGACCAAGTTATCATTGAGTAGAGCATTGTTCAACTTCCATGTGCATGTGAGATTTCCATTGTTTTTGTTGGTATTTAAGGCCAGACTTAGTCCGTGGTGATCTGATGGGATGCATGTGATTGTTTCAATATTCTTGTATGTGGTGAGGCCTGTTTTGTGACCAAGTATATGGTCAATTTTGGAGAAGGTATATTGAGGTGGTGAGAAAAAGGTATATTCTTTTGTTTTAGGATGAAATGTTCTATAGATATCTGTTAAATCCATTTGGTTCATAACTTGTGTTAGTTTAACTGTATCTCTGTTTAGTTTCTGTGTCTATGATCTGCCCATTGCTGAGAGTGGGGTGTTGAAATATCCCACTATTATTGTGTGAGGTGCAATGTGTGCTTTGAGCTTTAGTAAAGTTTTTTGTTTTGTTTTGTTTTGTTTTTATGAATGTGTGTATCCTTGCATTTGGAGCATAGATGGTCAGAATTGAGCATTCATCTTGGTAGATTTTTCCGTTGATGAGTATAAAGTGTATTCCTTATCCTTTTTTGATAACTTTTGGTTGAAAGTTGCTTTTATTCTATATTAGAATGGCCACTCCAGTTTGTTTCTTGGTACCATTTGCTTGGAAATTTTTTTCCAATCTTTTACTCTGAGGTAGTGTCTGTCTTTGTCTGTGAGGTGCATTTCCTATATGCAGCAAAATGCTGGTTCCTGTTTACATATCCAGTCTGTTAGTCTCTGTCTTTTTATTGGGAAATGTGCCCACTGATATTAAGAGATATTAAGGAAAAGTGATTGTGGCTTCCTGTTATTTTTGTTGTTAGAGGTGGAAATGTGTTTGTGCAGCTATCTTCTCTTGGGTTTATTGAAAGATGATTATTTTCTTGCTTTTTCTAGGGTTTAGTTTCCCTCCTTGTGTTGGAGTTTTCCATCTATTATCCTTTGTAGAGCTGGATTTGTGGAAGTACATTATGTAAATTTGTTTTTTTCATGGAATATCTTGTTTTCTGCATCTATGGTAATTGAGAGTTTTCCTGGGTAGAGTAGCTTGAGCTGGCATTTTTGTTCTCTTAGGGTCTGTATGACATCTGCTCAGGATCTTCTGGCTTTCATAGTCTTTGTGAGAAGTCTGGTGTAATTTCTGTTAGGTCTGCCTTTATGTTACTTGACCTTTTCCCCTTACCACTTTTAACATTCTGTCTTTGTTTTGTGCATTTGGTACTTTAGATTATTATGTGAGGGAAGGAAATTCTTTTCTGGTCCAGTCTATTTGAAGTTCTGTAGGTTTCTTGTATGTTTACCGGCATCTCTTTGTTTGGGATAGGAAAGGTTTCTTATATAATTTTGTTGAAGATATTGACTGGCCCTTTAAGTTGAGAATCTTCACTCTCTTCTATACTTACTATACTTAGGTTTGGTTTTCTCGGTGTGTCCTGGATTTCCTTGATGTTTTCGGTTAGGAGTTTTTTGCCTTTTGCATTTGTTTTTGACTGTTGTGTCCATGTTTTCCATGGTATTTTCTGCACCTGAGATTCTCTTTTCTATCTCTTGTATTCTGCTGGTGATGCTTGCATCTATGACTCCTGATCTCTTTCTTATGTTTTCTCATTTTTTGATTTCTTTATTTTTTCTATTTCCACTTTTAGATTCTGGATGATTTTGTTCATTTCCTTCCCCAGTTTGGTTGTGTTCTTCTGTAATTCTTTAGGGGAGTTATTTATGTCCTCTATTATCATTATGAGAAGTGATTTTAGATCTGAATCTTGCTTTTCTGGTGTGATGGTGTATCCAGGACTTGCTATAGTGGAGAACTGGGTTCAGATGATGCCAAGTAGACTTGGTTTCTGTTGCTTATGTTCTTGCCCTTGACTCTTGCCATCTGGTTATCTTTAGTGCTACCTGCCCTAGCTGTCTCTGACTGGAGCCCTGTCCCTTCTGTAATTCTGGTTGAGTCAGAACTCCTAGGAGTCCAGCTGTCTCTGTGATCCTGTGATCCTGTGATCCTGAGATCCTGAGATCCTGGGTATGTCAGAGCTCCTGAGAGTCAAGTTGCCTCTGAGATACTGAAATTCTGGGGTGATCAAGCTCCTGAGATCCTGTCATCCTATAATCCTGGGCATATTAGAGCACCTGAGAGTTGAGCTTCCTCTGGGTGTTGTGGGACTGTGTTCCAGTTTCTTGTTTTTTTTGTAGTTTGTGTCCCTCACCTTTCCCTGGCCCATCTTTTCATTTTAACGCCACAGAAGCAGTATGTCTACAACAAAATAATCTGGCAGGGATGTTCCTGGGATTCCTCTTGGGATTCTTTGCCCCTCCTGTGTAGCAGGTCTTTGTGTACATTGTAAAGTCCTTGATTCTTTCATAGAGATGCAGCAATATAATGGTGCTTCCACACACCAAGAATCTTATTCTAATGAAAACTTGAACTGGTCAATCAGTATCTTTTCTATCTGAGGGGTAGGCTATCCCTACACACACTGTATGACTCTGCTAAGGGTCCTGTGGGATTGAGACAGTGTTAGCCACGGAGGCAACCATCTTGACAATTTGCTCTTGATGAGTCTTCTCTCCTTTCCTGAGGCATTTTTTTAGGACTCTGTTCCATCATTCAGCTTCACATCTCAAAATAAATTATTTACTCTGTGCAAGATCTGATCTTGGACTCTGCCTTTCTGAGGAAAACAGCTTTAGATTAGACTTGCTTCTGTCGCTGTGTGATGATGTCATCTTGGTGAGGTGTAATTACAAGCAGCGACACTGACCAGCGTTGTAATTAAACTTTGTTTACCGACACTTAAACGGCTTGCTTTTTGGGTTGTATTCCAGATGAAGTCAAATTGGCTAATTGGCAATTTAGTAACTTCTAAGAAATCCAGTCTGTATGATAAAATCCAGATGAAGTCAATTAAAAGAACTACACTGAGAGAAAATGGTATGTAAAAGTCAGTAATCTTCGCATCCCTTTTAAGGTTTCTATACTTGCAAATAATCACTGACAAATTCAAACACTTCTATCAAGTAGAGTTTCTTTTCTCCATGTTGTGAGGTCTCACTGTCGCATAATAGAAGTAACATATAGGAGATAAAACCCCGTCCCGGCGGCTCCGGTACCAGGGTCCAGCCTGTGACAACCCATCCAGGCCCGGATGCTGGATTAACACCTGTGACATCACGTGTGCGCTCCCGCTACATCTGTAGTCACATCTACAGCCACCTTGGCAGAGGAATCTACACTGAGTTCTGAACCTAGGTGGCTACAAGTTCTCAAACCTCATCTGTGACCCTCAACACCCTAATACCTGGGTCACACTTGTGAAACTTAAATTCCTACCCGTTACCCACACTTGTAACGTTTAAAACACATTTATGAAACTTGGTCACACTATCTGTGGCTACAACCTAAAACCATAGAGGCATCCAAGGGGCCTTATTTGTAATAGCTGACTGCTCCAGTGACTACAAGGCATCACAGCGTACTATCACCTACTTTGATTCTCCCAGACTGCCTGTGTAGACGGAGCAATGGCTGAAGTGAGGGGGGTCCAGCGAGTGCTGTTTGGAGACTGGCTATTGGGTGAGGTCAGTAGCGGCCAGTACGAGGGGCTGCAGTGGCTGAACGAGGCTCGCACAGTCTTCCGTGTACCCTGGAAGCATTTCGGTCGTAGGGATCTGGATGAAGCAGATGCACAGATCTTCAAGGCCTGGGCTGTGGCCCGAGGGAGGTGGCCACCTAGTGGAGTTAACCTGCCACCCCCAGAGGCTGAGGCTGCTGAGCGAAGAGAGCGAAGAGGCTGGAAGACCAACTTCCGCTGTGCACTCCACAGCACAGGGCGTTTTATCTTGCGCCAAGACAATTCAGGGGATCCGGTTGATCCGCACAAGGTGTACGAACTTAGCCCGGAGCTTGGGTCTGCTGTGGGCCCAGCAACGGAAAACAGGGAAGAAGTGACCCTCAGCAATGCTCTGCCCACACAGGTTCTGCAGTACAGCCACATACAGGAATCCAAGTCTGGGGCAGACTCCGTCCCACCACAGGCTCCTGGCCAGGAGCAAGAACGCGTTTACGAGGAACCCTATGCAGCATGGCAGGTGGAAGCTGTACCCAGTCCCAGGCCTCAACAGCCAGCTCTCACCGAGCGCAACCTTGGGTTCCTGGATGTGACCATCATGTACAAGGGCCGCACAGTGCTACAGGCAATGGTGTGGCACCCCAGATGCGTGTTCCTGTACAGCCCCATGGCCCCAGCAGTAAGAACTTCAGAGCCCCAGCCGGTGATTTTTCCCAGTCCTGCTGAGCTCCCAGATCAGAAGCAGCTGCACTACACTGAGACGCTTCTACAGCATGTGTCTCCTGGCCTTCAGCTGGAGCTTCGGGGACCATCCCTGTGGGCCCTGCGTATGGGCAAGTGCAAGGTGTACTGGGAGGTAGGCAGCCCTATGGGCACTACCGACCCCTCCACCCCACCCCAGCTGCTGGAGCGCAACTGCCACACCCCCATCTTCGACTTCAGCACTTCCGAGAACTGGAGGAGTTCCGGGCTCGGAGGCGGCAAGGATCACCACACTACACCATCTACCTGGGTTTTGGGCAAGACTTGTCAGCAGGGAGGCCCAAGGAGAAGAGCCTGATCCTGGTGAAGCTGGAGCCATGGGTATGCAAGGCACACCTGGAGGGCGTGCAGCGTGAGGGTGTGTCCTCCCTGGACAGCAGCAGTCTCGGCCTGTGCTTGTCTAGCACCAACAGTCTCTACGAAGACATTGAACACTTCCTCATGGACCTGGGTCAGTGGCCTTGATTCAGAACCCACCTCCCAATAAATAGTTCAAAATCAAAAAAAAAAAAAAAAAAAAAAAAAGAGTAACATATATAAGACACGGTCCCCATGTAGTAGCAAAGGGACTATAGAAACAGTGGTCATCACAGAAGGAAAATATTGTGATTATGTTCATTTTTATATCTGTAAATACACTAATGATCCCAGAAGTTGTTTAAATTTTATTATTATTATTACTATTTGTTATTATTATTATTACTATTGTGTGATGTGTGTATGTGTGTCTGTGTGTGTTTTATCAAGCTCCTGAGATCCTGTCATCCAACCTATGATCCTTGGTGTGTTAGAACACTTGAGAGTTGAGGGAGTCAGGACATTTCAGAGTACCCACAGGCTTTCCCCCCACCCACCCCCGTGGCCCAGTTTCTGAATAATGACTTGGAGGCTTACTTATTTATGAATAAATGCCTCGATCATAAGCTAAGTCTCGTTCCCCGACTAACTCACAACTTATATAACCCATTTGAATTCTTCTATGTCTCCCACAAGGCTAGTTATCTCTCCTTAGTATCTTGCATCTGACTTCATCAGAATCTTCCCACTTCAGACTATCTCCCAGAATTCCAGTCTCCTACCAGAACTTCCACCCTCTACATCCTGCCTTTTGCTAATAGGCCATCAGCTTTTTACTGGGTGATGCTTCCACACAGTGGACAAGAGATTCTCCCTATATTTCAGAATAGAGTCCCTCTGTCCTGAAGCAGGTTGAGCTCATGACACCAGGCTTGTGCTGGAAGGCTCCCTTACCTGCTGAGCCACCTCACTGGCACGTAAGGAAATTGTTTGTTTGTTTGTTTTGTTTTTGTTTTTGTTTTATTTGTTTTTTCGAGACAGGGTTTCTCTGTATAGCCCTGGCTGTCCAGGAACTCACTCTGTAGACCAGGCTGGCCTCGAATTCAGAAATCCACCTGCCTCTGCCTCCCAAGTGCTGGGATTAAAGGCATGCGCCACCACCACCTGGCCACATATGAAATTCTAATCCATATTTGTTCCAGGTATTCGATGGGTTTGTTACTTGGGGCTTGACGTTGAACTATACAAGTATGCCAGGAGAGCTATTTTTGATGAGTATATTTCTGTTTTGTTTTTCTCTGTAAATTCTATACTTAAACAGAACCATGTTTAACATGCCAACTCAAATAGAATATTACCAAAAGCACTTTTAAAACACATTTTTAAAAAATCAATAAATATAAGAAACACAAATTTTAAATCTTCTTTAAAATTTGATGGGGAAAAACCCAAAGTATATAATCAAGTGGATCATACTATATTTCATATAGGTTACATATTTAGAAAAAAATTTAAAATTTTCCTAATCTTAAAACAAAATTTACACACAACAGAGACATGCATGATATAAATTCTAAAAACACACAAAATAAGAAAATAAAAATAGCCAGGCAGTGGTGGTGCATGCTTTTAATCCCAGCACTTAGGGGGCAGAGGCAGGCAGATCTCTAAGTTCGAGGCCAGCCTGGTCTACAAAGTGAGTTGCAGGACAGCCAGGGCTACACAGAGAAACCCTGTCTCAAAAAACCAAAAAACCAAAAAAAAAACCAAAAACAAAAAACCAAACCCAAAAAACCAAAACCAAAACCAAAACAAAACAAAACAACCCCCCCAAAAAAAAACCTCTTTACTTGTATAGTGTAGAAGAATTTACTTTTTTTTTATGTGTGTATATAAATTTTTGTAAATTTTAAATAATTTAATTGGGACTCTAGTTGATACCAAATTTGCATGTAATGTGTACCACTGGGTCAATCATTACTATAATTGATAACTTTATAGACATTTCTGTCTTAATTCTATTTTCTGTTGCCAATAGCACAGCAATACAGACTAGGTATAAGGGATAAGGAAAAGACATCTAATGTTGAGGTTTAGTCATTTGCTTGTATTATAATACTAAATACTGACACACACACCCCCAAGGCCTGGATGCTACCCCCTGCACCCCAAGACTAAAGAGTTCCTAGTACACATGTGATGCTAAGTAACCTTGTCTCGCATGTTATCCCTGATTGATGAATAAAGATGCCTACCACTAATAGCTGAGCAGAACAGAGATAGGCATTCTTGGGTTCCTGGGCTTGGGGTCATAGGAGACTATGAGGTGGGTACTATGAGGGAGAGAGAAGGTGGAAAGAAGGAAGACTCCATAGGTTAGGTCAGTCATAAAAATATGACCATGAGGGATAGCCAATTGAAATTAACAGCAGCCTAGATAGAGTGTAACAAATTATAAAATGGGGTTAATGATGGGGAAATAGATTCTAATAGCATAGAGGGTAGATATCTGCCCAGCTATAATGCTAATTAAGATATAATATAATAATAAAGTTGCATGGATTTTATCTGAAAATTGAATGATTAAAGATAGGGTAGAAACTGTGTTTGAGATGGAACAATTTCTACAGCAGTTTAATTCCGCTGTACCTGTAGATCAGTCTCAGCAGCCTTTACCAGCAGTTTCTTCCTGCAGTAGATGGGAACTCATACAAAGACACATAGCTGGACAATGTACAGAGACAGACCTTGGAACAGTCAGTGCTAAATTGGATGTCTCCATTAAACTCCTCCCCTTAGTGCTCTAGGAATTCTGCAGAAGAAGAAGGGAAAAGAGTCTCAGAATGGGGGGGGGGGTGGATGATGCCAGGGAACAGTGTCCTCCAGATACACCAGGGAAGATGAGCCTTCAGCCATCACTATTTCTCTATGCTCTTTGGTTCTGTACCCATTGAATTCCTACTGTGTAGGTGGTATAAAGCACCTACATACTTGAACTTTGGGGGCTGGAGAAATGGATCAATGGTTAAGAGCCCTGGCTCTTCCAGAGGACCCGGATTCAATTCCCAGCACCCACATGGCAGCTCACAACTGTCTGTAACTTTTCAATTCCAGGGGATCCAACACTCTCATACCAGTGCACATGAAATAGATTGTCTTTGAAGTACCTGACTGTGCAGAGTTTCAGTAGAACTCTATAGATCCTTGGGGGTCTGCTTATTTTGCCTCCATCTTCATTTTTTTCCTCTTTCTGTTTTTTCGTTTTTTTTCCCAAGTGCGAAGTTACAGGCAGTTTCCACCATTGCGCAACTCAGGCAGTGTGTTCTATTAATCAATCTTGAAGTGCCAAATCTCACACTTTGATCTCTGCTGTAATACTGAGTCCATCCCATAAAAATATTTCTGCGACTGCAGTTTTTCAGTTCTCAAACCTGTATTTGACTCATTTTAAACAGAGGTTTCTAGTTCCTACTGAGATGTCCTCCTTTGTTTCTTCCTTTTCCAACTCTCACTCTCTGCTTTCTGCAATTGTAAAGGTGGAGAAGCAATCCAAGTGCTACCGGGATTTTAGCAACTCTGCCATCTTGCTTGCACCTCTGGCAAAGCACCAGTGGTTAACCCAAGTGGGCTTCTTCTCCACTTTGATTGGCCTGGTTTTGCTCTTTGCCCCTTTCAGGCAGCTGTCTATTGTTTTGATGCAGTCAGTGGTGGCTGGAATGTGCTATAGGGATGCTATAGGGATGCTGCATCCCCTCATGCCGAGCCTTCTATGCTCTGTGCATCTGTCAAATGTTCAGACTAGTTTAATAAAAACAGATTTTACATAAAGGATTTAAAACTATTATGCAGGGATCTGGAGTTTTACTACAAAAAAGACTTTATCTCCAAACCCAAATGCAGCACCTGGAGGGTTTAGTACATAGACCTATGACAGTGCTAGGAGGCTGAGGTAGAAGGATGGCAAGTTCAAGGCAGCCTGAACTACCTAGTGAGTTGGAGACCCATATAGCAAGACTCTGTCTAAAAACCAAAACCCAAACCGGAGCATACAGAGAACTATCAAGCTGAGTTAAAACCCACTCAGAGGCCTATTAAGTCACTCACGTTACTACTCAGTTCTGTTCCTAGAAGCTTGTCTAATGACTCCTATTATGCGAATTCACAAATCTTTAGTATTTCATCTGTATAGGAGATATCGATAGGAATAATGTTCTTAAAGGGCTCTCAGCAAATATATAAGTGATGCTTGATGCTGCTTCTTAACAACATGGCCATTGCATAAAACAGGTGTGAGGTGTCCCTAGAGGAACCTAATTCTTTCTAGTGACCATAAGAGTTCAAATCCCACCTTTTTATTTTTATCAATATTGTTAGGCCAACCCTGAGCTAAATGCCAAGTAACAGAAGACAAGAACAATTTGATCCATCATTAAACAACAATGCTTCTTTATTTCACCAAACAGCCTCCACAGCCATGTGATAGATATTTAATAAATAATCACCAGGGAGCCAATATGAGGATTCCGGCTGCCTCCTGTGCTCACAGGAAACTTTACAGTGGCGCGCGTGTGTGTGTGTGTGTGTGTGTGTGTGTGTGTGTGTGTGTGTGTGTGTGGTGTTTAGGTCACAGATTTTGTCCTTGAAAACTGAATGGTTCCAACAAGGTGCTAATGATATGACTCCAGAAGCTGTTTGAGTAGACTCCAGCTTCTGGCCTCCTGGAACTAATTGGTGTTGCCAGGCCCTTCCTGCAGAGCCAGCTGTCTTTCTTTTTAATGGTCAGAGGAGATAAACAGAGGCTCAATGGGAGATCTATTTCTGGGTATAGAAAGGGCCTCTGTGCTGCCTGTTGAGGGAGGAAATCACCCAACCTCCCTTACGGGATGTCTGGACTGTTTCTCTCTCTCTCTCTCTCTCTCTCTCTTTCTCTCTCTCTCTCATTGCCAGCAAGGACTTTTTATTTAGCATCCATTTATTTAGCTTTGTAAAGCACCACAGAAATGTAGATCTTTCAGTCCCTGTGTCAAGTAGAAATATCCATGTAGGCACTAACATACAGGAAGTAGAATTTTTAAAGTTCGTTCTTTAGGGGGAAATCGAAGATATAGTCTAGAGGAAAGGCACTCTAAGAGGGTAGCCTGTGCCTGACATAACAAAGACAACTAAACAGGGCAACATGGACAGCCTGGGCAAAATGAAAGGCCCTAGCATAGGATGGAAAGGGCCTTGGGTAAGTCCTGGAGAAACCCATTATTAATTTGGGGTCACAATTACAACACAGAAATCGAAATAAAAACTGTTTCTAGCACTAGGAAAAGAAACGTCTTGCTCAAATCCCTGTTTATTTAAACAGAATTGCCTATGTTACTTTGAAAAAAACTTACATGGTTTTCTGTGGTGGTCGTCATCTGTTGCAATGACAAGGGGTGAGAGCTACATTTATCTATGGGTATGGCAAAAATGTAAAGTATGTTAAGGGATTATGTTGGTTTAAGAAAGTGGTGGCTATAGGTTTCCTACTGCAAAACAAAACAAAACAAAGCAAAATAAAAACAAGCAAACAAAACAAAACAAAATAAAACAAAAAACTGCAACCAGTTTAAATGGTTAAAGCTCAGTCCCAATGGATACTTCTACAAAATAATTCCTGTACTTAAGGTTCAGGGAACACTGTGGAAGAGGGGAATGAATGATTGTAAAAGGCAGAGGATAAAAGAGTTTGCTGTGAGACTGGGTCTCTCTCTCTCTCTCTCTCTCTCTCTCTCTCTCTGGATTTTCAAGACAGGGTTTCTCTGTATAACAGAGCCCTGGCTGTCCTGGACTCGATCTGTAGATGAGTCTGGCTTTGCTTTCACAGAGATCTACCTGCCTCTGCCTCCCAAGTGCTGGAATTAAACGCATGTGCCACCAACCTGAGACTGGGCCTCTTAATAATGTCAAAAGACATACCCATGAAGTCTCACCAATATGACTGCCTTAACACGAGATTAACAAGGACAACAATACACATGCCAAAGTGGATGGATGTCAGGGGATGGGGGAACTCTACAGTATATAAAGAACTATATGCAATTAAAAAATGCTGAAATCTAGGGAAGAATACAGCAATTGATCATCTAATACAAATGCCCAGCCCTGACAACATATACAAGTAACATTGTAGATATTGATCAGATTATATTTAGGAATATATATGTATATACATACACATTTGTGCATGTAACAACAACTAATGAAGAGGCCATGAATTTGAAGAAGAGTGGAGAGGGGTATATGGAAGAATTTGAAGCAAGGAAAGGGAAGGGAGAAATGATAGAATTATAGTATAATCTCAAAAAAAAAAAAGAAAAATGTGTATGTGCCTTTTGTCTGCATGTATATGTACATACCATGCCTGGTGCCTGTGGAAGCTAGAAAAAGTCACTGTATTTCATGAAACTGGAGTTAAAGATCGTTGTGAGCCACCATGTGGGTGCTGGGATTCAAATTTGAGTTTTCTGGAATTGCAGCTAGTGACCTTCACTGCTGAGCCATCTCTCCAGACCCCTAAACTGCTTTCATAAGAACTAGAGTCATTTATATAAGGTAGAGTCACCTTCACAAATAGGAGAGTATTTTGAGTCTAATGCAATGCATGTAGTAATAGGCTCCATGCAGTTGATTCAAATTTTAATGTAAAATGTAACTGGATTTGGACTGCAACAGGCTGTCACAGTTCTTAGAAGCAAGAGTGCTTCTATATGTAATTGGATATACATCCTCAAAATAGAGTATTCTGGGAAAGAGAGAATATTGAGGAAAATTTTCATCATGAACAACTGGGTTTCTCTGAGGTTTTGCTCTGGCCTTTCTTAGGTCCTTTAGTGTTAATGAGAATGACTGAACACCATGCCAGTTTTCCATGGTATTTTATACAGGAAATACCAGACAGTCTTCTGGAGTTCTTCCAAAAGTGAACTGTAGGTTAGTGTGCATCAGAGGTTGCTTTAGTCACCGAGGAATCACATAGCCACATTTTGAACTTGTAGTTCCTCCCTGGGATTCTACCAACATGCTACAGATGAAGATTCTAGAACAGAGGTTAGTCACCTTTGCCCTTGTATGTAACACTAGAAAGCAAAGTACATATTTGGTAGATGAAATGTCTTTGTTTTTTCTATCATGTCCAAGTCTCTTTCATTAATCCTGTCTTTAAGTACCTTACCTCCATATACAGTCAAACTCTGATGTAACATAGGATTTCAGTCAATAACAAGACACACTCCTTGAGATTGGATCATGCATCCAGTGATCCCACCAGTATCATTTTGAAGATGCTACCAGTCAATCAAATGGTTTGGAGCTGTGCTGACAGAAGCCAGGAGAGGCATGGGGGCAGACTCTTCTCTGAATTATCAGATGGAGCCCACCCTGTGGAACATTGACTTTGTATCTGTGAGAGAATACACGTCTGTTGTTTTTGAGCCACCTTATTTGTGGCACTTGGCTTTGGCAGTCCTGTGACACCAACAGAAGGGCCTTGCTCAGTAGTGACTTGTGCAGAGTGTTTAATTGAGAGAAATGGTCATTGTGGCCTGTGTGGGTACAGGCAAATGCTGGATCTGACAAAGATAGAGAGGTAACAGGAAGCAGAGAGCTACACTATGCCAGGGTTAGGTCACTTGACGGGGCCTGTCAGGGGTTGAAAAGTGCTGGAACTGAATGGTTTGAATTAATTTGATTGATCTTTGGGTTGTATGTATCCAGATTAAAAAGCTGAATGTTTTCCTCTGTGTCTTTGAGACAAAAGCCAGGCAAGTAGTGCCTCTAATCTGAGATCAGAAAGAAAAATGGGCATTTATTTGCCCAACCTTTCCCTCCTAGCTGCTAGGACCCAGGTTAGAGTCTCATGTCTTTTAAAAGAGAAGGCACATGTTCAACAAAAAATAGTGAATGGAATAAGTAAGAGTGAATACATTTTCAATGAGTGAACATCACATAGTACATCTAGTGTAATAAAACGCTTTCAGATACATGCTGCCATTTGATGGGAACAATTCTGTTCTTTTGTTACTCAAATTATAGGATTTTGGGTATTTGATGATTAATATCATCAACTCAGGCTCAACAATCAACAAGGACAAGCCTTTGACCATGCTTACATGGAATCATCTAGATCAGTGGTTTTCAACCTTTCTAATGTGGCTACCCTTTTTAATATAATTCTTTATGTTGTGTTGACCGCCACCCACAAAATTATTTGTTGCTATGTAATAATTTTACTACTGTTATGAGTTATAATGTAAATATCTGATATTCAGGGTATTTGATATATGACCCCTCCACAAAGGGTCACAGCCCACAGGTTGCGAACCTCCAGTCTAAATTGGTTAAGACTGGAGTTGGCACCATTGTCTAAGCTGGGATCTTGGAGTGAGTAAAAAGAAAAAAATACACCAAGCATGAGCATGAGCATGAGCAAGAGCAAGTCTAAGCTTCTTGTCTGAGGAAGCAATGTGACCAGCTGCCTTAAGCTTATGCCACGTCTGTAATAGGATATATCCTGAATTGTGGTCCAAAACCAAACTTTTCTGAAGTTGCTTCTGCCAGGTGTTTGATTACAACAACAAGGTAAGTAACTAATGCAGGTGCCTTGCTCTGTACAGCCATCCTTTCCAAAGTGTGGGACAGGCAAGTTATTTAGTGTTTATAAAGCTAATGAGTAATGCAACAAGGCTAATTCCAGAGCATTAAACAAACAAACAAACAAATATAAAAATAACCTTTTGCGGGTGAGTACTTAAGATGGTAGAGAGAATTTTGTTTACTATTGGGATGTAATAGTAAGAGCATGAGAACATCTTGTGTCCTGGGGACTGAACAAAAACAACCTGTAATGCACTGCCCAGTTTTGATCCTACACTGTCTTGCCTGTTTCATCCTCCCCACTCATCCTGCCTACTTCATTTCAGGAGGTGTTTCCCTTTGCAGCAGATAGTGCTGACAATGAATAGCTTTTAGTGATCCTCTAGTGCTCTCAGCTGAAGACACCAGCCTCTTCAAAGAACAGGAGCAGTTCACACCCAGTGTCTGGTCTGTGTAGAGCCTGAAGTTCCTTTTGTTGTAATGCTGAACACTCTCTGCTGGGCTTCTTAGGCAAGGTGGTCTCTTACTGACAGGCTTACAGAGAGTCTCCATTGCAGCCTTTCCTTCCTTTTCTGATCTTGCTTCCTGTATTCTTTCCCAGCCCTGGATCAAGGTAACTCTCAGCAGGAGCCATCCTAAATGCAAATCTCCATTTCCACTCCCACCAGCAGAGAAACGTGTCCCTGGAAAGTAATCACATCAGACTGTGGTTTGTGTAGCCTTACTCTGCAAACAGTTCTCTGTAAAGGACTGTGTCATTCATCAGACAGTGGACAGTTCTCATGGGCCAGCAACTAGCACAGGTATGGGTCACGTGGAGAGGAAGGCAGGGGGCACATCCATCACTGAATGCATTGCTCTGTAGGAGAACTGGGCATCTGCATACAGGGAAACTTGTGACTAGGGAAGTGGTTAGGTGTTGAGACAGGGCCAAGTGTCAGGCTAGGGGCTAGCTCAGTGAAAGATAGCATGTGAGATAAATACCAGATACCTTCTCTGGGCAACTAGGATCATTCTGAAAAGAGACCACATTTTTTTCAGGTTTCCTTTGAATACAAAAACAAAACAAACAAATAAAACAGCCAAAAGGACAATCAAAATATTTTGTCCAAAGACAAAGGAGCCATTAAACATTTTTTTCTGGACCATGTGCAAAATCTCCCCTTTACATTGCGAATGCAGCTAGCCAATGGTTAAAGAGGCTGTACTCAGCCTCCTGTTTTATTCCCTATGTATCTCTGGGCACAGACTTGCCTTTTTTTTTTTCCTTCTGAGGATCTAGGAAACCATATACATCTTCTTACAAGTACTCAATAGTTGTCTGCTGAATAAATAATGGAGAAACAAGTAGCTGAAATTAAGGGACTGTTTGGGATAGTGTATGAAAGATCAGACAGGAAGCTTGATAAAGTAACACTGGGGCACTTTTCACTTAGGACTGTCCTCTGGCTGGCTGCTACAACCTCTTTCCCTATTGTGACAAGTTGGATCAATTGAGAACTCCATAATCTTTCACTATTATTTTTCGGAATACTAAGGAAAATCGTGTTTCTTGTTTCTCCCATTAATGTTTCCTATTAAATGTACCGATGCTTGACATTCAAGCACATCCCACTTCCAGAGAATGAACATCAGGAACAAGCTAAGAAGACACAGTAGTCTAATCAGACCACAGAGCTAGGGCTGTGACTTCTGGACTAGTTGTTCTGAAGTTTACAGGAGCTACACAATACTGTACATGTACATGGGCTACTGAGCCACCAGGTCCAGTCCTAAGACTGTAAAATGCATCTTGGGGTAGTCAGACAGCACATGCATTGAAGTCTGACACCTGAAGTCCTTGAATGCACTGATAAAGAGTCACCCTGCTGTTAGAACGTCTAGGCTGGATAAGGGTTTGCTGTCCTAGTGGCTGGGTGCAACTTGCTTCTCCATCACACTTGCAAATCCTGTTAGAGCTACATTCAAATCTAACCAATTCTCATTTCATCTGCTCTCATTACCATCCATGCTCCAAGTCATCTTTAGATCCTGGCATCTATTCCAGCTTTCCTGTAGTCTTGTCTGGACCTTGGGTACTACTGTTGCCTGTGTCTTAGGTGCCTTCAACTGAGTTCCTTTAGCTTCATTCACATACTACATTCTCAGCAGCCTATACCCATGATGCCCATTTTTCTTCTGGGATTTAATTTTCTGATCTCTATAATTTACATATTTAACTTACTGGTAAAGTCCTTCCATCCCCAACAAGCATAAATATCATGAGGGCAGGAGTTTTTGCCTTGTTACCTGATATATCATCAAAACTTAGAATAGTCTGGCACATAGTAGGAACTCAAAAGGTAGGCGATGAGTGAACAAGTGGCAGGTATGCCTACAAGTCAGTCTCTTCATCCAGAAGAGTGGAGCAAGCTTCAGTGATGTGCTTCCTCTGACTGCTTGGGAATTCATCTGTCATAGATCAGTTCATTGGCCAGGCTGTAAGAAAATGGTAGGCTTTTGCTTCAAGGCTAGTTGGGAATGTTTGCTCTCAGAACTCAGCTACCATACTGGTAGGAAGTCAAAGCAGCTTACTGTGAGTATGATGGGAAAGAGAACCAAGGATTGGGTCATATAATCCAACACTTTAGAAAAACAGCCAAACATTGAGGTCTTAGAGGCTAATGCACATCCTTGGGGATGTTGAAAAGTTCAGTTTTCAGCTTCACTTAGCAGTTTTGTTCTAAAGTGAGTGGGTCAGAAAGGCAGAATATTGCTGTTCTGGAGTCCTGGAAGTCAAAATATTGGCACTGCCATGCTCTTTCTGGAAGTTCTAGGCCAAGATTCTGCTACTCTCTTGTGTTTATTTGGCAAGATGGGAGCTTTACTCCAGCCATGTGGTCATATCTTCTAGATGATAGACAAATATCATCTAGAAGCTAGGGCTACCTTCCAGTCACACTTTTAAAGGAGGAATGGAAAAGCTTCCTTTTTGAAATGGCGGGGTATGAGAAGTAATGGTACTTTACCTCCTACAGGAGCCACACTGTCAGGTGAGTGACACGGAATCCCTCAGAGTACAAAACAATGTGTGTTGAATGAAACAAGGTAACTGAGACCTTGAGCAAAGTAATATATTTAACCAATACTTAAGTCCAGAAATGTGTTAGGTATTAGTCACCAAAACAATTTGCCTTTGGGGACATTTCAAATGACATCCTAGATTCAATGTGTAATAATCAGTGTAAACTACCTTTCTCTAGTGTTCATGCCTATCATTAAAGATTCATCTTGTATTGGCTATGTTCCAAAGGAAAGCCACTAACTGAAGTATGAGCTAATATTTACTTACGTTTATGAAGAGCAAGGTAATATAAACACATATTAAACCCAGTTAAGCCTCAAGACTGCCTTTAGACATGTGCTATCATCATACGAAAAGGAAACCCTAATCACAGCAAAGTTAAGTAACATGCCCTGAATTACATAGCCTGGAAGTATGTTTCTCAGTTGGGGAACTGAGCTTAGCACTGAGCTATGTACATACCACCTTCAGAAGCCCACCTCAGCTGTGACAGGGTTAAAACCGGTACCATGTCTAAATTTCTGAAGGGTATAATCATTAACTTTTCAACAGGAAACTCCTAATGATCCTTGGTTGAAATATAAATTAATTATTAAGTACATGGAACAGGCTAATAGACAAGAACAAATAGGAATGTCCATAATGAGCACGTATCTCTCAAGTCTCGACATACAATACCACACTAAAAACATCTCTTAAAATATGGTGCCAAAACTGGGCAAAAACGAGAGGATATGAATTTAAAAACCACCAATTCATTTCCAGGACACATGTTATCTGATCAACACTGGTAGAGTCACTTGAACTAGAATTCTAGAAGAAATAGAAACATACAATTCAAAGTGCTTGCTTAGCTTGGAGCATATGTTACAAACATTTGTGGTATGCTGTGTGAATAAGTTTCTACAGTATTATGCATGTAAATATTATTGGCAACTGTTGTTATAATGAGGGGTAGTATCTATTTTGCATTTAAATTTACAGCATGGGGCTTAGAGATGAGTGCTTACTAAAACGAGCATTATTAAATGCAATTCAAAAGTCAGTGCAGTGCATATAACCAGCTTACCTGTCATTTAAAAAGATCAGATGCAATTCTTTTCACCCATCAAACAGCAAATACTATTTTAAAGGATAAAACAGAAAGACTACTCTAAATGGGTGCCAGGAATATAACTTGGCATCAACTTTGGATGATGCCACCTGGATATAGGAAGCGGCATGTGCCACAGGTTTTCAGCCTGTGACCCCCAAATCCATTAAGAATGTGTGTCAGAATTTGTGTTCAAGAAGAGTCCCCTTATTCTGCTGACAGTAGTGAAGTACAAATAGCACATGCTAGCTGAAAAGGCGGCTAGTGTTTACATCTCAGCAGATGCCATATACAAGTCACCTTTATCCATATCTGGGACTATGGATGACTTTATTCTTCGGGAATGCGCCAAATTATGTTTTTCCTTCTATTCTTTCAAGTGCTGTTATAATATATATTCCAAGATACATTTAAAGTGTCCAGATTTCAATGCACAACACAGTTCGCATGTGAATACATCCTGGAGTAACAGATTGTACTATTCTGGAAAGCTTCTTCATTCTCCTCCCTAGTCAACAATCCCCACCCTGAAAGCAGCAACCATGTTCTGACCAGTGATTAATTAGTTTTGTCGGTGTTGATCACTGTTATTCTACATTATACTTTTCAAGGTGTCTGGCTTACTTTATACTACACAGTACCTGTGAGATTCAGCTCCTTTTGAATAGATTTCTCAGTCATTATTTGATTTTTTTTTTATTTTCATTGTCCTGTAGTACTTCATTTTATGAATGTGTCATATTGTAAAAATGGATAAATGGATATTTATCCATTTTTATTCTTCATCAAAATCATGTGTATCTTGTTTGGCCAACTATTGCCCCCTTTCTAGGCAATAGGACTAGGAAAAAATTGTTAGGATATAAATTGTTAGAATATAAAACATATATATTTGAGGTAATGGTTTCTATTTTCCTTTGTTTATCCAGCTCTCTCAGTAAAAGAATAATCACTACTCAAGTAATTCCAAATTAATTTGTAATTGATGAGTATTGATTGATTTTGCCTTTTAATTTACTTAGAATCAAAATCTATTGGGAAAAAAGACATGAGTCTTCTCTTTCAAAAACTTTTATTAGGTATTACTAGATGACTCTGCATGACATTTGCACACATCATGTGGTAAACAATACTCCACAGTAATCTACACTGTACACACAGTGACAATTGGAACCATTTAACTTCCACTAGTTTCATTCAAGTAGAGTGGCTCTTTATATTCTCCCATGATATCTTATATCATAATTAATATTACCCTCCCAATTAAAAAAAATAAATCCAAAATAATGATCTCTTTTTTAAAAGTTACAATAAAAGGATATAGGGACATTACTAAGAGTCTGCAAGTAGACTCCATCTTTTCAAAGACTTATCCCCACAGTTTGTGTGACCCGATACTTGCGTTGCGTTTTACAAGTGAGATAGTACTTACTCAGAAGGAACATGCTATGTATCCTTTAGTGGACATGACATATCCACTAAAATCTCTTGAGGTAATGGATTTTTAAATTTCATTACTTTAAAATAAAAAAAAAAACAAAACCAAAACCAAAAAACCTGGTCATTTCCAGCAGGGTGTATTGGTTGGCAGGAAGATTTTTTTTCCCTTTTGTGAAATATTTATACATTTCCATATATAACCCATGTCTTTGTCTTTTCTTCACCCTTGGTTTAATTTAATCATCATTATCATGTATGTTTAGACTTTTCATATATATGATAATATACATATATATGTATATGTATCTATCAGTCACAACAAAGTCAGTATTTTGGATAACACAAGATAAAAGGCACAGAGCTAAAAGAGTAAATAATAGACATAATGGCTTCAAGTTGCTACAGTCTACTGTGAATGGATAATGTGTAAATTGTGACAACTACATTTTTTTGCTTCTATAAGAAACTCAATGATAGAATATTGTCAAAGTCAAGTTGTAAATAGATACATTTCTAAAGTGCCACAGTTATATTTACTTTTAATGACATTTGTAAAGTTTTGTGGCTTTACCATAATAGGAGCCGCAGACAAGCTCATCGATTGTTTCCAGTTTATTCAGCCTTTGTGTGTGTTTTAAAAATAAAAATTAATTCCAATAACTTTGATTTCCATTATTTAATATTCATTTTCTTGCTTTAGCTTAAAAATAAATAACAAACTTAAGAAAAATACAGCTAATTTATTATTCTAGAGACAACACAGTAACAAATGCAGACTAGGTACACCTATAAAGACACCTGATTAGCATGCTTTACGCAGAGGGATCCAAGAACACTAACAGGAAATGTATGGCTCTTCTGATAAGAAATAAAGTCACATGAAAGAAATAAGGCACTAATAACATTCACAAATATTACATCATCACACAAGCACCATATGGAAGGTTCAGGACTGCACAGTAGCTTTAGCATTACTGGAGAGTGGAAACAATGTTGATCTTCCATGCTTTCTTCAAGAATTCTTTCTTTTCAATGATCAGTGCACTAACACTGCAGTGCCTAGAGCAGACACTATGTACAATTCATGCAGTGCCTAGAGCAGACACTATGTACAATTCATGGTACCAGCTGTATAAAGCACTGATCGGAAGGTGACCTCTTCAACAATATAAGAAATCGGGTCTTCTGATACCTTTGTTTTTCCACCTTTTAATTTTGAAAAAATATTTTTTTCCATTTTCCAATTTCTTTTCAGGGATTAATTAAGAATATCAATGATGTCTATTTTGTTACTTCTACCTGCCTACTTACTAAAAATACATTCAAAATGGCTTCTTCCATGTAATTTTATGAAGATCAAAATTAGCAAGACAACTACTGAAATGCAGAAACAGTTTAAAAAAATTTAAAAATCAAAGAAATACTTTCAACACGAAAAGCATTATGACATTTTAATTGGAAAGGAGCTATAACAATTATAGAAAAATTTAAACTGTGCAATAAAAAGAAGTGACAACACCTGGTATAAATAAGTAATGCAAACTACCCACATTAAGATGAAGAAACCATTATCCCTTGTTATTATTATTGAGAATATAATTAAAATGAGATATGGTCTCATATTTAAATAGGAAATGTAATCTTTCACTAGAATGTCAATTTCTGAATATGCAGTGTAGTAGCAACAGATTAAAGACACAATATTTCTTTTTAGCATTTTCAACACTTAGAAAAAAGAAGGCATAGATAATATGATTGTCCTTAAAAGTTTGCAAGAGATATAAATGGTATTTTTCATGAAAATGTCTCAACAATTTTGCCTAAAAGAGAAACCAATCAACCAGCACTCCTGTACAGAGTCTTAATAAAAATGATGGGCTAATGTACTGACACCTGCATGCTGCTGGGTTTTGTTTTGTTGGCATTTGATGATTTGCTTTTGAGACAGAGTCTCACTGTGTAGCTCTGGCTGTGCTGGAATTCACTAGGTAGATCAGGCTGTCCTGGAACTTACAAATGGTAGGATCAAAGCCATGTGCCTGCTGCTGTTTTATTAGATTTTTCTAACAGTTAAAGATGTACTCCTTACTAGTATATTAATAATTATTTTAATAAGCAAAGAGTGTGCCAATGTTTTTCTTTTTCCTCCCACAAGGGGCTAAAAGAGGCTTTATTAGAAGGTAGCAGAGGTGTCAGCAGTCCTACGGAACAGGATTTAAATTAAAGTCCCTAAATTTATTGTGTCATGTGAAGCCAGCGCTGGAGGATACAAGGATAATGGTTACTGCAGACACCTGCAGCAGTGTACACATGCAATATGTCTTCTGCCTTTCAACACAGAACCAATTTTTAAAGGGCAGGGGAGAAGGAAACAAGCAAAAAAAAAATCTATATAAAACTAAAGTGGACCGGCCTGTTTAAAGATTCCACTGTGGACTGAGGAGGAGTCAGAAGCAAATCCAGCCAACCCCAGACCTAAGGCTTCTGGCTGGGCCACCTGCCAAGCATCCTACCTGGATGCCTGTTAATTTTCAAAAAAATTTGCACCAGTTCATTTCTGTTTTGACAGATGGTACTGATCTAAGCATGTATATATAGCCAATTACTATTCTGAATGTCATATAAAGTAAGGTTTTCATAAGTTTTCAAAACACTACCTAGAGAAATTTAATTGTGATGAAAATGGCTCACAATAAATATTAGCTATTGAGGAGTTATCACATGCAACTTCAAAAATGGGCATTAGGAAAGGACCTACATTCAGCTGCTAAAAAGTAATGATACTGTATCTAGAATTTCTTTGTAAAGAAACATAAAACATGCTAATTTTCTATAGGCTAAAGATTAGATGTGTGCATTAGTTATTCAGATATTAATTGTTTGAAACAATATATTTAGATATTGAGGGAGTAATGCTAATGAAAAACTGGTATTTTTTTAAGAATTTAACTAGAATATTAAGACAATTTTCCTAGCTGCTCACAAGGCGAACCCTTGACACTGAAATGGTAAGTTCAGCACAGCCTGCCAGCCTCAAGGAGAAAACCTGAAATGAGTGTTTCTGTGATTCTTAGGACCATTTAATGCCGAGTATGGCTCTCTGAACATTTTTGTTAAATAGTAAAACTATACTAAATATATTTTGAATGTGGCTGATATATAAATCCAATTAATCAAAATCTTCGACTATTTTCAAATGATAAATGGTTTCTCTAGAATAGGGCCATTCCTGGTTATAGGAAGGGTGATCTACTTTAGATTATGAAACTGTCTAATAATAACCAAAGAGCACAAATCATTCACTGTGTATTATGTACAATTGCTACTCTGTTTAGGTCCAACCTAAGTTCAAGCTAGAGGTTGTTTTTACTTAAAGACCAGTGATCATAACTATAACATTTTGGATGAAGAATAAAAGACTACGTGTCAGGCTGTGTGGATGTATATGTGGTTTTTGTCCATCAGATATGCAGACGCTGCTGGACTAAGTTTCCAGTGATTGTGAATTTCTTAAGTTTGGCTCTATAGTTCGTATGTTAACTCCCTGGTCCAACTGGCATCTCATTTGTTTGACTTAACTTGGCAGGGCTAGAGAGAGTTCCTGAATTCCTATCAAGAATCAGGAAAACTGATGCAGACACTCTGGATCCATTTCAGTTAGTAAACAAAAACGATAGATGACGCTTTTACCACCAGAGTCAAGTCACAAAGTCCTTCCAGCATAATTTCATGGCATTTCAGTGAAAAGAGCTAGTGGTGAAGACAATTCATTCCTCGCTGGCCAAGGCAGGGAGGTGACTGAGGAAGTGAAAAGAACGGTTGTCTGGAAAACAATAGGCATGTGGGGCTGAGGTACAGGAGTACTGCTGTACACACACAAGGAGAAACAGTGGTAGCATTCAGCTCAGAACTGAAAAGCAAACATTATTGTCAATGCTAATGCGTCTACATAGCCCAATAAATCAATGAAGTATTTTTAAGAGACATAAAGAAATAGCCCTCAAAAGGCATTGGTAATATTTCATGTATCTTTCAAAGATGTTTTCTGCATTTCAAGTCATTATTCTCAAAACAGTCCCTTTTTCAGTCAAAAGAAAAAAATATAATTTCTAATATGCATGATTACATGCTTGTACAACTGACAACACGAACAAGGATGCGTAAGGTATATACAAAGGTATGCTTTAATCAGCAGATAGATAATAACAATAGTCTCACACTACTGGGACTTTGTTGGGTCTGGATAACATCAACTAAAGCTGCAGATTCACAGAGTGACGATGCATACAGCACATGGCTTTGAAATCAGTCTTAGTTGTCCACTCAAAGGAAGAGACACAGTGGAGTCCCATCCATTGATTTGCTTTCAAAAAGTAAAATCACCGTCTTAAATACCCTTTCAAGCTTGGAGTGCTTGTTTCATTTTGATAATACTATTTCTGTGTACGTATCTTAGTTTTATTGATAGGATCATTGTAGAGGCACATGGTAGTATGTCATCTTGGAAGTTAGTGTCTATAACTGTAGAAAAGTGTACAATTAAATTATAATTTGAAAAAAATGTGCTCCAGCTATTTTATTTATTTTGTTTCTAGTAAGAAAAATTATTGTATAGAATTCATGGACTATGAAATACAGGTAAATACAATTAAAACTTTCACTAGAAATTAATATTTTAAACAAAGATTCAAGTGAAATTATCACATAGCAGCATTATTTGCTGTGAGTTCTAAACAGCAAAATTGTTGCAAAAATGTTTCAGGACTACTAAAATTTTAGGAGGTCTATATTTGAGTGCTTTATACTCAAATAATATTTAAAAATGATTTACATAAAGTGCTTAGCTTCTGATTCCTCATGTCTGAAGAATTTACACATATTTGCTGGCACGAATCCATTCTCGCTGCTGAAAAGCATACATGTGTCCCTTCTGTTTTATCAGTTAATTACTTAAACGGCACAAATGCTGGGGAAAAGTGCATCCATGTTAAGGCTGGCAATTATAACAGACATTAGCATAAAACAATAGTGGAGACAGACTTTAACCACTGACATGGAAGGACTCATGTTACTCTTGTTTGTAACTTGTTTATAAAACTAATATCCAAAGTTAGATTTTCTTGGTTTTGTACTTATATACTCTCTAATATTATTTAGGCCACTAGCTTTTTTTAATAAGCAGGACAATGGCATCATAAATCTCTGATAGTAAAACAGTTTTATCTGTTGCAGGGAGGAGCTATGTTGGTAGACGCAGTGAATCTGAGAGAATCCAGTAGAAACACTGAGGCCACACAGGCCAGGGTGAGCTGTTCCCCTCAACATGCTTGTCCTCTTCTCTGATGGTGACTCAAGTGTGGACAGAAACATGTTTGTACTTAACATAGGACAGACGGTGACTGCAGAAGGGTAGGGTATTACAGGAACACTGAGCATATATCTGGGCAGTGAGATGAAAAGATAAAGACTCAAGCAGGGTCCTGGGATTTGGGATGATACTACAGAGTTGGGCATTTCCCAAGAAGTGCCACTGAATATTGATCCCACAACAGAGAGATATAGATACCATGTTGCAACACGTTTGGTTCATCTTTAATTGTTCTCCTATCTGTTCTTGTAGGATATGCTAAGTGGCTAAGTGCTGCACCATAAAGGTGGGAAGAGGATGTTGCTGTGTTACAGGTCTGATGCCTTTCCCTTCTCTCCAACCTTTCATAAATGAGGCACATAAATATGAGGAGTGTTCTAGACATCTATCCGTTTGGCTGGAGCACTAAAGTTAAAAGGAAGCAATCTAAAAACCAATTCATCTTTTTCACACTGTCAAAAAGACAGCTCATTATCCTTTAGCTTCACTGGGAACAGATTAACTTTCTGCTTTAAATTTTGGTAAGGTATCTTAGCAATCTTTTAAGGAGAAAGCCTCTCAAAAGATGCTTGCTTTAAAATTAGGCACTCTCTACTCACAAATAGGGTCTTGAATATATTATTTCTCCGGTCTCATTTTTCTGACTACATCTTAAAAATCTTTATTACATATACTGTGTAAAAATAAAGTTCAAAGTCCCATGGAAATAGTTATAGTAGGTAGCGAAATACATGAAGGCAGAAGATGTTTAGTTTGTGACAACTAAAAACTACCTTGTCTGCCCTTTAACTAACGAACTGACTAACTAACTAACTCAGTCAGTCAGTTAAAACATAGCTTTATGTTGAATTAGTAAGTAATTTTCAAATGGGCAAACACTAATGGAAAGTGATATTTCCAATATTTCAAAATATGAAAAAGAGACAGAGCCAAGGATGTCATTCTATTTGCAGAAAACTAACACACGAGGGTACATACATACACACATAAGAATACACACTTGCCGGGCGTGGTGGTGCACGCCTTTAATCCCAGCACTCGGGAGGCAGAGGCAGGCGGATTTCTGAGTTCGAGGCCAGCCTGGTCTACAAAGTGAGTTCCAGGACAGCCAGGGCTACAAAGAGAAACCCTGTCTCGAAAAAACCAAAAAAAAAAAAAAAAAAAAAAAAAAAAGAATACACACTTATTTGTACATTAGAAGAAAGGAAGCATCTAGGAGGATAGTTCTCAGACCATTGATAGTCACCCCCAAGAAAACAATGGGTAGATAAGCAGAGAACTTTGTATTTTATAGTTCTATATGGTTTGATTTTCTTTAGGAACACATATACATTTACAATGGTAACATATAATGACAAGCCATAGATAAAGAACATTTAACATGTATACTTCAGTTTTCAGAATATACTCTAAAGGTTACTACTGTTCTACCTTCAAGTTGGCACTGACATAGAAACACTTTTTTTTCATTTTCTGACTCTTCTCAAGATTTTTATGACTTAGTAAAATATTCATAAATGATTACTTTTAAGTTACTGCCATGGAAAGAACACACATACATGTGTATGTGGTTGTATATACTTTAAAAGACAAAAATGCATATAATTATTTTACAAATCTATGCACTTACAAATGAGATGCCTGTTCAGCACTTTGTGCAATCTCCCAGCCTCTGATGAAACAGCCTTTCCTCGTAACAAATATCACCTTGTAACTCATATATTGGAAAAATTTTCAAATCATTTAAAATACCTGTAAAAGATAAGTTATTTAAAGACTAGAATAAAAATCCCTGAGTAGGCCAAAGACAACAGGCACAATAACCCAAGAACACAGACTATCTCAGACCCCAAAGTCCCTATTCACTCAGGAGGTGTTGTACAAACAAGGTAAGGTTAGATATGACATACAGATATATGTATACATAGACACAAAAGACACATCCATCCTACTCACATCTGGCCAAGCTGATGACCAAGTCCAGGAAAGATGAATTTCTGAAAAATTAAGCAATCTTACAGCAGAGACTTAGTCTAGAAGTCCTCGTTGTTTTGGTCTAAGACTAGCACAACTAAAGCAGACAGTAAACACTTGCCAGAAGAGTGGCTGAAGGCACGGTCAGATGAATTTGTGAAACCAGACACCGTTGTTCTTTACCTCATACCATAGCCTAGAATATGCAATTCTGGAGTCAGCAGTGCTGCACTCAGTCCACAGCAGCTCGTCACAATTGCTCAGAAGGAATGCCACCATGCTAGCTTAAACTTGGACTGTCCTTCACCGACATGGACTTTTCCAGTGAAACACAAGGGTATAAAGTTCTTACTCTCTGGTTTCTGAAACCATGAAATAGCCATATAAATGTGAGTGTCTACGTCAAGCCAAACATGGTTACATTTATGGTAACCAGATAATTTTGAGAACTAAGGGATAAATGGAAAGTTTAGGCATCTCTGCATCCCTTCTTTGTTTTAATAAACTGAATGATGAAAGCAGAGAAATAGAGCTGTGCTGTTAAATTACATTTCCTTACTCAAAAGAACTTCCTGAAAATATTTTCATTTGCTTCCTTCTCGAAAAGCAGTTTATGTTTTGAAGAAACTATGTATATAAAAAGCTGTTTTCACGTTGTCTCTCTATAAGGAGATATCAACAAATCATGTACCCACAAAGTAAACATGGGTAAAAACCCTCCAAAACTAGTATTTATTTTTGTAAAAAACTTGAGGACAAATAAAAAAAATGACAGGAGAGGAAACATTCAATAATTTTTAAAAACTTGACCTAAAGCAGAATTATCTAGGATTATAAGGTGGTAATTAAATAATGAGCAGAATGAGAATTAAATTAACAGTTTAAGCACTTTTCTTCAAAGCAAAATATTTTTTTCTTTATTAAATAATCCCAGGACAGGCTAAAAAATGTGTGTCAAAATCCAAGGAATCTGAAAAGAGCAACTGTTGGAAACTTGGGACTTTCTGAAACCATCCGTATGGATTTGTCAGTTTACAATGTTTGGTATGTGTCAGAGTGACATCACATACAATGCTGTGTGTGCATGTGACCATAGGAAGAGCAAGAAACAGACAGTTACCATGGAAACAATCTGTTGTTGACATTGGCTTTAATTCAGTACATTACCAAGTTAGGCCCACAAAAATAACCATCAAGGCTGAAAGGTTCTATGAAAATAGACATGGAAATAGGCAAGCACATGGTTATGGAGCCTGGTTTAATACGTGTTTATATACACACATTCACATCCTTATATACGGACCAGTAACTCATGGTTCTTTTCATTAATTTAGTTTCATTAATTCCCTCTGGGTGCTGACATTTTTTTTAAAAGCAATTACAGTATCCAAAAACCAAAACAACGATACCATTTGGGTTACAGATGGTAATTAGGTACATTTGGTGAACTTTGATTTATCTTCTGAAAAGTGGCCTTGTTTGTTGAGACAGGCAGGATTCAGCTATGCATACCATGTCTCAGAGACAGCCCGGGGGAAGCACAAGGTTCAGACAATCCAAATAACACTCCAGGTGAGGTATCCTCAAAAGACATCTGAGAATATCCTGTTCTCAAAACATGTTCTTCCAAGAACCACAAAGGTGAGAGTTACTATATAAATGTATATAGTGAACGAAAGTGACCATTTTTTTTTTTTTTAAAAAGCAGCAATCTGCTTAAGGAAAAGACAGGATGCCATGTTGGGAGTGCACCGTAGCTAGAGGCACTGTGGTCTGCAGAGAACCACAGGAGACAAGATGGCAGAAGTTCCTCTAGGTAGTTTTAAGGATCCAACTCACAGACAAGTGCACCATCCTGCACGGCTCCTCCCGGTACCGGCTGACAGCATGTGAAATCCTCTGTGGATTACCAGTGCATACCTGTCCGTGATCGCTTTCTCTGTTTTTTACAAAGGCAATATATAGGAAATACAAATAAACCTAGAGATTGAAAAGAAACGAAGGCAATTAGGGAGGAAAGTGCTGAGGTATGTGTGTGTGTGTGTGTTTGTGTATGTATATCTGTGTACACATATATATGTACATACATATATATTTAAATTTTCCCAATTTTACTTATTTACAAACTAATTTACAACAATAATTATTAATAGTTCACAAACATAAAATTAGTATGGGATGTGTTTTCTATACGACTTCATTCTTTCTATTTCCCTGTAGTCCTTTGACCCCTTTATCACCTTCAGTCATACAAGTCTAATTAAAAAACCACCAGCACAACAAAGCCAATGTTTTCTAGGAAACCATCTAGCCTTATGTCCATGTCTTTATTGTCACAATCCTATAATTTGTACACTATAATATTTATTTCATTATTGGTTGGCATACATTTTATATAAGAACATACATGTGGTTCTAACAATTTTGAGGCCTTAATGAGACATAAATTCCTCTACTTGACAGCACAGATAATAACATCTGTACTATAAAGTCCCAACTGACTCTAATGACTTCAATGTAAGATATTTTGTAATTCTCTCTTCCCCACACATTCACTATCTATAAAGAGAAGTTTACACATGGAAAATCATTTAATTCAGCAAAAGCACCCCATTTTCTATAGGGAATAATGATCAATGTAGCTTCTATCCAGAACGTTTAAGTTGACATTTCTAAAGGACTGCTTCTCAAAGAGCAGCCAATGGACTAATAGCATTAGTAGCATCTGGACCATTTTAGAAATGTAAACTCATGGATCCAGCCAGCACACTGTGCTAGAAGCTGACAGTAGGATCTAGTAATGTGTGTCTGCAACAGCTCTACAGAATAGCTGTATCATGCTGTTTGAGAACCACTCCTTTAATAGATATGCTTATATACTAAAGTCTCATAAACACATCCTGTAGGAAACATGTTCCTCTGACTTATATGCCCTGAACTGCATGGCTGTTTGAAGCAAGGCAGAGCAGAAACCACACAAACTGACTGACTCACACCACCACTTGTACACTCACATGGTCTCTACTGCCATGGGAGAATTCTAATCTCAAATATGTCATGTGTCTTACCGATTACAACTGCTATGGCCCCTAGTGCCAATCCCAAAACCAGGATGAGAGGCGCAATGAAGAGCTTTCCAGCTGGAAAACAAAAGTATAAGAATTAAAGGCTCTCACTGCTGAGTTACAGAGCAGTTACAGTAATTCTTAAAGAAGCACAAGAACAATTAAGGGCAAATATAGAACTGATACATGGTATACAGTGCCACAAAGCCATGGGCAGATGTCGTGTAGCCACAGGTCCCTTACTATTTATACCCAAATAGACTATAATCCTTCTCACTGATGCACTTCAGTCTCTGTGCTTTTCCTTTAGATTTCTCCTACTTTCAACATTTAAAATGCTGAACGATTAAGAATGGAGTGACTCAGAGGATAATCTATTGAGCTCAGAAAGTTAGACAGCCAGTAGGGATCAGAGAGGGTGTCTGACCAGCCCCATGTCTATGAACAATGTTTTATTTACTTGCTAGATAAAGAGGGACATCATATGAATGTCTAACAGACTGAACTGCAAATGGGATGCCTGAAGACAATTGCTAGAGGAACTTCCCACTGCGTAAGTGAAGTGCTGGAAGTTACCCAAGTGGATCACTGAAACAAATGTTAACAGGAAGCATTGTAAGACAGCTCAGTGCTGGCAGGCACAGCACGCTTGGCAGCACCAGCGGTTTCTCTGCTGAATGAATATTTGATCTGTGATAATAATCATCATTGTTACATGTAACTGCAGCCCAGAAGCCACTAGAGGACTCCCTATGTCTCTAAAAGGCTCCAACATAGACAAAAACAGGATAGTTACTTATGTTTTGTTAGTGTGCTGTGACTTTTGACATAACCGTACAAACGAAATGTCACAAAGAGTGTGAAGGGAACAGAACGTCTGCAGTAGTCACACAGCTACTTAAGAATTACATAGCAATACCATCTACAAGTTATGATCATTGACCAATGAAGGAAAGATAATTCAGCCATTTGTTGGGAGTTTGGCAGGAAAAAATTAACTTTTTTAATTCATAGAAAACAGTTTGGAATTGGATGACTAGATATAAAAAATACAGTTTTAAATATCAATTTTAACATTACTTAATACCTAGTATTTAGATACGAATTGTTGTCCATTTAACATAATGCCCAGACATATGTTTTTTTCTTTTGCTTTACACAATAACAAAACTCAGTTAAGTGACATGAAATCTTATTGAACAAGGGCGTGTGTATCCATCGAGCTGTGTGGAAGAATCTAGAATACAGTACAAAGGGTTACACATTTTAAACGTACAGCTTAATCTCTTTAGTAATACATCCTCTTAAAGTATCCACCAAGACATTTTCTTCAGTGCATCAGAACATAACTGTCAAGTAATAATAGCACTGACATTTTCTTCCCAACCATTACGGAGTTCAAGGAGCAAATGTCTGTCCTTTAGGAGGAATAAACTTGACAGTGTAGGACATGGACTTCTAAAGATGATTTTGACTGGAATAAGCACACTTTCTCCTATTCCAAGATCAGTAACAATTCTTTTAGAACATCATTTTCAATAATCAAATATAATTTTTTCACAACCATAAATTATATCTTATTTAAACATTTTTAATTTAAAATTTTGTTTAATTTCTGCTATGACAATCTACCATTGATTGTGTCTTAAGATTTACTGTTTTATTTGTTTATTTCTTTGGGATGTGTGTGCTTTCTCATCATTGTCCCATTTCATATTCTATAGACAATCAACAGCACATCCTTGTGTTTAGATACCTGTTAAGTCCATACATTCTTCTTGTCAACAATTGCCTTTCCCAGGGTTTCAGAAGCGCTGATCATGAAACAATGTCATGTTAACAACCTTAACTTTTCAATTTTGTTCATAAAAGGAGTGATTCTCTTCTCACTCTTTGGTAAAGGACCTACTAGAACCCCTGGTCCATAGCAAGCCCTGGAGATTCTCATGGCTGATATTCTCACGCTATTGCCCTTCCTCAGATCCTAAGGAGGCACCTGAGAGCAATCATGTGTGCTACTTACCACAGACTGACCCTCGAACTAATCTTCTTAAATGAGGTCTCTCTGGGAGGTAGCGATATTTGCATCCAAATATACTGAGGTTTGATGTGTGGTCTCCGAAAAACCGGAGCTGGCGGTATCTCTCTCCACATCGATAGCAAAAATTAGTGTTACACTGTGAACAAGTCATATGGTCACACCCTTCTGTTCTCTGGATATGGATCTGGATAAAGGGACAAATAGAAGGATATGCAATTAATGTGTTTAAAAAGTAAAATATGTCAAGTAAAATAGATCGGTTTTACCAAATTAAAAGTCTTATGAGCATCCCTGAAGTGAAGTTTTCAATTTGTTTATAATCATATTTATAAGGTTCCCAATATTGGTTTTATCATTATGATCCTGTAACGTGGCTTTAAGAAATGCACACTGGGGAATATTTTAACGTAGTTAGGAATTTTATAATTAGAACAAAGAGTCAAACCTGCCAGAGTTTGTTGTTTGATACTTAGCAGGTAAGTTGTTACCAGAATCTACAATTTCACTTGTGACTCTACTCTTTTCTCCTCAGGTACACAGGGTTAGTGGTATGTGGTCAAGGGCATATGAGCAGTTACCTTTCAGGGTCCCTATTAACTCAAAGCTGATGATCCTTGCTACTGGTCACCTTCCCCTTTCTCTTTGTATACAGTTTCTCTTTGTATATGCTATCCCATAGCAGTGGATGCAGCCTATCAATTATCTGAAGGTCCCTCTTGAAGGACACATGTAAACTGTAAATAAAATCTGATACAAGGCCTCCCGGGTACTAGCTACTATAGGAGTTTGATATTAAGGTCCCATTGTAGTAGACAGAAATGAAAAGCAAAACATTTTTGTGTCCATAATATAAAGAACTAATTATTTCATTTAACATCTCATAATTAATATAAAATTAAATGTAATATTACAATACATAACAATAAAACAGAATCAATATTCCTGAAGTTATTTACATATAACTCAATAAAATATAGAATACCTAAAAAGTAAAAATAGAACTTAGTTTTTAATTTTGGTGTAGATCTCATTTAGTCAAAAGATTGAATAAAAATAAAAGAATAAACATTCAACCATTTAAAAATTTTATCAGCACAGGTCAGTGTACAAAATTTTATCTTTCATTAAGAAATGTTTACTTTATTAATCAGGAAAAAAAACTACATTGTTATTTCTGTGTGATTGTTACCAACTGATATTTTGCTCTAGATGCAACACTAAACTCTTATTTTAAAAGAATCTTGAGGCTGGAGAGATGGCTCAGTGGTTAAGAGTCCTGGCTGCAGTCTCTGGATGGCCTTTCCTTCAGTCTCTGCTCCACACTTTGTCCCTGTATCCCCTTCCATGGGTATTTTGATCCCCCTTTTAAGAAGGACTGAAGTATCCACACTTTGATCTTCCGTCTTCTTGAGCTTCCTGTGGTCTGTGGACTGTATCTTGGGTAGTCCGAGCTTCTGGGCTAATATCCACTTATCAGTGAGTGCATTCCATGTATGTTCTTTTGTGATTGTTTTTCACTCAGAATATTTTCTAGTTCCATCCATTTGCCTAAGAATTTCATAAATTTATTCTTTTTAATAGCTGAGTAGTACTCCATTGTGCAAGTGTACCACATTTTTCTGGATCCATTCCTCTGTTGAGGGGCATCTGGGTTCTTTCCAGCTTCTGGCTATTATAAATAAGGTTGCTATGAACATAGTGGAGTATGTGTCCTTATTACATGTTGGAGCATCTTCGCTGACAGGAGCCTGATATAGCTCTCTCCTGAGAGGCTCTGCCAGTGCCTGACAAATACAGAGGTGGATGCTCTCAACCAACCATTGGACTGAGCATAGGGTCCCCAATGGAGAAGCTAGAGAAAGGCCCCAAGGAGCTGAAGGGGTTTGCAACCCCATAGGAAGAACAAAAAATATGAACCAACCAGCACCCCCCAGAGCTCCCAGGGTCTAAACCACTAACCAAAGAGTACACATGGAGGGACCCATGGTTTTAGTTGCATAAGTAGCTGAGGATGGCCTTGTCAGTTATCAATGGGAGGCACGGCCCTTGGTCCTAAGAAGGCTGGATGCCTGAGTATAGGGAAATGCCAGGACCGGGAAGTGGAAGTGGGTGGGTGGGTGGAGGAGCAGGGGGAGTGGGGATGGGATAGGGGGCCTTTGGAGGGGAAACCAGGAAAGGGGATAACATTTGAAATGTAAATAAAGAAAATATCTAATTAAAAAAAAAAAAAAAAAACAAAAAAAAAACCCAGAGCTTTGGGAGAGTGTCCAGAGCATGAGTTCTGAGTTATATCTAGATTTCTAATTTTATCAGTATTGGTAATATGTTTTTATACTCCACTTTATGACACACAAAAAAGTCAGAGGTAGTTTAAAAGTGAACATTTCAATGTGCCATTTGAAAAAAAAAAAAAAAAAAAAAAAAAAAAAAGCCCTGACTGCTCTTCCTGAGGAACCTGGGTCAGTTTCTAGTACCGACCTGACAGCTAAAAACCATCAGTAAATCCAGTCCCAAAGGACCTGATGCCCTCTTCTGGCCTCCATAAGCACCAGGTATTCACATGGTATATAGATATTTGAAGTCAAATACTCATACACATGAAATAAATAAAAAGGTATAGATTTGTATATATATTTACCTCAAATGGTGTTTGGGATCTGGGAGAATGAATTAGAAGGAAGAGTAACTGTATGAGAAAACTGAAGAAAAATCTCATGACATCACAGTTCACCCCCCTCAGTACAAACCCTCAGCTAGTTTTCATCTATCGAATACAAATAATATAAGCTTCAGATTCTTATCTAATTATAAAGTAAATAATATGTGAGGGTAAAGAGAAACCTGCCTCCAAATGCTGGCTTCTCTGTCCCTTTCCTTTGCCTGTAACTTGAGAAAACACTGAGCTATAGGAATGTAAGATTCAAATGGACAGTGGTGGACATTTTTTTAAAAAGTGTACTAAGAAATCCCAAGTTGGGAAAGAAACCTCGAAGTAATATGTCCAGTTTAGAATAGGAAAGCAGTCTCCATATCTTCAAAGCATAACAAAGGAATATACATACCAGATGGTGTAACGCCTTGGAAGCTAGCTATTTAAGAAAAAGATAAATCAAGTGGGTTTTATTTCTCTCAATAAAGAAAGAAGAAAACTTCAGGAAGAATAGAAGTAGTTCGAGCTCTGAGTTGTAACTGTAACAAATATATGTCATTATTGGGACACCTTTTTCCTGAAGTGATCGCACAGGCAAAGAAAATGTAATACTTGTTTCATGATATGATATTGATTTTGTAAACCCTTAATTAATTTTAACAATTTAAAAAAATCATCCCTTAAATAAAATCTCAACTATTAAATACAATAGAACTAAGAACAGAATCTAATATTGTTGTAGTTTCCAATATAAAGTTACAGCTGACAGAAAGGTAGCCTACAGACATAGAAGGGACTGCCCAGAGGCTGATGTATTTTCTGATTTCTGTTGATGTGACAAACATCATGTCACATCAAAAACAACTTGGTGAGAAAAGGGTCTATTTGGCTTACACTCTCAGGGAATGAATTTCTGAAGTAAGTCAGGGCAAGAACTCAGGGAGGAGCTTTGGAGGCAGCACTGAAGCAGAGCCCATAGAAGAATGTTACTAATGGGCTTTTGTTTCTCTGAGAATTTCATATCATGTGTTTTGGTCATACTCTTTCCCCAACTCATTCCATAACCATTCTCCTCTTCCCTAATGGCTCAACTTAATGTCCTCATTTAAAAAAAAATTCACTGAGTCCAATTTGTGCTGTATACAAATAAGACTCAAGGAGGCTTGGAGAATGGTTGACATACCAGGGCCACACCCTTAAAGCAAAACCAAGAATAACTCTCCCTCTTCCAGTAGAGTCTGTCAATCAGTCCTCAGGTAGGTAGTGGTGCTTCATGCCCACTTCCTCTCTCCATGATGGCATTGTCTGGCTTGAGTTTGTCCAGGAATTGTGCATACTGTCACATGTTCCTACATGTAAGTGCCCTGTTCTATCCAGAATACACTAGTTTGCTGCAATCACCCACTACCTCTAGCTCTTACACATTTTTTTTTTTACCCCTACATCCCTCTTCTGCAATAATTCCTGAGCCTTGAGAGGAGGGAGTGTGATGTAGATGTCCCATTCTCTTATTCCCTGCACCGTGACAGTTGTGGGTCTCAGGGTTAATCAAGAGACTATCTACTGCACGAAGAAGCTCCTTTGAAGAAGGCTCAGCGACACCACTAATCTCTGTGGATAGCTGTACGTCTCTAGGAACTGTTTTACTACTGTCTCCATTTAGAAGGAACTCTTGGCCAATAAGGTCCCAGAGTCTCCCAAATATTAGAAGCTATTGCCAATCCACTCTGTTACCTCCAGAACTTGATGGTAATACCCTACTGATAAATGCTTGAATTCTAGGACATGGAGAAATCAAGCTGGGACCACATAGCTTTATTCCTACTGGCCAACTTTCAAAGTGCTAGAAGGTGCTATGGATGCTACAAGAGAAAGGTAATTATTAGCAGTACCAGCTGGGAATTTTGTGACCTACAGCAATGATGGACCTAGAAGACATGACCGCTGTTACAATGGTATCATGGATGTTATGAAAGTAAACATGGACCGTTTGGTTGAATCTAAATTCTGGTAGAATTCTTTCTTCACAAGATGAAACCCATACCTGGCCCCATTATTGGGGGTCAAGAACCTGTGGCTTGACAGGCCATATTATCTTTCAGCCATTTTTTTCTTAAAAATTTGGGATCACCTGCCAAGGGGTAGCACTACCCACTGCGAGCTGTATTTCCCCACACCAATCAATAAGCAGGAAAAGGTCCCAAAGATATGCCTATATGCCAGTCTGGTCAAAACAATTCCCCAACTGAGATGCCCACAAAACAAAAACAAAAAACAAAAACAAAAACAAAAACAAAACCTGTACTCAAATTGACAACTATAGCTAACAAGATCTCCTTAGATACTATCCAACAAGCAGTCAAAGAAAAACGTACACTAAGTAGTGACAGACTCCTGGAATCAAGTGCTTGAAAGCGGGAGGCATGACGATGGCCTGGGTTACATAGTAAGAGCCTGTCTTAAAAAGCAATATAGAATAAAAGATGAAATAAATATAATGAGTGTTTAGTTACCATCAGGGCCTCAACAGACAATGTCAAGGGGAGTAGGTAAGAGCTTATTATCGACAGGAAATTACTAGAAGTTAAAAACCAAATGAGCGAAACGCAGTTGCTTTAACTGTCAGACATAGTCCCCCGTCCCCCCCAAAAAAGGATGTTGATTTCATGATTGTTATCTCCCATTGTGATGTTAGCTTTTTAAAGCCAGCACCAATGATCCCTTGTTTCCGGTGCATTTGTTTTCAGTAAGCTACAGAAGGTGATATGCATGCTTCTGTCTCAGTTTATGATGAAGGGAAGTCTCTGAAGCAGGTATAAACACTGTCCAATAACTAATTCCATTGTACAGCTTTGCTACTGATTGGCCTCTCACTATCTTCCTCCTCCTTTACCTGTATCCTATGCCCAACAAACAAATTACTTCCTTGCTGATAAAAATCTTTCATGGCTCCTACTCTTAAGGACTGTATAAAGTATAGACAGATATTAATCAATTGTACAAAAACATGTCTCCTAAGCCATAAAAAAATTCTATGAGGAAAAGGAGAGTATATGGGAGAACAGTTAATGGGAGGGCGTGATCTGGTATTAAGGGCAAGAGGAGGTTTATCTGAGGAAGTGACATTTATGAAAGACAAGAGCAGTGTACTCCCCGAGTGGAGTTTCAGGGAGGCACAGTGTTCTCAGCACTGGACTTCTGAATACATCACTGAAGTGTTGCTTATTCTGTACCCTAATTATCTGCATCCCTCTGCTTAAACCCTAACGAATAAAGTCCTACGTCAGTCCAGATTATATTCATATTTTTACCTATTAATTCATGTATTATTTTTGTTAGTATTGTATCTGCATCAGTGTGTATGTATGTGTGTATGCATGGGGCTGAGGGGCAGTGCATACATTTCTGAGTATGAGACCAGAGGGCAGGAGAGATCGGTGTTGTGTATGCTCTCTGCAGTTTCTTTTTGGAGATACTGAGAGCTGAGTTTTCCTTTTAACATTGCTATCATTGTGTCCCATAAGTTTGGGTATGTTGTGCCTTCGTTTTCATTAAATTCTAAAAAGTCTTTAATTTCTTTATTTCTTCCTTGACCAAGTTATCATTGAGTAGGGCATTGTTCAGTTTTCATGTTTTTGTGGGCTTTCTGCTGTTTTCGTTGCTACTGAACACCAGCCTTAGTCTGTGGTGATCTGAGAGGATGCATGGGATTATTTCAATCTTCTTGTATCTGTTGAGGCCTGTTTTGTGACCAATTATATGGCCAGTTTTGGAGAAGGTACCATGAGGTGCTGAGAAGAAGGTATATTCTTTTGTTTTAGGATAAAATGTTCTATAGATATCTGTAAAATCCATTTGGTCCATAACTTCTGTTAGTTTTGATGTGTCTTTGTTTAGTTTCTGTGTCCATGATCTGTCCATTGCTGAGAGTGGGGTGGTGAAGTCTCCCACTATTATTGTATGAGGTGTAATGTGTGCTTTTAGCTTTAGTAGAGCTTCTTTTATGAATGTGGGTGTCCTTGCATTTGGAGCACAGATGTTAAGAATTGAGAGTTCATCTTGGTAGATTTTTCCTTTGATGGGTATGAAGTGCCCTTCCTTATCCTTTTTGATAACTTTGGGTTGAAAGCCGATTTTATTCAATATTAGAATGGCTACTCCAGCTTGTTTCTCTGGACCATTTGCTTGGAAAATTGTTTTCCAGGCTTTCCTCTGAAGTAGTGTCTTTGACACTGAGGTGTGTTTCCTGTGTGTAGCAAAATGTTGAGTCCTGTATAACTACCCAGTCTGTTCTCTTTTTATTGTGGAATTGAGTCCACTGATGTTAAGAGATATTAAGGAAAAGTGATTATTGCTTCCTGTGGTTTTTATGTCTGTGTGGCTATCTTCTTTTGGGTTTGTTGAAAGATTACTTTCTTGCTTTTCTGAGGTGTAATTTCCCTCCTTGTTGGTGTTTTCCATCTATTATCCTTTGTAGGGCTGGATTTGTGGAAAGATATTGTATAAAATTGGTTTTGTTATGGGATATCTTGTTTTCTTCTTCTTTGGTAATTGAGAGTTTTGCTGGGTATAGTAGGATGGGCTGGCATCATTGTTCTCTTAGGGTCTGTATAACATCTGCCCAGAATCTTCTAGCTTTCATTGCCTCTGGTGAGAAGTCTGGTGTAATTCTGATAGGTCTGCTTTTATATGTTACTTGACCTTTTTCCCTTACTGCTTTTAAAATTCTTTCTTTTCTCTTTTTTTTTTTTAGTGCATTTGGTGTTTTGATTATGTGTTGTGTTTTCCTGCAATTCTCTAAGGGATTCTTGTTTTTCCTCTTTAAGGACTTCTACTTGTTTACCTGTGTTCTCTAGTACTTTTTTTTTAAAAGGGAGTTATTTATGTCCTTCTTAAAGTCTTCTATCATCATCATGAGAAGTGATTTTCGATCTGAATCCTGCTTTTCCGGTGTGATGGTATATCCAGGACTTGCTTTGGTGGGAGAATTCGCTTCTGATAGTGCCAAATAGCCTTGGTTTCTGTTGCCCTTGTCTCTCACCATCTGGTTATCTCTGGTGTTAGCTGGTCTTGCTTTCTCTGACTGTGACTTTTCCCTCCTGCAAGCCTGTATGTCAGAACTCCTGGAAGACCAGTACTCTCCAGGAGGAATTTGGATATGGACAGATGTGGCACAGGGTCAGCTCCAGGTTACAGACAGAAACCAGAAGGTTCCTGTCCCAGGCTGCTCCTTGGTTCCTGTGTCCTGATGGCTCAGGATGGGTCCCTCTTGGGCCAGGAATCTGAGCAGAAGTGGTGGTATCACCTGTGCTCACAGATGAGTCAGCACTCCTGGGAGACCAGCTCTCTCCCAACAGTATTTGGATAGGGAATGCTGTGGCATAGGATCAACTCTGGGTGCATACGGAAACCAGAAGACACATAAGCTTTTATATACATGTATATACATGTGTATACACATGTAAGCATGTTTAGACATATTTATATATCTTTTTTCTTTCATTTAATATTGTTAAATTAAAGGACATATATTGATAATATTAACTTTAAAGTTTAAGTATTTATACATGTATATATCTGCCTGCATTTTTATCTTTTAATATCATAGTATATACTTACATATAATTGTATGTTGTTACATTACCATAGTGTCAATTGCTTCTATTTTATAATTAAATCAATTAACAATTTAAAAATGTAGGGCAGGAAAGAAAAAAACAAAAAGAAAAAACAATTTAAAAAATGAATATAATATATATTTAACAAGTTTTTTTTTTCTCATGGAACTAGTTGTAGTTGGGTATGTCTGCACATGCTCATAATCCCAGCCTCTACCTTGCCAGCTGCTGTGGGATGACTGTGGGAATTTTATTTAATTTATCAAATCTTAACTCACTTTAGAATCTCATATATACTGTCAAGATGAACTTTTAGGCATGGCATTGAACAGTACCCTCCCACACACGATAAAATTTAATTTCTTTACATGTATTAAAGTCAGTTCATCGTGAACTACGTTTTGTTGTGTTGTCATTAAGCTGAAGGGGAATCTGACAAAATAAGCTTATGTTTTCTTTGGTGTCAAAACTTAAACAGAAAGTTCATTTTTATAAGAATGCTGTGTCATAATTTACTAAATAAACTTCTGCATTCAAAAGTACAAATGGGAGGTCTGCTGCTCCACATGTTCATTTAGCATTCAGAAAGTGGGGGACAGAGGCAGGTAGAGGTCGGTGAGTCTCAGGTTAGCCTGGTTCACAACCAAGATCTGGGCCACCCAGGAGCCACATGATGAGAATACTGTCTCTTAAGAAAAAAGAAGAGGAAGAAAGAAGAAAAGAGGAGGAGGAGGAGGAAGAGAAGAGAAAAAAGACTAAGAAAAAAGGTAATGATGTTGCTAGAAAAGAGGCTCAGTAGTTACTGCTCTTGAAGGTGGCTCACTTACTGCTCTTGAAGAGGACACAGTTTCGATTCCCAGTGTCCACATTGTGACTCACAACCATGTTTACCTCTAGTTCCAGGGTATCTGATGCCCTCTCTGAGCTCTGTGAGCTCCTCTTGTGTGTATGTGTATACATATTAATTAATTAATTAATTAATTAAAAAGGTAATGACATTCATCAAAATGGTTAAGCAAATTCACTCTTTTTAAAAAAATCATTTATTTGTTTATTAAGATTTATTTATTTATTATAAGTGAGTACACTATAGCTGTCTTCAGACACTCCAGAAGAGGGTGTCAGATCTCATCATGGATAGTTGTGAGCCACGATGTGGTTGCTGGGATTTGAACTCAGGACCTTCAGAGGAGCATCAGTGCTCTTAACCACTGAGCCATCTCTGCAGCCTCACAAATTCACTCTTAATAAGACGTTATTAGAGTCTCATAAAAATAATTAATGAGCCAGGCGGTGGTGGTGCACGCTTTTAATCCCAGCACTTGGGAGGCAGAGGCAGGCAGATTTCTGAGTTCAAGGCCAGCCTGGTCTACAAAGTGAGTTCCAGGACAGCCAGGGCTATACAGAGAAACCCTGTCTCGAAAAACCAAAACAAACAAACAAAACAAAAAACAAAACAAAAAATTAATGAATAACCTCTAGAATTGTTTTTGTATATTTACCTCAATACAAAATAATTACTTATGGGTAAATGTCTTGATCATAAATGGTAGGAGAGGCTTTCAACACTTATTTGTAATGTCTGTTAGATTCAATTATACTCTTTAATATATATTATTCCTTGGTAACTATATACATGTGTGTATGCATGCTGTGTCTATAAGCATGCCATAGCATAGTTGTGGAGAATGTACGACAAGTCCAAGGAGTTGGATCTCTCCTTCTACCACATGAGTTTTGAGATTGAACTCAGGTTAACAGGTTTGATGGCAAGAGCCTTTAACTTACTGAGCCATCTTGATGGCCCCAAAAACCAATTATAAATACTAATTTTGAAATGTTTACATAAGTCAAATTTTCTTGTAGTACCATGCCATGTATGAAGCTGTACTTCCACCTGAGGCAAAGGCATTCCACAGTGGGAGAGGAGCTTTTGCTAACTGAAGGAGAGGAAGAACCTGCTGTATTTAAAACACTTCACACAAGGGTCACACAAGGTTCACACAGGGACACCCACATTCTGATGCTGCTTGAATGATGTGTTTCACTTAGGCATAGTCACTGGAACTCACCAGCTTTACTATAGAATTTATCTAAAAACTTAGCCACAGGATTGGAGATCCCAGCAAAGACAGTATTATGTATTACAAGGTAACATTTGCTTAGCAAGAATTACAAATTAATTGGTAGGGCAGAATTATTTAACAATATATTATGTATTACAAGGTAACATTTGTTTAGCAAGAATTACAAATTAATTGGTAGGGCAGAATTATTTAACAAATTCAGTTGAACCAAGATGATTCAATTGGGGAAAATCATTTTTAAGAATCTAATTCATAATAAATCTTAATAAATTATGGTTAGATTAAATTTTAAAAGTTAAAATATTGATATATCAAAAGGTAAAAGGAAAGAAAGAAAATAGACACTTGTATTAAACTTTTACATCAAACTTCTGGATGATCAGTGACTTTTTAAACTTATAAGCAAATGCATATGAATAACATGTATTTAAAATATATGTGTACATAATATTTGTGTGTGCTTGTATGTATGTACAAAGAGACAGAAAATGATATATTCAGACAAATAAAACTTTTAAAAATATGTTCAAATCAATCAAGCAAAAGAAAAAGAAAAAGCAAGCAGAGAAATATTCTATAAAAGAAGTTTAAAATTTTGAAATACAGAGTTCATAGAATTCGATGTAAACAAGCAAGCCTCAACCTAGCCCACACAAATCGCCGAAGATTACAAACAGAAAATTCAAGAGTACATGATAAACGCCAAAGAATGTGAATAAATATTCAGCCTACAAGCAAATAAGGAAATGTAAATATGAGGATGTGTGTCACAAACACTAAACTAGCAAATGAGTAAAGGTATACCTGAACTCTGAATAGGAAACAGAGAAAAGCTCAGCAGAAATCTGCAGACTTTTGGGGAAGAAAGCTGTTTCACCACTTTTAGAATTTAGTAATCTGACATTATCCACCAAATATGGAAAACACAGAGACCCTGCACTAGGTAGCTCTACCTTCACAATGGTGCACGCTAACAGTTCAAAATAGGAAAGAAGATGTATCCATGGTACATATTACTCACATCGTATTTTCAGTGTGGTAAACAACATCAAACGTCAGGGAAAGGATACTTAAGCAGAGATGACACAGTTAATAGAAATGCTTACTGACATTAGAAATGAATGAGTGGTTACATAGTTAACTAATGACACTGAACAGGCATGATACCCATAAATCCTTCCTAAAAGTGATTTCAGAAGGGCATGGGCTGTGGAGACATAGTGGATGCGGGGGGAGGGGGGGAGTGCGGTGGGGTGCTGGGTGGGTGCTTTCCCTCTCAACCCAAATTTCTATTAAGTTTATGAGATTAGAAACACTTAAAAAATACAAATTACTATTAATACTATAAAATTAACTTAAAACAAAATAACAGAATGCAAAAATATAAGTAAGTTTTGTCAAAACAAAATTCAAATACATTTTGCTACAAATATTGAGGCTATTTACATGAAAATAAGTTGTTCATTTGGAAGCACTATATATGAAAATTCTTTGAAAAAACTCTTCCATCTTCCTTTTTCATATCTGTAAATTTTAATGGATGTTTTGTGAAAAGTGCTCTTAGAGTATAAAGTATTAACTCACTAAATCTGTCTCCTTAATTCCTAAGAGAAAAAAGGTTTCTTTGGAGGAATAAAAGGGGTAGTGACTTCAAAGACCAATAAATAAATAAATAAATAAATGAATAAAGAAAAGAAAAGAATTTTTTTAAAAAACAGTCCCCCCCTCACCAAATAAACAAAAAATGAATCAGAAAATATAGAGATTTAAAGTCATTCTTGGGAGGGGAAAAACTCCATGTCTGCAGTCAAAACAAGCCATAAAAAATGACTTGCACTGACCTATGCTTTATGGTTGTTTTCAGGCCATCATGTGGCTCCATGGCTCTTTCTTTTGGGATGTTTAAAGGGCAATTCTTTTGAAAGCCTGCTTTATGGGCTGCAGCCTTTCCCACTGTCTTTTAGCTATTTATCTGTATTGTGGAAACTGCAGACATTGTTAGGGCCCTCAGTGAGTACACCAGCTGCCTTTCCCCCCATCCTTCTACTTAATGTTAGATTAGGATACAAAGGGCATAAATGCATAATTTTCTGCACTGCCTCTATTCATTCAGAAATCCTCCAGTGTGTGTTGCAGGACCATTTGTTCAGAGCCAGAGTACAGTTTTAGGCCTGTGCAGAGATATGAAGTTGAGTCCTGAGGAAGTAGGATGAATGAGAGGCTCCTCAGCATCTACTGACCTGAAATTGAGAAGTCCTCTGGAGTGCTAGGCAAGTGAAGGGCAAACTGCCTCATCTTAGAAAACTAATGTTCACAGAGCCATTGGTTCAGCACAGAGATAAAGACTGAAATGGGCTCTGTTCTATAGTGCAGAGAAAAGTAAGAAACCTTATTTTCTGTAGCAATAACAAGAATTAAGTTGAGCTGGTCAGGAGGTCTAGCTACGGAGGAGGCTGAGACAGACGATCACTTGAATCCAAGAGTTCCAGTTCAGCCTCAGTAACATAGAAAGAGCTTTTCCCAGAGTTCTTCTTGTCACAAAGTATATGGCATAAATGTCACACTACACTATTTACTGTCTATACATACACACACACACACGCACACACACACACACACATATATATATATATATACATAGGATGTGAATTTGGCACAGCAAAACATTACATGCTCAATAATACATTAGTTTATAAAATGCTTTTGCTACAATTTGGATTCATCATTATTAATTTTTTTTATAATAATTTAGATTTCATTTATCTAGTGCTAGGTCTCAAGGAACCAACTGCAAAATTATTCTTAAAGAAAATTAGGCCCAATATGGTTGACTAAAAGTAAATTTGTTGAAAAGTACTATTCAAACACACACACAGTTTTCTAAAGTAAATCTTAAGATAAAAAATGTCAGACTGCAATGGATGGTAATGACAATAATAGACACTATTTATGTACACATATATTCAGTTTGACATGCAGTACAATTATTCTTTAAGAATGACATGGCAAAGCCTCCTCACACTTGATTAGACAGTTATGAACATGCTACATGTCCATGCTGTGAATACTGTCCCTTTAAATGTGGGCGTCATTCCCTTCCTGCTAAAGCATATCTCACCTTGCACTTTGGACACTTCTGGGCATTTCTCTGCCCATGCTCAATCTCACTGGCCCAGTGACGCAGTAACTTGTCTCCTTTTTTGTACTCCTTGCAGTTAACACCTTCATGCCAAGGAGAGTGGCACTTAAAACACCAGATCAATTGGCAAGTGGGACACTGGATCTGTGCAAGAAAAGCAGTTATTAGTACTCATGAGATAGTTCTCTGTCACTGTGATAAACACTGTAAACAGAAGCAGCTTGGGTAGGAAGGGGGTTGTTTGGCTTACACCTTCCAATCACAGTCCACCATGAAGGGAGATAAGGGAAGGAACTCAGGAAAAGAAAAAGGACTTCAGCCAGAACTGAAGCAGAGGCCACAGAGGAGCATTGCTTGCTAGCTTGATCAGCCTGCTCTCTTATGTAACCCAGGACCATCTATCCAGAGGTGGCACTGGCCTGAGTGGGCTGGGCCCTCCTATATGAAGCATTATTGAAAACAATGCTCTACTGATGGAGTAATTTTCTCAATTGAGGTTTCTTCTTCCCAGATGACCTGAAACTGTATCAGTTTGACAAAAAATTAACCAGCATAGTGCCTCAAAGATAATAATGTCAATGTGTTGGGAAATTAGCTAAAAGGTTATTATTTGAAATAATAATTTCCTCAAGAACAAACAAGACAAATTCCCAGTAAAATAGGAATACTTTGCTACTGAAAGAGGAAAAAAAACCTGTTTTCATAAGGATAGCTTGTTGTCAGAGACTACTCAGGCATTAATTAAACATGAGACATTTTCATTTCGAAAACAATTTGGTTGAATGAAAAATTTCCCCATTGAAGCACAAAGTAAATCCCAAAGGCACCAAATTAAAAAACTTTGACCACTTGTCAATTCACTTGTCCCGAGCCAACTTTTTAGTCATTTCCATTGCTTTTCTTACCAAAGGCTTGCTTTACCTATAAGTGCTTCCTCAAGTGGAGAACACTGTGCCAGTGCCACACTGCTGAGTCAGCACTGAGCAGGATGGTCCTGTTAGAGAGGTAACAGTATGTGATCCCGATGGTGACACCTAGACCACCACAGAAGGAAGCCTTTGTGGTGTACGCCAACGTATGGAATCACCGGGAGCATCTGTTGTCCACTCGACACGGAAGGTATCCTTCATGCCTTCCTTTGTTTTCAACAGCAGTGATGTGTTCCGTTTCACACAGTATTTCTCATTCTTGCCATGAAGGTGTGGTATAAGCACACGGTGGCATCCCTAAACTCTAGCACCAAATTCTAGCATCATCAGGTGAAAAGATGTAAGATCTCTTTTAAAGGAAATCAAACAGCAAGCCTGAGGATCTGAGTTCAATTCCCAGAACCCATATTTAACAAACACCAGACACAGAGGTTGTTCACACTTGCAACTGTAGTTCTGGGACTAAGTGGCCAGCCAGTATAGCCTAACTCAGTAAGGTGGAGTACCAGGCCAAGTAAAAGGCTGTCTCAAAAACTAAAACTACACAAGGTGCATGAGGTTGAACTCTGCATAAACACACTTGTACACAGAGATGCACAGACACAAACACACACAGCTCTCTTCTTCCCCTGCAGGGTTTCAAATCAGATTTATATTATATTTACTTGTGAATAGAAGTAATGTAACTCCAAGACAAGGAAATACTTCACAAAGGTGGGACACGACAATGGCTCAAGGATCCCTGTAGACAAAAGTTGAGTAATAAAATTTCACACCGAGCTAAAATAATACAGAAGTATAATAACTTTGGCACTCAGAGAATATCCCTGAGTAGTTACTGAACTGGCTTTTGTCTGAAGATGCCATGGTGCCTTATTCATTATGACCTGAACCACATTCAAAATCAGTCTTACATAAATGCAGATGGCAATGCTGACTTCTCCTCTGCTCCTTCGTTCAGTTATTGCCTTCAAGAGATACCAGTTCACAACTACAGGCCTGCCACGTGGAGTTTGCCTTCTGAAATAAAATTATTTTCACACAGACACACCATACCCCCTCCTTCCCACTGGGACCAGTTTGAATGTGAGATGTGACACCTGGTCTCCAGATGGGGACACTGTTGGGGAAGGTTGTGGAGCCTTTAGAAGGTGAAGCCTTATTGGAGGAAGTGGGTCACTGTGGCAGGGCTGAAGCATTAGAGCCTTGCCCCACTTCCTGTCAAGTCTTCTTTCTGATTGTAGATGCAATGTGGCCACTGTCCCCAGCATGATGGGCTGTATTCTCTTGAACGGCAGGTATTTTGTCAGCAGTGAGAGAGGTCACTGACACACTACTCAAGGAAAAAGAGGACAAATGACATCAGAACCACCTGGGAGCTTGTTGGAAACACAGAGCTCATGAAACCCATATGTAATGAGTCAAGAGCTTAATTTTTAATTTCCCAAGAGTCTCTTCAGTTGTTTCATACTGTCTTAGGGTTTCGATTCCTACACAAAACATCAGGACCAAGAAGCAAGTTGGGGAGGAAGGGGTTTATTCAGCTTACACTTTCACATTGGTGTTCATCACCCAAGGAAGTCAGGACTGGACCTCAGGCAGGTCAGGAAGCAAGAGCTGATGCAGAGGCCATGAATGGATGTTACTTACTGGCTTGATTCCTCTGTTTTGCTCAGCTTGTTTTCTTATAGAACCCACGACTACCATCCCAGGGATGGTACCACCCACACTGGGCCCTCCCACCTTGATCACTAATTGAGAAAATGCCTCACAGCCGGATCTCATGGAGGCATTTCTTCAAGGGAGGCTCCTTTCTCTGTGATAACTCTAGCTTGTGTCAAGTTGACACACAAAACCAGCCAGTACAATTGACCCCTTGTCAACTTGACACACAAACACATCACTATTAAGCCTTAACCCTTACTTTCTTATTCACTCCCTAAATCTAAATAACTTTAGAAGTCCCACAATCTTTACAAGTACTTACATATTAAAATTTCAATTCCTTTAAAATATCGAATCCCTTTTAAAATTCAAAGTCTCTTAACTATGGACTCTACTAACCTACCTTCTTACTTCAAGAGGGAAAAAATATCAGGGCACAGTCACAACCAAAAGAAAAATCAAACTCTAACTGTCCAATGTCTGGGATCAGCTCACAATCTTCTGGATTCCTCCAATGGCTTGGGTCACTTCTCCAGCTCTGCACTTTGTAGCACATACCTGTCTTCTAGACTCTAGCTGCCTATACTCCACTGCTGCTGCTGTCCTTGGTGGTCATCTCATGGTACTGGCATCTCCAAAACACTGCTGTCTTCTACTGCAACTAGGCTTCACCAATAGCCTCCCATAGGCTCTCTTCATGATGCCAATCATCACATCCTTGCATGACCCCTCTGTCCTGGACCATCAATTGCAACGGAGGCTGCACCTTCACCAATGGCCTTACATGGCCTCTCACAGTGCCAAGCCTCAGCTGCTCTTCATGACCCCTTTTTGCCTTCAAAACAAGTACCACTGGAGTGACTCTTATACATTACTTTCACTGGGCCTAAGCTTTTCATAGCCACTATGCCTTAAGATCTCAATGCCAAGATCCAGGTCAGAAACGTGTCTTCCAGCCTCAAGACCTGGATCACAGGTGAGTCCTCCAATTCTGGTTTGTAGTTCATTCCAGATATAGTTAAGTTGATAACCAGGAATAGCCACTACATATACCCATGCTAAAGTTTGAAAAGGATCAATCTATTTACTTCATCTCTTCAGCTACAGACTATTGGACCCAGAGATTCTCCCAAATACATGTAGCTCCTGGTTGACATGGTTGACAAGCTGCCTGAAGAATAGCTGACATTTGTTTTGGCAGCAGAGGTCACTCCTTCTTTAATGAAGAGAAGCAAACTGTATCTTTTCTACCTAGAGGCAAGATGGGGATTCACATGCATCTGGCCTTTACTGTGGAGGCAAAGACAAGAAGACAAGTAGGTACAGATCCCCAGAGAAGACAACTGACACTGGCCTGTGTTGTTATGCTACCAGGACTGTATGGTTCTTCCTGAGGCCTGCTCTCTTCCTTCCCATTTCCAGGAAGTTGTTTGTGTGTGTAGGAAACCTCACTGGGTTGGCCTGAGAAAGATTACCTCTTTGCTGCCTGTAATTGAAAAGGATCTAATTAAGATGATGTTTCCACTGATGTATCCTGAAGCTTCTTGCTTGAAAATATCTTCCCTCTGCTTCCCATGCATATTTAGGACCTTTACCAGGAAATTTATATTAGGCATACAGATATCCAGTCTCCCCAAGAGTCTACAAATTCTCTGGAGCTAAAGTCCTCATTTGCCTCCTGGATGCCCTAAACTAATAACATAAACCACGGGCAATTAGTAAGTTCTCTGTAAAAGGAATCTGACTAAATCCAGAAACTGACAATGGCACTGACATGGCACTACCACACCACCAGATGACATTTCCTAAACATCTTATCTTCCTGATGCTTTATTGATCATCTTGAATAAGGTGCAAATCCTTCTGCATGGATTAAGACATACAAAGTAACTTCATAAGACATTTCTGACACATTTGTTTTTGCAAGAATCCTTGCTATTCCAACAGTCAGGTGATAGGTATTTAAACTCAGCTGCCCTAAGGAAGTGATGTTTTCCTGTAAGTTCATCAAGCACCACCACCCCCTGCCAAACACACACACACACACACACACACACACAAAACACTCAAGAATAAAAATCTAGGTCTGGGCCAGTGCCCTGAGCACTTGGGCATAAACTCTGAAGCCAGCCCCACAACACCCAGAGGCAGCTCCACTTCCAGGCACTCTAACACGCCCAGGATCATAGGATCAGAGGTGAGGAGGACACAATATCTGTCCCAACACTGGGAGTAAATGGGACCAGTGGGACCCAGGCATGCAGGACCTCCACGAGACCAGTGGCTCAGGTTCCTTCCGATCTGTCTGGGACGGTGCCCTGAGCAGACCTCGGGAGCTCCACTCCCAGGCGGTAACATGGCCAGGATCATAGGATCCCAGGATCCCAGGACCTTGATCACACCAGGATCTCAGGGTCCCAGAGGCAGCTTGACTTCCAGGAGCTCTGACACACCCAGCATCTCAGGATCACAGGATCCAAGAATCACAGGTCACAGAGACAGCTTGACTCTAAGGAGTTCTGGCACAACCAGGATTACAGAAAGGACAGGCTCCAGTCAGACAACCAAGGCAGGTAACACTAGAGATAACCAGATGGCAAGAGGCAATCGTAAGAACAAAAGCAACAGAAACCAAGGTTACTTGGCATCATCAGAACCCAATTCTCTTACTATATCAAGTTCTGGATACCCCAACATACCAGAAAAGCAAGATTCAGATCTAAAATCAGTTCACATGATGAAGATAGAGGACTTTAAGAAGGACATAAATAACTCCCTTAAAGAAATACCGGAGAACACAGATAAACAGCTAGAAGCCATTAAAGAGGAAACACAAAAATCCCTTAAAGAATTACAGGAAAATACAAACAAGCAGGCGAAGGAAAGGAACAAAACCATCCAGGATCTAAAAATGGAAGTAGAAACAATAAAGAAATCACAAAGGGAGACAATCCTGGAGTTAGAAAACCTAGGAAAGAGATCATGAGTCATAGATCACCAACAGAATACAAAAGATAAAAGTGAGAATCCCAGGTGCAGAAGATCCCATAGAAAACAATGATACAATAGTGAAAGAAAATGCAAAAAGCAAAAAGATCCTGATGCAAAACATCCAGGAAATCTAGGACACAATGAGAAGACCAAACCTAAGGATAATAGGTATAGAAGAGAGTGAAGATTCCGAACTTAAAGGGCCAGTCAATATCTTCAACAAAATTATAGAAGAAAAGCTCTCTAACCTAAAGAAAGAGATGCCCATGAACATGCAAGAAGCCTACAGAACTCCAAATAGACTGGACCAAAAAAGAAATTTCTCCCATCACAAAATAATCAAAACACCAAATGAACTAAACAAACAAAGAATATTAAAAGCAGTAAGGGAAAAAAGTCAAGTAACATATAAAGGCAGGCCTATCAGAATTACACCAGACTTCTCACCAGAGACTATGAAAGCTAGAAGATCCTAGGCAGATGTCATACAGACCCTAAGAGAACACAAATGCCAGCCCAGGCTACTATACCCAGAAAAACTCTCAATTACTGAAGAAGAAGAAAACAAGATATTCCATAATAAAACCAAATTTACACAATACCTTTCCACAAATCCAGTCCTACAAAGGATAGTAGATGGAAAACACCAACACAAGGAGTGAATCTACACCCTAGAAAAAGCAAGAAAGTAATCTTTCAAGAAATCCACACAAACATAATTCCACCTCTAACAACAAAAATAACAGGAAGTAACAATCACTTTTCCTTACTATCTCTTAATTCGAAAATTAATATTACCAACATATTCTAATTGATTTGAATTCAAAAGTATGAGGAATTAGAAATTTGTTGGCTGTCATCCAGTGGTCTCTCTAATTTGGTAATTGGAGAAATAGGTCCAATATTATACAATCCATATACACTTTCTGCTTGTTTGTACGTGACAGGGTCTTGCTGTGTGCCACATAATGGTCTTGAAATCATGCTTCTCCTATCTCAGCCTCTCTATCAGTAGGATTGTTTATGTGATGTTTTTACACTATACTATGGTTTTCAAAACAGCTTACATATTTCAAAATTATTTACACAGCCAAAAAGAAATGTAGACAAATAATTTGGGAGGTGGCTTGTAAAAGAACAGCAAAGAGTGAGACTGAATGCTTTGCTTGATATTTATAATTATTTTATCAATTTTGAAGAAGAGGACTTTATAAGTTACTCTTATTCTGAGATGAGTACTTTTCAAAATCATCATGGCCAATGAACCAGAATCTTACCCCCACCTAACGTCTGTGCCACCCTCCAAGCACAACCATTCTTCACAGAAACAGTTGATGAATGACCTCACGGATAGACCATCTTAATACACACACCATTTTTTAAACGAATGTAACCTGTTCCCCGTGGGCTGAGAATGAAGACAATCACTCAAGTCAAATAACTTTGACCATAGCAGGAAATCTGTATTCAAATAATCATGCCTACAATTCATTCCTTGGTGCAGCAGAACTGTCAACTCTTAGCTTAGCTACTATGAAGGTAAAATCCTTCAGTGATGTGAGGGACATTGAAGTACAGCCTTATTACAATGAACTCCAATGTCCAAAAACTGTTCTTATTTTGTGTTTGTACCACAGTAAGAGCCAAGATTTTAAGCTCTACTAAAGACAAAACAAACAAACAAACAAAAAAACTTTATCTACTTATGTTCATTAAAAAATAATAGTGATATATTATTTTAAAATATATACAGTTAATATATTTGGAGTTACTTAAAATTTATATTGAGAAAACATATGTATTTTCAGTATTGCTGTAGACAAGCAACTTCATAAGACTATTCAATTGATTGTTTTATATCAAACAACTTTTATAATACTCATTTTTATTGTTATATTATGTAAATTTTAAAGAATATGATAAAAAATGAAAGGTATGGCAGGTATTGAAAGGGAAAGAAGAATGTGATGTAAGTCTATTTACTCAAAGTATTTTTAAAATGTTAACAAATTCAGATAAATTGAAATTATGTATTTTTTTATCATAATGCAATAAAACTTTTAAAAATTATATATGTTGTATGTATGTGTGAGTTCAAGTGTGTTTCTGCACTTTTGTGTGTAGGTCAGAGGTCAATGTCTGATGTTTTCTTCTTTTGCCTTGTCTCTCATTTTGACACAGGGTTTCTCAGTGAACCTGGAGCTCAATGCTTGGCTATGCTGGTTGGCCAGAGGCCCCTGGAATCAGCCTCTCTCCAAGCTTCCCTAAGGTTGGGGGTTACAGATACATGTTGCACCTCCAACTTTTATGTAGGGGTAGGCATCTGAACCCATGTTCTCTAGTTTATACATTAAGCACTTAACCATATGAGTCAATGCCCAGCCCTATAATTTAAAATAAATCGCAAAAGTCATTACTTATTATGCTCAAGATGTTAGACAACATCCATGCATATGTAAGTCACTCTGAAGGTGAGAGCTATCTCAGTTTTCCATGAGAGATTTCTTTAAATCTAACATCAGGTTAAACATCTTCTCAATAATGAAACAATTCATTGGCAGCAGATTCATGTAGTATTCATATAGTGACAGGTACTGATCATACTGATTTTTTTTTTAACACAGAATAGAAAGAGAATATCTTTTCTGTAACTATCTTACTAGAAGCAGACAGGCATGACGCTGGGCAGTCATATGATCGTAATCTGCCAAGTACATGTCAGTGCCCTGGAAAAGATGTTTCAGGGAAGACTGTGCTCTTACACAATGGGTAGAATGTTGCTGTAACATGTGCTACGACCCTGTTAGCCAAAGTCCACCTGCAGTACTGCACAGAGCCCTGAGAGCACACACAGAAACAAGTATTCTAACAGCCAGATCTGAGAGGGCACTTCAGCTAGCTTACCTTGAGCCTTTCTGACTTTTCCAATAAACAGACTCTATAAATCCCTATAACCCTGGCATATGCACCTCAATACAAATGGTTCAGACACTCCTCATATAAATCATCTAAAAATCAGCCTAGAGTATGTCCTAGAGAATCTAGCCAATGTAATAAATTATCAGGAAATATGAGCTATAAGATTTTCTTTAAGAATAGAGAATCTGGGGCTGGAGAGATGGCTCAGCGGTTAAGAGCACTGTCTGCTCTTCCAAAGGTCCTGAGTTCAATTCCTAGCAACCACATAGTGGTTCACAACCATCTGTAAAGGGATCTGATGCCCTCTTCTGGTGTGTCTGGAAACAGCTACAGTGTACTCATAAAACAAATCTTTAGAAAAAAAAAAGAATAGAAAAATCCCCTTTTCTTTTCTTTTCTTCTTTTTCTTCTTCCTCCTCTTCTTCCTCCTTCAGAGTGGGAAATGTGAGCATGTGCATGTACTGCCGAGAGGAGGAAAAGAGTCTGATATACAGTTTTGAACATCTCCAAGAAGCACGATTTGATCCTTTTTAACATCCAGTCCTAAAGCCAGAGTCATAACAGTGGCCATATTCTCCTGGCAGATTTGCAATAGCCTACTCGAAAATTTCATTGTTTACTGCTGTTTCTTCTAGCAGTACAGGAACCTTCACATCTCATGAGGCATGAGTACCTTAACAAAGTCCAGGGATGGTTAAATGTATCTTGCCTGAGGGTTGCCCAGGAGGGATAAAACCAAGCTAGAAGAGGAAAGTTCAAACAACTGGAGACCAAAAGTAGATAAAAACAAGCAGAGTCACATGGGACAGGATAAGGTCTATCAAGATGCTAAGTTTATCCAAAGCTTACATTCACCTCAAAACTTAAAAAAATTTTTTCAAGCAGAATATATGTCTTTCTAGGATGATGTATCAGAACCTGCAAAGGAGAACTGTTGTGGATTTGATCCCCAGAATTACATGAGAATCAGCACATTCAAAAACTTAAGATGCTGAGGGACTCTGCAGCCAGTTGGTTTTGATTGGTAAAGAAAGTTGCTGGTGGCCAAAGTTAGGGCAAGGAGACAGAGGCTGGATTTTAGGATTCCCGGGCAAGGAATTGAGGAAGGAGCAGGAAGTGAGATAGCTGCCTTACCAGGAAAGGAGTAGATGTCACGTCTAGGAGGTGCCGGGCAGAGAACTTAGCTGTCATGTAGGTTCTGGGGAACTCAGCCCAAGAGGGCTGCAGGTCTGGGTTCAGGGCAGCCAAGATAGAACATAGGTTTTAGTAAGTAATAACTTAGGAATATCAGAGGGGAGAGTATTAGACACATGAAGAATTGGAAGTGGGACAGCCACTGAGCTGTTTCAGGCATATTAAAATATAAAGGTTGAGTGTGTGTGTGTGTGTGTTTCATATTCGGGAACCCAGAACATTGGAGCGGTAGCAAGGAGCAACACTGCCACTACTGCCACCACCACCACCACCACCGCAAAGGTGATTGGTGTAGGGTTAAATGAGCCCCCTTTCCCTCATCCAAGATCACCTTTTCACAACAGTGCACCTGGAAATACTTTGTAGACTAAGTCTAAGCTCAGAAAGCAAGGCCTAGGGAAGTGAGTGAGTGAATCTACATCTTGTCCCAGTACCCACTTTTTCGCTAATGTATAAAAGAGGGAGGAGCTGGAAAGTTCTGTCATCCCTAGGCCAGTGTGGCACCTCACTGGGTTTATACACATGGGAGAGTAAACAAGAAAAGGCAGGTTTACAGAGGACAAAGGGAAAGAAAGGCAGAGTCCCAACCCTTCTTGTTCCTGAACACCTTCTGACCACTGTACACCAGCCCTAGATGTAGCTAACTTGCCATTCTCCTAACCAGTCAACACTAAAAATGACTCATTGTTGTTTTTTGTTCTAAAACCTCAAGAAAAAAAAAATCAGCTCTAAATACTACTGAGGTCAATTTATGTTAGCTTTAGGTCTGGATTATTATTATTTATGGTGTTTAGGGGTAGATATAGGGATAAAATATCAGGTGAATTTCAATATTTGACTGTTAGAAGGGCAGGAAATTTTTCTAAAAATATAGCTGTTTTATGAAATCAAGAAAGAAAGACAGGTGAGTTTGACAAGGCCCCTCATAAATAAAGGGGAAAATGTGTTCATAAAATCTAGCTGGCTTGTATCACCAGCGAGTATCAATAAACACTTCAAGATTAACATATGCAACACTCCCTTTGTTTAACTGGCTTTCCTTAAACCTAGCTGGACAACTTCATTTTTATCTCTCTTGTGCAACAAAATCTGAAAAGCTACATGTCTTTTCTGTCAGCTGCTAGCACGGATGATATGTCAGTCTCAAGAGAAGTCAGTCCACGTCAGGAGCTACACTGACCCTGGTGGCTGAATGGCAGCCGGCTTCTCATTTGTAAGCAGTCAGTTTGAAAAGATGGTGTGTGGGGGGATGGTAAGGTGGAGTGGGGGGGAGGGCAGGATGTAGAAAGGAGTGCAGAGAATCGTAATTGCACATGTCATTTCAATCAGAAGGAGCACTAAGCACGTTTTATAAGCACCTGTTGCCCCAGTAGCCTTCTGAAAGCCCTTAGAAAATGATTTTCACCACATAGTGAAATAGCATGTGTGTGCAGCTTTAGGGAATATGACTGCCCAGAGGGCCTATGACCATTCCATAAGGGTGGAAATGTGCTAGAGCTGTAAGACTGTTTCTCCAGGACATCTGAGTGTCAGCTCCTTCTATCTGATACTGAGTCACAGCACCAGTGTACAAATCACCCCAGGTGAGCTTAATAACCGTGTGATGAGTGAAGGGCTGTTACTAGTTTTACCTGCAGGAGCCACAGAGGTGCCTTTGACATGTTCCCTGTGTTGATATGCATGGCCTTCAACTCAAACTGAGTCAGCATGAAAAGTATCTCATTCCCAGTCTTCACTTGGGAGGAGAGGGCAGCTTGGAATTTAAGGGCCTCAGGAAACTACAATTGGCTGCTTCTGATCCCCAGTGATAAATTGATCCTCTCTACTTCTCTCCCTGAAACAGGAGAACAGCTCTCACCTTTTCATTATAAGGAGTTTAGTTACGATGGCAGTTCTTGGTTGTCCATTTGACTACATATGGAATTAATTAAAATCCAAGTGACTGGGTACATCGGTAAGGGATTTTTCTTAATTAAATCTTTTGAAGTAGGAAGATACACCTTTAATCTAGATCTTTTCAAGGCAGGAAATATACCCTTAATTTGGCCACATCTTTGGGTGTCAGCCTATATAAAGAACATGGAAGAAGGAATCACTTTTCTTCTTGCCTGCTTGTTCTCACTCTCATTCACTGGCAGGAGAGCCTGTTTTGGGATTCTGGTGTATACTGAAGACCAGCTGAGACATTTATCCTATAGTGGACTGAACAACTATTAGATTCTTGGAATTTCTGTGGGGAGATAGCTAATGTTGCTGTACCTGGGCTACAACCTGTAAGCCACTCTAATAAATTCCCTTTCTTTTTCCCTTTATATCTTCCTTCCTTTCTTTCATTTACCTTTTTCTCTCAAAGAGAGAGAGAGTTACATGGGAAACAGATGATAAATAAATTATTTCAGTTCTGATATAGAGGACCCTGACTAATAAAGCCAGAACCCCTGCTCCCCTGCTCCCCCCCCCCACTACTGATGACCCATATAAGTCACTTCTGGTTCATGGGTATCTCTCTGATGTTCCAAGGGGTCTTTGTGGTCGTCAATGTATTTCTAACTCAAGTGATTTTTCTATGACCTAAATAACCTAGCCTGTTGCTCTTCTTCCACGCAGCTGATCTCACCCCTCTCCTGCTCCTATCATCCATTTCTGGCCCTATGATTGACTCTGTCTCAACTCTTTTTGACTCTCCTCCTTTCTTCTTCTTTTTTTTTAATTAGATATTTTCTTTATATACATTTCAAACGCTATCCCGAAAGTTCCCTATACCCTCCCCACACCCTGCTTCCCTACCCACCCATTCCCACTTCTTGGCCCTGGCATTCCCCTGTACTGGGGCATATAAAGTTTGCACTATCAAGGGGCCTCTCTTACCAGTGATGGCCGACTAGGCCATCTTCTTCTCCTCCTTTCTTGATACTTAGGGCTGTTGATCTTGCTCCCTTGCCTAACAATAATGACCATAGTGGTTGCTGATATGTGTGAAACATTACTGTTAGTCATGGTGCCAGTCCTTCACATGTGTGATTTCACTCAATCCTCACCATACTCTTAGAGCAGAGGTGCTACTACTACCCCCAGTTAAAGATGTATAACTAAACTCAAGGTATCAGAGAAAGTATGACAGGCTGAGAATACAAATCACACTTACCTACATTGGTAAACTCAACATTAAAAAGTTTAATGTGTTTACTCTTTAATAACCTTTTTATTGCTCCAGCCTTTTCTTCTCCCACACTCCCATCACTTTCCATCTATATTTATTCCAGGACACTTATTATTATTTACATGTTGGCCACTGATTAGTTACTGTAGCAAGTAGAATTCATAAAAACACTGGCAAGTTGTAGTTGCTTAGCAGCAATGAATGAAGCCAGCCTGGACCTGGTCCACTAGACACCAGGTAGAAAGAGAGGCTTTAACCAGGTGACTACACAAATGTACCATAAAATCCCAAATGATATTCTCTATGGAGACAGACTTCAGGTGTGGGTGATATATTTGTCTCTAGTTGTCATGTGAGTACTTTTAAGCCATATTAATTTTCTCATTGTGAACATGCTGGCAACTTGACAGACATTAAGTTTGACATTGGGGCATTAAAGGGATGGTTTAGGCAAGAAATTGTATTTTAAATCAGAAATTGAAGTCAGCCTTATAGAAATAGAATTGTATATATTTTTGACATGGAACGAGTTACTGGGAGATAATGTAAATATTTTGAAGGAAAAAGTAAAATTGACTTGACAAGGTTGTCTTGGTATATATTTCTCAACTCAGGAAAGCACTTATTCAATGTGATATGAATTTGATGGTGTTTAGAATACAGCACATTTTATCCAAATTACTGTCAGATCCAAACTTAACTGGGGCCTGGAGATACAAATGTGTGCAGTAATTGTGATTACTTGCAAATGCTACATTCTATCTGTCCCATTGGCATCTGTTAAGAATAAATATTTAACAAATGATCTTTACAAAAAACAGAAATGCCTAGATATTGCAGTTTTAATCTTTACATGAGAAGCATCCATTTAGCTAGAAAATGACTATAACATTTTAAATCAATTTTAGCCTGCTCCCTTAAGTGCTTCTGACTTGATAGATAAAACCATAGTAAATGCTCAGAGTGACTGACATCTTAGAATAATGCTGTAACTTAGTGACTCAAGAACAGTACTACTGAAACAAATAAATGCGAAAAAGGACTTGTTGATAGGTACAAAACCTGTGTACAGATATAAATAATATCATAAGGAGATATTAAATTATTTGGAAACATTAAGAAGTACAGGCAACCTTTTTTGTTTGTTAATTTATGTCATTATTTGAGTACTTTACTAAACTGGAAGTGAATTTAGTTATTGAGATAGATGATTAAAATACATCAAAATGGGTGTGTGTGTGTCTATTTACTCACCTCAAGTATCAAAATTTTACTGTCAATTTTAGTGCTATTCCAAGAGCATATATGCCATGGGCCTTGCTGGTATGAACATGTCAGTACCATCCTTACTTCAGTAACAAGACATGTTTGAGCATGTAAATGGGGTAGTGCTAATTAATGTTTTAGTGATGAGAGATGCTATGTGAACATTACACTAAAGTAGTAAGAAGTGGTCCTTCAATAATTACTTGAATCATGCCTCAGAATATGGCCAGCATTGAACAGGAAGAATCAATGTCTCTTGACTGTTGGGGTTTTCTCCTCTAGGAGAATAAACAGGGACAGCAAAAACAGTGATACCTACAGTCAGTGGCAGCCTTTCTCTTGCTGAAATCTGCAGAATAGCTGTTCTGAGTCGTGCTACAGTTTGGCTCTGTAATGTTCTAAAGGCCCATGGGTGCTGGTGAAGTTGGGTTGCTACCTACAGAGACACTGATTATTATGAACTGTATAGGGGTGGCATCTAGGGACTGAAGTTGTCATTGTAAGTATATCCCTAAGGACATAGTGAGACCCAGTCTCTCCCTTCTCTTTGGCTTCCTCTGCCACTCTCCAGTTTCCTGCTACTCACCACAGACCCCCCCCCCAACTCGCAAGCAATGCAGATAGCAAATCACTGACCAGAGCTAGGAGGCAATCTTTACTCCTAGTAAAAGGCATTTTGTTAAACTGCTTTATTCTGAACAACATTTCTTTTGTTCTAAATTTCTGCTCTCCTCAAAGCAACTTTTCTTCTCCAGGTCCATTTGTCCTTTGCTCCTCTGCTTAACTGAAAACCAGCTGATAGACACTGAAAGAACCCAGTGTGTTGGGATATATTATCCAAAACCTTTGGTTCACTCAAAACTACACACAGCTAAATATATGTGCAAGGTAATATATTATGCTTATCCTGACAGGGTTTTGATAAAACAAGACATATTTTCTTCTTTCGGTAACTGTACCTTAAATTATAGTACTTGTTGACCATTTAGTAACATTACATTTTAAATTACCCAATTATTTTTACTTTGATTCAATTATGCTTTCATGTTTTAATTACCACAAATTCCATAACTGTGTATTTTATATATACATCTAATTCTGAAAGTAATTTAGGAAAAATATAGTACTCTAAGTTATGGAAAGACACAGTTTAGTTCTAAAACTAAATGACTAGTTCTGAAACTAATCTTTTCTTCAAAACATTAATAAAACACAACTGGACTGGTTCCTCAACCTAAGACTACGCATTATCCAACAAAAATGTTTTATTAAGATCCCACATCTTCGGGCCATGATTTTAGTCACATGGCTTCATAAGCTCAAGATGGCATGTTCTGCAGAAGATTGACAAAAAAAAAAAAAACAAAAAACCACTTTCCTGATAGTTATGCATTTAAGAGACTAGAGAACATAACAACACCACAAATAAAAATACTAAAGAGTGGAGCAGTTTCTAAGGCCAATTAGTCATGAAGAAACTTGGACTAATTAAGCAGACTGTAGCTCACCAGGAACACATAGGGGCAGAGAAAATCACGATATCCACTCTCCTTGAGGCTACAGGACAGATAATGGTGTGGCCACTGCTTTAAAGACACAGCACATGGGCAGGAAGTGTCCCTAAATGAAGAGGACTTGAAACAGTCACTTGCTGCGATGGTGAGGAAGGACACAGGACACATAGCAGCAGCCTCACTGCCTCATACTAAAAGTCCTCCGCTCTGCTGCTGGCCAGGCTCCTAGTGAGGTACAACATGTTCTAGGTAGGGCTGATACACACTTGTGTCTTGACAGCTCCCTAGGCTGCACCCTACAACCTAGCTTAGGATTACTGTCCTCAGTCTTGCCCTATTGTGGCAACCTCTGAGTGCTGCAGGTCTGATTTCTCTCATGTGCCTAGAGAATTAGATTCAAACCTCTGAAGACCTTGTACAAGTCTCAGCCTGCCCTGCTCTTATCTCCACAGCTGCCTCTCCCCTCCTTTCTACCTGTTTCCAGCACACCCCACCTCAGCCTCTGGGCATAAGCACTGACTCAGGCTCTCCTCTGTGTCAGCCAGAACAATTCCTTCTCTATCAGACAATTCTTAACATCCTGGCTAGAGTTTACCCAGGCACTCTACTTTATATGCATTGCATACGTTGCTTTATACAATGGACCAAATCTTAAACAGCTCCACCCCTTCCTAAATGGTAAATAAAGACTTGTTCTTAGTGAGAGGTGTTAGAGCTTTAAGAGGCAAGACCTAATGGGAATCCTTTAAGTCACTCACTGGGGCTATGCCCTTAGAAGGGGACCTTGGAACTCCAACCCCTTCTCCCACTCTCTTTTGCTACACAACCACAAGATGAGTAGTTTTACTCAGCTGATTCTACACAGGCACAAAACAACCAGGCTAAAGGATCTTGGACTAAAATGTCTCAAACTGGTTAACAGATAACAAAAAATGTTTCCCCTCTATAAGCTGATTATTGTAGGTATTTGTTACAGTCACAGAAAACTGGCAAACATACACTTATGAGACTGTTTTGAAGCAGAGACTATGTCCCATTTGTTTGTCACCTACTGTATATAAAGGCCAAGCACAAGGCAATACTCTGCACTTGGCGAATAGTGAGTGAACGATGTTTTATACAAGTTTGCTCATTATAGATAGAGGCTGAGAAAAAGGAAATTGAGACCACTGAAAAAGTCAAGCTCATTACTAAAAAAGAAACAACATCCTATTTTCATAGGATTTGGTATTTACAAGCACTTGGTAGTAGTGATGACTGTAACTCTAAGGCTTGGCTTTTCTATTAAGTCATTAAATGAATTTCCAACATGATTAAACTCAAAGAGAAAACTTCAGTTAAATCCTTTAATGCTCTCTTAGCATGGGTATCCTCAGGCCCCATGTATGAATCATGTGGAACATCCACTTACTGAGGGCCTGGTAAGAGATAAGAGAAGGGGGATAAGAGAAAGAAGCCCATGTAATGACCACCACCAGTCAGCCTATCATGGCTGCTCCCATCCTGTGAACGTTAGCCTCCCAGTCTGGAGAGCATACTTACTTTGTATCTGCTTTCTGATCTGGAAGGAGTGGGGATATGTCCTTTTTTCTTAAAGGTTGTGAAGTGTTTGCATTGAGGACATGGCTTGGTGCTGGAGTCAATTCGGCCAAGTTCCAAGAAGTACTTATACTTGATAGAGTCCTCATGGGTTAAATTGTAGACAACAGTTGTTTCCTCCAGGAATTCGAAACACTCTGTGACTGGGCATTTGATTTCTACTTGGCCAAGTTGTACCTGCATGAAGAGACACAGAAAAGAAAGAGACCACTGGTTATTAAGGTTCGTTGCTATTACATACAGTGTCTTTGTATAGAGAATATATAATTATCTCATGCTTTCAAGAAAAGATTATCAACTATTGTTCCAGATAGCATAATGAATACTAGTCATTTTGAAACCTATACTAAGTACCAAAAACTAATCAGGACCTATAGGATGTTAAAGCGTTCTCTGATAAGTATATTTGTGAACTTATCTGATGATCCACAGGCTCATTAAAGAAGCAGTAGTCTAAACTATTTTTTTGGAACCTGTGGTGTAAGGGAGCATCAGGCAGAGAGGCAGTTGCATGGTGAGCAGATGACTCAGGCCCCTGGGACCTGCCAACTAAGAGGCATTTCAGAGATTTCAACTTCACTGTAGTTTTCAATCCTATGCTTTGGGCACATTTTTAGAAAGAGAGATGTTATAAAGTACTTAAGTTTAATGGCTATTAGTTTATAACAGTCATGATGCCAAATTAATGTTTTCTGTGGTCCTCCCTTGACAAACATATAAATAGCTTCGACGTTATCACAATCTTAGAATACGTATGAAAAGAAACAAAATACCTTTCTTTGGTATAGGAAAAATAAGAAAAGTCTGGGTTGTCATCAACCTGAGGATGTGAATTCAATCCTCAATACCCACAAAACAGAAGAAGAGGACCAACTTCTAACGTTGTCCTCTGAACCCATATGGAACTTTGGCACAATCAAGTCTCCTCCCTTACACACACATACACCAAATGAAGAAATATAAAAAAGCTAAAAACACATTGGTGTTATTATGACATTTTAAGTACAAAGATAAAATCTTGTAACTATGAGAAAATATAATAACAAATGAATATTATGGAAGATATTTTTAAAATAAACCTGTTTGTGACACATTTTATACAACTTTCATGTAAAAACTATAGGGTAATTTATACTTCAGCAGTCTACTAATATACTGGCAAGGGCATTTACTTAAAGCTAGCCAGACTCTTCTCTTTTGGCTTCATGGATTCTCTCAGCATTACCAAGTGTTCCCAGCTTTCTGTTACCTTAAACTTCTTCTGTTTAACTACTTAACCATTTCCATCTCACTCTTTCTCACTCTTCACTTCTTTTCTCCTGTGTGTGGGTGTGTTCTGTTTCTCAGAATGTCAGAATAACATGTCAAAATCAGAGTTGTAATGGTTTGTCTTGTGGGTTTCCAGTGTCATCCTTCCTCTCATGGTGTGTGTGTGTGTGTGTTTGTAGGTTATGGTGCCCTGATTAGACTCACCCATCACTACTCTGGAAAGCATCCCAGTTCCCCTTTATTCTGAGTTTACTTTCTTGAAGTTACTATGCTTAAAAATGAGTTGTGCTAACGTCTCCTGTTTTAGTCATTTAATGTGTCTGTCACCTAATTCCCATTCCAAACTTGAACAGTGACATTCTTGGTGTCATTTCTCTCCCACTTCAGCTCTGTGGTCTTCTGGATAAATTAATGTTGTAAGGTATCCAGACTAAACCAGATATTCAGATGGTTTCAGTTTATAACCTGGGTTGGTCTCCCTTGCTCAGCCACCTGACTGCTAAATGTCCTTCTACCACTGGCTTTCCAACTGTGTTTTCTAGTAAATTGTTTTGAATTATACCTCAAGAAGGAAGTCCTTATAACCTTTCCATATAGACAAAGGTACCCACGAACCAGTAAGAGTTTGGGTTCATAGTCTTTGTCCATATAGACAAAGGTGTTCCTTTTCTTCATAGTCTGTGGACATCTGTGAAACCCTGCTCAGAACTTGCACTGAGTTAAGTGCTGAAGTGCAGGTGCCTATCAGGAATGATGCAGGCAGTCAAGACCCAGACTGAACATCTGTCAGCCTGATAGGGTGGTGTCACCAAAAGATGTGGAAAGCATGGTCACTTCAGACCCGAGAGGATCAGACCAGCCTTTTCGGAATGAGTGCAGCTTCGAGTGAGAGCTTAAAATCATCGGGACTTAGCCAGTAAGAATGAAGCTGCACGAGGATGGCCTAGTCAGGTCATCAATGGGAGGAGAGGCCTTTGGTCCTCTGAAGGCTCTATGCCCTAGTATAGGGGAATGCCAGGACCAGGAATGGGAGTGGGTGGGTTGGGGAGCAGGGGTGGAGGAGAGGATAGGGAATTTTCAGAGGGAAAACTAGGAAAGGGGATAACATTTGAAATGTAAATAAAGAAAAGAAAAAAAAAAGAAAAGAAAAGAATGAAGCTGCTCCAAGCACACAAAACAAACACCATGAAAAAGCCTGGAGGCAAATGCAGAGCTCTCTGTGGCAGGGCTGCCATGTTCCATTCATCTGGACTGCATTGACTTACACAGCAAATATTCATGTGAACTGACTATCACACCCTTAAAAGAGGGTAGGAAAATTGGATGGAATCCCAAACTATCAGTACAGAAGAGGCTGTAAACAAATGAGCTTGTAACAGAGCATAAGAGCAGGGTGTTACACTCTCTGAGGACACTGGGCATTTTCCCCTATAAAAATAGACAAGCACTCAGTTCTTAGCACATGGAAGCAGAGTTCCTCTCACTTATTGGGTAAGGGCCCTTTTTAGTGCTTAAGAGCCCCAGCTACTTGTTCCTAGACACTTGGATTTAACCTCCATCTTCCTTCCTTTGTATTTACTTATTTCAGCCATGTAAGTGGTAGTGATGGATGCAGCACTTTTATAGCTATCTGGGAACAGTTGGGTCTTAAGGAAATGCCATGTACTTTGGAGAGTAGAACCAATCCAGAGATTGCAAGGACAGGGCTATCTTGTTACTCTTTGAGCAGTTAGTGTTTATTACCTGACCACACTGGGATGCCATCTAGCTTCCAGCCAGGTACCTGCTCTTCTTCAGTGGTTCTTGGCTTTCTGAAAACCTATTCCATTTCCATGGACACCTTATTTCCTGTAGTTTCACTCTATTCTTTCTCAAAGTTCAAAAATCCTTACCCCACAAAACTGAGCTAGTGATTTCGCACAGCATTCTACTGATCACAGGGAAACATCAGGAACATATTGCCCAACTGCTCACTAGCAATCCCATCAGTCTACCTCTATCTGTCTCTCTCTCTTCTGGCTTTCTTAGTATAAGACAGACCTGACTTCTAGTATACAAAAGTCCCTGGAAAGGGTTTTTTGTTTGTTTGTTTTTTGTTTTGTTTTGTTTTTTTAAGATTTTAAGTTTCCTAGCCTATTCTAGACCTACACATTCAGAATTGAATTATTTTCAGGAAGCCAATAATTGGCAGTTGGAACAATGACTCAAGCCTTTCAATTAACGCATACTTCCTCCTAAGAACCACGCCTCTTCTCATGTACAGTGTGGTGGTGTGACTCATGACCTATCTGACTCTTGGTGGCTACATGTGTATCATTTTCAGAGCAGTTTTCTTAAAAGATTATATGACAAGTATCTTGAGTAAGCAATGTGTATTCATTTATTTATCCAACAATATATACTCTATTAATTCAAGCATACACTTAAATAAAAACCCTTTAATACTGCAAAAGTAAAATTTGTCTTACAAGCAATAGTTGATTAGCATTAAGTTGAATTTGCAGTAATTTTACTTTTGGATGGTACATGGCCAAATTGGATGGTATCGTATCGCACAACTAGTCACCTGTTGGATTTCTGCCAATTGCAGGCCTCATAGGGCAGGCAACATGAAGGACTTATCGAGAGATGGGAGGAGATGGCTATGCTGGGCTTACCGGAAGAAAAGAATTTTAAATGCAGACTGTTATCTTTGCCATAATGAAGAAGTGACAGCTTTCCTGTAAGCCTGAAGAGGCTGTGATACAGAGAAAAGTTTCCACAGGCAAAGGAACCAAGGACTGTGGTTCCCTCCCAGACAGGAGGAACCTGTCGTGCCTATGTTTAGAACACAGACCAGCGGATAAAGTTTACTAAGCCTGGAACAGAAATGTATGGAATGAAGCTGGAGTGTCAGCTCCACATGATCATACAGGTTTTCTTGATCAAATTAAGAAATCTGGATTAAATTATAAATTCAATTTGAGTCTCTTTCAGGTTTTAAAAGAAGGTGTAACATGTCACATTAATAAGTAAATAAATCATTCAAGCTCTTCTGGGAGAATGTACCTACCATCCAGGAGCCAAAGTACAGGCTAAGAAAATGGTAGCTCTCAGATAAAACCTGGGTCTTCCAGATGTTCAGGGAGCAGGCTGCTGAAGACTGAATTTGGGGTGCTAAGGGGCAGCCAGTACACTGCAAATTTTGTAAGTAAGACCAAATTAGGGCTTTTTTTAAATTGACAAAAATTATCTGTGTTTACACTGTACAACATGATGCTTTAAAATATGGACACACTGTGGACTGGCTACATCTGGTTTCAATATATATTATTTTGGAATTCGAAAACTAAAATCCTTAGCAACCGTCAACCTTCTCGTTATTAACCACAGTGACCACATTGGCCAATAGTCCCTTGAACTTATTCCTTCTAACTGAAATTTTGTATTCTTTGACCAACATTTGCACAATATCCCCATGTCTTTCTCACCACTGCTGCCAGCCAGCTCTGGATAATTGGCTACTCTCTGCTCCTCTGAGTTCATCCTCTTCACGTTCTAAACTGACTAAGATTATCTAGCATTTATCTTTGTGTGTGTGCCTACATCATTTGACATTTGTGATGCTGTGGTAGATGACAGAATTTCCTCTTTTTAAAAGACTAAATAGTACTCCAATATGTATGTGTATTTATAAATATGACAATGTAAAGCATATTTTCTCCATCTACTAATAGATACTTAGGTTGATTCTATATTTTTTTAGCTCTTATGAACAATGATGCCATAAACATGGAAGTAGAGATAAAACTCTTTACATGTATATATTACACACAAACACACATGCATGTGGGCATATATTTTTGTGGCAAGTATTTAATTAGAGAGAAGCCATTCTTTCATTGTACATGATAGCTGTAGTAAATTATTTTAATTTGGGGAATCAGCACATGTAGCACATGTGAAGGTCATAGGACAGTTCTCTTTCCACCATGTGGCTCCTGGGGATTCAACTCTGGGTCAAGTTAATGGCAAGCACCCTTACCCAAAGTCATTTCACCAGCCTGGCTGTGAAAATTTACATTCCCACCCACATGCACTCCAACATTTTACATTTTATAGGAATATTTTTGTAGTAATAGTAACAAAAATAATAGGTATATAGAGTATTTTAATCCATGAAACTTTCCTTCATGACCTTGACAACAGTGATTAGTGTTGACAGTTTTTGCAACTTGGGTTTAACATTACTACTTCAATTAGTATCTGCCCAGTAGTTTATAAAGCCTTCATTAGGAATAATTACAAACATATGGGGAAATGGTAGATAGCCACTATGAATCTTCAAGTATTCGTTCTCCCATTTAAACAATTGTCAGCTTAGGAGCAGTACTGTTCCTTTGGGACTTGACTCATTTAGATCTTGCATCTCATTTCAAAGCAAATACCCAACATCAGTCATTTCTTTCCTAAATGTTCCAAGAACTAAGCCATTCCTTTGCTACTATAACTGTGATGGCCAACACTTCCCCAAATGTCTCTTATAATCGAGCAATGCTTTCGAGATGCCAGCCAACTTCTGTCTGTAGTTGTTCTGGACACATAAGCTGACTTTGCACTTTTGTTGTGTTCAGTGCTGATGCCACTACTTACATCACTGAAAAATATGTTCCCTACTTCTGAACAAGTTTAATCTTGTAAGAAAAAAATTACTTAACTGTAAAACAATCTCCAAGGTGTCAGCAGGAAGCATAATTATCCACTTATGCTAGATGGCTAATTTGCCACATGAGAGAACTCAAAAGTAATTTAGTGGCTAAGGTGATAAGGACCTCTGAAGTAGTGGATTAATTAATTAAATTCTCCAAAGAAAAGGACGGAAAAAGGTACAATGTGGGGCCTCAAACTCAATTTATCAAATGTTTAGTCTGATTTGGACCTTGGTTTTAAGTAATAGACATGAGACTTTATAAGGTGTTTACAGCCTTTTGCTTAATGGATATCAAAGGATCCTATTGTCTGTATACTGACCATTGAACAACAGCATTGAAGACACCTTCAGCATCCACTAACCAACTGAGTGTTGAGCACCACTACGCAAATGGTTCCCCAGCTCACTGCTTTCCAGAATCAGTAACCACAAAAAGGCAGATGCTCTGGGCACATATTTTTGGTTTTTTGGCATATGTATACATGTTAGCAGATGAACATGCATCTGTGTGCATGCCCATAGGTGTGTGTGGAGACCAAAGACCAAAGACAGGTGTTTTCACTGCTTTCTTTATTTATTGAGGCAGGGTCTCTTACTAAACCCAGAGCTTATAAGTCTCTGTCCTCTCCTGAGTGTTGGGAATACAGGCAGCTGCCACACCCACTGGCTTTTTATGTGGGTGCCAGGGATTCAAACTCTAGTCCTCATAGTTGTACAAGTACTTTATCTACTGGGCCATCTTCATATGCTTTTTCAGTTTCCTCAGCAGCCTCCACGGTGTCATATGATGACACCTTAGAGGTTTTTTCTTTTTATAGTTCTAACAGGTACAGGCAGCACCAGAGCAAAGAAAACCATATTAAGGAACCTGAAGCAAAAACACCAAACATGCACATAAAATAATAAATTAAACCAGGAAAAAGATGCATATCACAAAATGATAAAACTTCAGTCCTAGGTGCCTTGCAGGCAAATTCACTAACCAGTCAAGAATAAAATAACATTAGTATCACACAATAATTCTGTGAAAAGGAGGAAAAGAGGAGAGAAAGAAACCATTGTTGTGGTTGGCTTATGGAGTTATCATAACCCTGATAACAAAATCTGCAACAGAAGCTTCAAGGAAAAACATATTGAGCAATCTCTTCTATAGACATTGATGCAAAACCCTGACAAAGCATTCACAAACTAACCTGACCAACATAGGAGAGATATCAGGATGAAGTTGGCTATATTGCAAAAACACAAGCAGAATTATCAGTTGAAGCATTTCTCACATTCATAATAGAAAGGAGCCTATTGGCCCGCTGAATAGCACCAGTTGTTTGTCAAGAACAAGCACCTGATGAAAGACAGCAGAGGGGAGCCAAGAAGAAAGTGGCTCATCCATATTCTAAGAAAGATCTGTCAGACATGAAAGCTCTGGATAGATCAATATGGAACATAGGAGGGAACCAAGTGCTGTGTATATAAAGTGAACCTTGCTGCTCTGTAGATTGATTTTGGAGCTTTATCCTAACTAGTGAGGATGGTTGGGGCAAGCCTGTCTAACTAATTTACATGGAAATGATCTAGCCAGGACAAAATGTGTTCTATGGTCAAAAATGGAGTTGGTCAGTAAAGACCTGCAGACTACCCTGAAGCGTTACAGGCTATTGCCATTGCTTTTCGGTTGCTCTCCAGAACTTGATGTTAAGACCCTGCTGCTTAAGATATTACATATGTGAGTCAAAGGATATGGAAGAATCAAGCTGCTACCATCATGAAAGTTTCACCCCTACTGGCTAGCTTCCACAGTTCAGGAAGCCTCTCTCATGTTACTGGGGGAGAAATATAACCACCAGTCTTATCTAGCTGTGAGTCCTGGAGCCTATTTTTATAGAAATGACTATAGATTGCTATAAAAGAGAGGCCCTCTACTGCAGGAATGTTATGGGATTAACCAACCACTTTCTGATTGGTTTTAAGGCCCATTACCATTGAGATAGAAATCATGCTTGGTACCACTTACTGAGCCAAAGACTTCAATGTGGTTAAGTCATTGACCTTTGGGAATGACCTAACATTATTCTGTGAAATGGACACAGTATCAAACTGCACCACTCATTCCCCCTGAGTTCTTATCTTTATGGATTTCTAACCCTCATCAGAGAAGTCCCTTTTTTGAAACAGATGGAGGTTAATAGAAACACCTACCTACAACTTCCAACATGCAGAGTGTAAAAGTTTATGGAATACTTTGCTCTAATTGGGACATCTATATCACAGCCCACCCCTCAAGGCTCAGGGATCATCTCAGAAGAGGGGGTAGAAGGAGTTTAAGAGTTAGAGGCAGTAACTGTCTGCAGTGAAACAGTAGTTGCAGGCCATAGCAGAGCCTCTGCACCCATGAACTTACAGAATCTGTGACCACATGCACAAGACTCGGATAAGACCAAGCCAGCCAAAATCCTAGCATGGATGGGGAAAGCTCATTATATTATACTCCTAGCTAAGGATCTATTGGCAGTTGATGACTTCTAGTGTGGTAAGGAGTTTTCCTCAGACTTGTGAAAGGCCAGTTATGTTTCAATAGACAGTCATATATCCTTGCACACACAAGAACCCAGTTATTTTCTGGTGTTTGGTTTAAGAACATAAGAAATTAGGAAGGAAAATGGTTGAGGGAATAGTGGTGGAGTTGGAGGGGAAGGTATGGGAGGTGGTGGATTTGTTCAAAATACACACATGCATACGTGACATTCTCAAACAACAACAAAAGGTATGCTGTGATTACAGCTTATGGTAACTTTAAGCATACTAGCAGTCATTGACTTCATCTGTTCTGCACTGGTTTTACAAAAACACAACAACCAGTGAGCAAGACCTTCAGTACCAACACATCTGCCATTCCCAGATGATAAAAGAAATCATGATCCAAGAGGACACACAGATGTCTTGAAAGAAGAGGATAATACACTGCTGGCTGGCATTGGGGAAGACATAGGAAAGGCTTGCCTGTCAGTATGCCCCCTTCAGGGTACTTCTCTTAGGAAAGGAGAAATGCTGAAGTAGGTCAGGTTTGAACTGGGAGAGCTCCTGGAGCTTCATGATGAAGGCAATTGATTGGGAGTGGCTGCTGGTGAAGATACAGTGCCAATGTTCTACATGAAACACCAGTCCAAAGAGCTGCTTAAAATTCAAAACTTTAATAGTGACAAATTTTAAAAATTATATTTTTAAGAAAATAAAATTAAAACACAATAAAGGAGAAAACTAATTTGGTCATCACACACTGGAAACATTTGATATATTCAACATCTATTCAAGAGAAAATCTTGAATCTCAACAAGAAGGGTTATATAAAAGAATCCTTAGTGTGATGAGGAATAACTACAAGAACACCCACAGGAAAGACCATAATTGTGAAACACTGACACTTTCCTCTCAAAGTTGGACAAGGGGCAGTGATCCCAATGTCACTGTTATTCAACACTGAGTAGAGGACATGGCCAAAGCAAGACAATGAAAAGAGGAAACGAGAGTTGAACCATTGGAAATGAGGAATGCAATCCCTCATGACTTGCAGATTTCATGATCGTACATGTTGAGAATTTGAGTTCTAACAGATAAACTGTTAGAATTAAATGTGAATCTAGCAAGTGCAAGATGCTGCACAGGTTGGTCTTGGAATCTAGACTATAGTTGATGAAAGGAATATGAAACGACAGACACACAGACTATGTACAGAGAACCTGAGGCCCAGTGGATATGCATTACCAACATTGGCAACAGCAACAGAAACCCCCACAAGTTCATTTTATGTATCGAAAGCAGAGGCAGGTTTGCTCTATCCAGTGGAACAGGGCCTCTGTAGGGTGGCTATCTTGAGCTGCAGTCATCTGGAAGAAGGAAGCTGTGGTTGCTAGTTTCTGTGTAGGCTGTCAACATTCACACTCAGACCAGAGGAAGGCTTTACTGGCCCTTTGAGCCTCACCACAGGAAGGATTTGCTGTCTGGACATCTGAGGCACTGGGTTGTTGACATAGCTGTGCTCATGTCAACAAAACAAACTCCCTCAGGACTTCATCCACTCTGCACATTCATTCAAGGCTTTCTCTGTTCCACATAAGCAAGGATGCTAAATAGGTTAGTAATACACAAGCTTACATATTTCTGCATACTTGTTATGAGAAATTAAAGATAATCTTCAGAACCAATGACATTTTGGGTGATAAAAAAAATTCCAACAGAAATAAATGCAACAAATTATCTCCTCATACAAACATCTGAAAGTACTTTGTAGTCAAAAAGCAGAAAATGACTGATAGGACACACTGCATTCTGGGACTGGAAGGACACATTGCATTCTGGGGATGGAAGGACACACTGCATTCTGGGACTGGGAGATTCAACACTGTTAGGTGTAAAACCAACCTGGAAGCAGCTTCTAATTCAAGTCAGTGAAATTTCTGGCAGTTTTGCAGTTTTCCTTTTGTATTTGGGCGGGGGGGGGGGGTAGGAACAATATTATGCGATAATGTGAAAACATATATAAACGAGACACTTTCTACTGTTTGAGCTCCCCAGAGTTCATAACCAACACGTAACTGCCATTGCAAATATCAGGAGAAAGGGCCTTTCTTTGGAAGGTGATTGACTCATGAAAGTGGAGCCCCTATAAGCCGGATTAATGCCCTTATGAAACCAACTCCAGAGAGGTGCATCTCCCCTTCTACGTTGAGAAGACACACTAGAAAAAAAAAGGTATCTACAAGTCTATAAACACAGGGCTAAGTTTTAAAAGTTGCAGTTTGTGCTCACTGTGGGCCTGCAGTGGCACATGTAGCAGGAACATGCAGCAGAAGAGGCAAGAAAAGATGTCCACGTGAGCACGAAGAATACTGAACTGTGCTCAGCTTCATGAGTGCTCAGAAAAGAGCCACAGGGCAGAATTCAGAATTAACAAACTGAATTCCCACAGCGCTTGGAGATTCAATATATTGGCTACGGGGAGATGGCTTAGTGGATCAGGAACCTTCCAGGCAAGCAATGAGGATCTAAGCTTGAATTTCCAGAACTCACAGAGAGCCACATGCAGTAGCACATGTTTGGTGTGCTATGTTCCTATGTCTCAGTATCTCTATGCTGAGATGGGAGACAGAGACAGGAGAACCCAAAAGCTCATGGGCCAGGTAGCCTGGTACATTCAGCAGTGAAATGAAAGATTTTATCTCAAGACAGAAGCCAAAGCTGAACACCTCAGACTATGACAAGCACATACTCACACAGCACACACACACACACACACACACACACACACACACACACACACACACGAGGAGGGAGAAGGGGGAAGTGAAGGACAGATAACAGAGAACGGGATAAGAGAGATAGAAGAAATAAACAAACAAATATTTAACATAACTACAGAACCAATGGGCTATTGGATTTTACATAACTAGTTCTAGGTACTCTCCTTCATGTAAGCATGCTCCTGTACTACTTGTTTCCCCTTTTGATCTCTAGATTGTTGTAATCACCTACTGAAGTACATTTAAACATTAAACATTCAGAGTCATGTGTCTTAAGGTTGTAAATTCTCATGGTTCTTCAACAAAGTAGGACACAAACACAAAGAACAAGCCTGGGTCTCAGCCTGGCCCTGTTTCTCGCACTTTTCCATAGAAGGCTTGGATTTCCTTTCAGAGACTTTGAAGGATGGACGAGAAATGCAAGGATCTCCCCTGTTTTCCCAAACTCAGATACCTGTGAACAATACTTGCCTTACTCTTTTTACCAGGCAATTCGTCCCACAGCTGCATTTATTTTAACTTGAGTAGGTTTTACTGTTTCTTCATAACTCCCAGTACAGCATATCATTTTATTGTAACCAGTCATACTTCCCATATTGATATACTATTCTTAGTGCTTAGTTGGAATGTCTAATATATTACATGCATTATTCAACTCTACACAACTACTTAAGTAAGATGAATACTCTAGATCAGAATTGTTGGGTTTAAAGAAAATACTTGCATTTAATGGATAGTATTAGCCTGTTCTCCACTGGAGTTGGTGTGGTGGCTCATACCTGTAACCCCAGTACTCTGGAGGCAGAAAAAGGAGGACCATGAAGTCAGGGGCCAGCTAGACCAACACAGTAAGACTGTATTTCAAAACAAACAGAAGAGAAAACTTTATGACCTATTTCAAAATAAAGCTTTGCCTAATAGGTATGTAGAATGTTGATTCAGAAATTTATAGGGCAATAACTGCTTCTTTCTTTCTTTCTTTCTTTCTTTCTTTCTTTCTTTCTTTCTTTCTTTCTTCTTCCTTCTTTCCTTCCTTCCTTCTTGTAAAAATCATAAATCCAATGTAATTTCTCTTTTTGAGAAGCACACTGTCATGTAATTTCGGATACTAAGAAATTTTTAGATGTCCCTAACTTATCTCGATCCTTTGAGAAGATAGCTGCCTACTTCTCATTAATACCTAGAAAATATTACCAGAAAGGGCCTTTTCCCCCCTTAAATCCAAGTTAATGAACAAGTATTTAGGCTAAGGAAAACCTGAGGTGTCACACATGTGTAAATGTCCAATTTTTATAACTACTTATTTAAGTGAATTTAAACACTTAAATAAAATTGCTTTATGGTTGCTGTGCTGTCATCTTAACTGAGATCATTGGCATCCTTTGCATCTCCCTAGTCCCTCTTTTCCCCAGACCCTCTTAATCCACTCTAATCTTTACTCTTGTTGCTTTTAGAGTTGATGTTTAAGTGAAATTGTGTGGTAACTGGTTTTGTGCACCCTTATCCCAATCAAGACAGTGTTCTCTGGGGTACAACAAAGGACAGCACCACTCTGCTTTATCCATTCCACTGTACGCATGTACATTCTTTACCCATTCATCCATTCGTAGACTTTTGGGCTGTTCCCTTGGCATAGCTAAACCAAGACTACAATGGATATGGGAAAAAACTATTATATCTTTTATGGGGACTATCCTCAAAGGGATTACTGGATTATATGTTAGTTCTGCTGTAACTGTTTCCTATAGCAGCTGTGCTAAAGTCACCACCAACACTATACAGGATTCTTTTTCCAGAGCGTTATTTTTAAGATACAATGCTGATCATCATATTTCATAAATTAAAGTACCCAATACCCTTACATTGAAATAAAATGAAAATTTCTCATTATGTGAAACCATCCCTAACTCATGACTTGTCCACTTTGGGGGCTCCCTATTCCCCCATCACAGGCTATGTCTCCATTATATTTGCTTTCCTCTGGGCTCTTACACATGCTAGGGTACATTTTACATCATTTAGGATGTATTTGATGAACATTTTCTTATATAAATTCTTCAGATCTTAGTACAGACGTCAAATACTACTAAAAGACTTTCCTATTTTATTGAAACGGTATCTGGTGATCTTTAAACAATATGTGTACCTTTGGCAAATGATGCTTACTCAAGTAATTTTATTTGTACTATGTTTTTCCTGTTATCATAACTCCATAAAGGTAGAAACTGTGGCTTGCTCTTTCCTGTACCTCTTATAGCTTGCTCGTGACCTGGTACAGAGTGTATATCTAATAAACATGTGTTGACATTAAAAAAGGGGCTAATACAGCTTTGTATAGGGGTTGCTAAGTAATGATCAGTTGTCCATGATCATAAAGGAGAGTAGGTGAGAAAATGACCCTGTTATAGAATAAGCAGTATGTGATTCTGGACTATTTTAACAAGGGTGAGTAGGCATGCAAAATGGCCTCACTCAGTGGTAAAGAAGATAAACATGATCAGGCCTAAGTACCAGAGCAGACTCATTCAGGCTGTAAGGCCAGCCTTGTTAGAATAACCCACACTCATGGCTTGCTATGGTCTTGATGATGCTGGTGATCGTTGAAAAAGGGAATTTCTGTGGCTTTCTCTGACTACCCATTTGTCACAGTCCATCTTCCTATAAGTGTTACTAAACAGCTTAGAAGAAAAGGTAGTAGTAGTACAGTTTAGAGATTACATGTCGTGCAAGAGTCTCAGACATTAAAAGGTTACTCTCACACTATACCTTCATCAATGGATTAATTGATTGCTTCATTAAAACTCTCAATAGAAAATTGGGAGGAAATGAAACAAAAAGGCAGGATATGCTTGAACGATGTGTCCTGGAAAGGTAAACCTAGTCCTTGGCTCCTTTCTGCCAATTCTCCTTGCTTTCTGGAAACTCCAGACAACTTCTCAGGTTCACACATCCTATAACCAGAAAAATCAGATCCAGCCAATAACAGGCTGAATCCTCTGATACTATAAGCCAAAATGGATCCCTCTGCATGTTCTCCAATGTTCTCTTTGTCTTAGTGACCAAAAGCTAAGTAACACAAACATTTGCTACTGACGCTTATTAATGCATTAGTTACTGAACTTTCACTAGCTAAAACATTAAAGGACTTCTGCTAAAGGTAATAGAACTATATATATTTTATCTGATTGTTAGGTAATATCATTATTTCATATGAGAGATCTGAATCACTGGATAGAAGTATCAGGGAAAATGGACTGCATTATTGGGTCAAGAGTATGATTACTGTAAGACTCTTAAGACACACTGTCAAACAGACTTGCAAATGATGTATTTACTTACTTTGTAGCTATGGCCACTGCACCTCTCCTTTCTCTCATAAGAACACATCGGGGGCTTGGAGAACATGGGGTAATATCTGATAACAGCTTGGGTCAGTGGACGGACTTATTTACTGAAGGATGTAATACCTTATTTTCCTAGCTGCTTTGATCATATAGGGAAAAATGAGATGATGTGTATATGCATAACTAATAAATGATTTTATAAAAGAGATTTGGAAAATGGAAAAGTAGAAACATCAGGTCTTGGTTTACCATCTAAATACTACCATTTAAAATTAGTTCTTTTATTTTCTGAACAATTCTCTCTCTCTATTTTTCTCCGTCAGCCTTTTTTATGTTATTACTGTGTGTGATCACTTTTGGTATCCAAGAAACAGAGAACATATTGACCACTCTGCAATCCATCAGCAAGCAGCCACAGTCTACCTCCATGCTGACACTGCACTCAGTTAATGCATGTCACTTCAGTGGGATGAACACCTCAGTGCAAAAGGCCTCTGTATTAGAAGTTATTTTCTTAGGCTAGATTTCTAGAACTGTAATTACTAGGTCAAAGGGAATGATTATTCTAAAATTTTCAAAACCATACTGTTAAAATGATCCTCAAGGGCTGTATTAACACTACCTAATATCAACCATTTTACTACCCTTTTATCCATAGTAGACTATCGCCTAAAAAAAAGCATACAAACACATACACACACTCACTCACATATATACCTCAATAGTTTGTCAAGCAAAATAGCAATGTTATTATATCAATGTATGCATAAGTTACTAACTGTAAGTCAACATATGTCAGTCCATTTTGCCTTCCTGTGAGATCTCTAGCCATGTACTGGTCTAAAAGTCTGATCCTGCTCCTACACTTTGCAGTATTTATGGCAATTATCTAATATTCTATGTGAAGCATGAATAGTTTCCAGCAAGCACAGCCAAAGGAGAGCCTTTATCCAGAACTCAGCCTTGAGCAGATGTTTACTTGGCAGCCTAGCTGCACTAATTAGTATCAGAAAACAGGGCAATTAAAAAAATCGACAACCAGATCTCAGGTCCGTAAATCATGGTTCTGTAAAGGGCCCAACCATCTGGATGACTCAGCCCAGTCCTCCATTTTGAGAAAAAGAAGCCAAGTAGAGAAAGCCAAGGGACCTCAGATCACCAGGCACTCACAGCACACTGTCCTCAGAGTGTGCCCTCTTAAGCCACAGCCATTCTCTATCTCGGAGAAGCTGATTTAACAGTCTCAAGCCTTCTTTGAGTGGATTACCGATTTCTCATAGGGACATGCTGCAGTTTTTGTTTAATCTTAGTTCCCTACATAACACCAGAACCTGTCCTGCATACAAGAAGCAGGATGTAGTATTTACTTATTGACATAAATTGAAACAGAATAATCAAAATCTTGGCAGACATATGTCCCCAGGCCAAAGACAGGAGATAAACATCTCTTTCTAAAGTCCTGTTGTAGGGCACAGGACGTTCGCTCCAGCCCATTGCACTAGAGAAGCCACATAAACGAGAGGGGAGCAGGTAGAAACCTCAGGACCCACAAAACCTCTCCCCACAAAGCTGGTCTTCCATATAGCAAGCCAAGACTTTAATCTCATAAGCAAAACTGGCAATGTATGATTTTCATGGAGTAGCACTGGCTTGTTTTTTCCTGTTTTTCATTTTCTCAAGAAACAGATGCGTACAGGTGATTTTTTATTTTTAAAGGGAAAGTACTTTTCAAAGGATCTACACTAACATGGCAACTAAGAAAACATTTTGTTTTGAGGTCTCAAAATGATGTGACTGAATATTTCCAAAACATTTCAGTGCTAATGCACATTCAGGGAAATACAATGCTGCCTTCTGTATCTTCCTTGTTTGCAAATTCAAATATGCCAAATTCCTTTGCTGGCAAAGCATTATTAATGTATCGTTTTTTAAAAAGAAAAATGTATACACTAGGCTATAATCTATCCACTAATTTATTTCTAGTTTTCTATTTTGAAACATTTGACTTCTCTCTTACACACATATTTTTCATTGTGCTTAATCATCTTAAAATATTTAATCAGAAGGTAGCCATGTGATGAGGACACAGCACACATTAAGTATTTTTACCTTATATAAATGCCATATTCACATGTCCTCAATTTCCCCTCTCATGCACTTCACAGTTGCTTTTTAGAAACAAGTCAACATTGATTAAGGAGCACAGAGTCTATTCAACTGTCCTAGTGGTTCAGCTGGTTCAGCCTTTCATCTTAAGAAAATACTGTCATCAAATGTGAGAAACTTAGGTCGGTTATTTTGAAGAATATCTCATAACGTCGATGTGGTGATTACTTCATCCTAAGAAAACCCAGGTGAGCATTTTTCTGATGTGGTGTCTTGCCAAACAGCAGGCCAGGAGGCATACAGCTCAGCCCTCACTGCTGCTGATAGCAAGTGTACTCACTTAGCTACAGCACTCCATCACAGCACAGTCTCTTCCTTCTGTGATTAACATGTAATATATAAGTTGGTGCTTGGACACAGAACCATATTTGGTTCCCCCAAGAATGTTTTACACAGTGGCTTTCCCATCTGTTGATCTGTCCCTGAATCAGACACGAAGTAGGCATTGCAAAATATAGTATTTTCTAGTTGTATTATTCCTTCTACTTCTATTAGCTGTAATTCTGAGCCAGAGCACTTTGCATGCTGTGTGTGTGTGTGTGTGTGTGTGTGTGTGTGTGCGCGCGCGCGCGCGCGGGCGCGCGCGCGTATGTGCATGAACACGTGAGCATGTGTGTACATTTATGAGAGTATGCATGTGTGTGTGGGTGGGTGGGGGGTATGTGTGTATGTATCCTCAGTATTTCCTCTTTAAATCATCATGTAACAATCCATTACCAGCTTTCCAACTGGCCTAAGTTGGGCCAGAAGAGACCCAGTGAGTCAGCATCTTTTGGCAGGTTTGAATTAGTCTTGAATAATTCCTTGTCATGGAGCTAAATCAGCAGACTCTTCAGAGCACTGCATCTTGAATGAGGGGTTAATTCTATTTGAAACTCAGGATCTGGGCTTTAGAGGTGCTCTGGTTTCTACTAAAGCATCACTACTTTAAGGCTGCATCACCTATCTATCATCATCTCCTTCCTTACTCTAAACTCTGATTACAAGTTAATGCCTCTGGTTAAAACCCCACTCTGCTGTAGCTCTTATCTCCAGTGAGAAAAACTATTGCAAACAGCTCTCTCTCTCTCTCTCTCTCTCTCTCTCTCTCTCTCTCTCTCTCTCTCTCTCCCTTCCCCCAGGCATATTTCTCTGAGTAAGTGTCATAGCAAGGTGTATGTAACTTTTCTGAGTAAATTCTTTGGCATGATTATTCAGTCAGCCTGATAAACAGGTAAGTGCCTTTGTTCATTTCTTATTCTATTTTTATGTTTTCTTTTTTATTTAATTTTATTTTTGGTAAGTAAAACAATATGATTCAAGAATCAAAGCTATGTGAAAAATACACAGACTGTTTTCACTTAGGCTCTCCAAGGGTTTATACCTCAAGATGGCAGCCATATACCAGCCCTTCCACTCCATGCCTTCCCGTCTCTATCCAGTTTACCGTTTTTAAACACCTTTCTTTAGACACAAATAAACAAGTTTTGGTGTTATTTCACTGTCTTGCCCCAATGTGTACTTAATCTACTTTAGTTAATTTCTTTATCAAATTTCTTTATCAAAACTTAACAGGCAAACACAAGGCAGACCTCTGGCTTCAAAATGACAGAGACGCAGCACACAGGGCTATTCCATGTCTCCAAGCCCTTCAGTGAAGACCAACAATGGAATTAAGAAGTATTCAGAGACAGATTTGGGCAAGCAAATCATCATGTACTGAATTTAAAAGCCACACTCATATAAAGCATTGCATTTCCAGATCTATGTCCCAGCATAAACAGACTTTCCTCCCCACTAACTAAATGGGCTTTTAATTAAGAAAGGAACTTGCAGACATTATGTACATCTCTAACTGTGCCACACATTTGAGAAAAGAACAGTCATCATAGCAGGACATATCAGAACCATGAAAATGCATCTTAGAAGTGAATATAAGGTATTTAGTGATGTCATTAGATGTAAGCCAAAAGTTTCCTTGACTATAGTGACTGCACCAGTCAATAACCTTCTGAAACAAACTTAAGCTGGGTATTTCTACAAAACAATGCTAATTAGCTTTACAAGTATACATTTTATTCATGGTGTGATCTTTAACTGGAAAGCCATTAAATATTCAGAATCAGTTAATCTCTTTCTTGCATACATAGACACACATACACACATACACATTCACACATACACACACTGAAATACAGGAAATTGAAGCTAGAATTCCATACATGCTAGACAAATGCTGCACACACATTTGGTCCTTTTTCTGCTATTTTGAGGCATGGTCTAATTAAGTTACCCAGGCCAGCCTTGAACTGGTTTTGAACTTGGGACCCTCTAGTCCTAGCTTCTGAGTAGCTATAACACCAAGCCATAGTCACTTCTTACTTTAAAGATAATAAATTATAGTCAACGTGTGGTCTAGATATAATTTGAATTCTGGCTAAACAAAAAATATAATGGATTTGAAAATCAAATGCAGTTATGGCAAAATATTAAAATAAAATTCAACCATGTATATGCACCTAACACTGTATCAAAGGGCTTTGTACACGTCGTTTTTCTCTTTGTAATATTCATGGGAACTTATTATTAGAATTACTATAATTATTCCCAGTTTGCAAATGATGAGACTAAGGCTTTCTTTTTTTTTTTTTTTTTTTAATATTTTTATTACATATTTTCCTCAATTACGTTTCCAATGCTATCCCAAAAGTCCCCCATAGCGCCCCCCCCACTTCCCTATCCACCCATTCCCATTCTTTTGGCCCTGGCATTCCCCTATATTGGGGCATATAAAGTTTGCAAGTCCAATGGGCCTCTCTTTCCATTGATGGCTGACTAGGCCATCTTTCTTTTTTTTTTTTTTTCCAATTTATTTTTTTTAATTAGGTATTTTCTTCATTTACATTTCAAATGCTATCCCCAAAGTCCCCCAGACCCCCCTCCCACTCCCCTACCCACCCACTCCCACTTCTTGGTCCTGGCATTCCCCTGGTTCTTTTTTTTTTTTTTTAATATTTTTATTACATATTTTCCTCAATTACGTTTCCAATGCTATCCCAAAAGTCCCCCATAGCGCCCCCCCACTTCCCTATCCACCCATTCCCATTCTTTTGGCCCTGGCATTCCCCTATATTGGGGCATATAAAGTTTGCAAGTCCAATGGGCCTCTCTTTCCATTGATGACTGACTAGGCCATCTTTCGATACATATGCAGCTAGAGACAAGAGCTCCGGGGTTCTAGTTAGTTCATCATGTTGTTCCAACAATAGGGTTGCAGATCCCTTTAGCTCCTTGGGTACTTACTCTAGCTTCTCCATTGGGAGCCCTGTGATACATCCAATAGCTGACTGTGAACATCCACTCCTGTGTTTGCTAGGCCCCAGCATCGTCTCACAAGAGACAGCTATATTTGGGTCCTTTCAGCAAAATCTTGCTAGTGTATGCAATGGTGTCAGCGTTTAGAAGTTGATTATGGGATGGATCCCTGGATACGGCAGTCTCTAAATGGTCCATCCTTTCATCACCGCTACGAACTTTGTCTCTGTAACTCCTTCCCTGGGTGTTTTGTTCCCAATTCTGAGAAGGTGCACAGTGTCCACACTTTGGTCTTCATTCTTCTTGAGTTTCATGCGTTTAGCAAATTGTATCTTAAATCTTGGGTATCCTAAGTTTTGGGCTAATATCCACTTATCAGTGAATACATATTGTGTGAGTTCTTTTGTGATTGTGTTACTTCACTCAAGATGATGCCCTCCAGGTCCATCCATTTGGCTAGGAATTTCATAAATTCATTCTTTTTAATAGCTGAGTAGTACTCCATTGTGTAAATGTACCATAATTTCTGTATCCATTCCTCTGTTGAGGGACATCTGGGTTCTTTCCAGCTTCTGGCTATTATAAATAGGGCTGCTATGAACATAGTGGAACATGTGTCCTTTTTACCGGTTGGGACATCTTCTGGATATATGCCCAGGAGAGGTATTGCTGGATCCTCCGGTAGTACTATGTCCAATTTTCTGAGGAACCGCCAGACTGATTTCCAGAGTGGTTGTACAAGCTTGCAATCCCACCAACAATGGAGGAGTGTTCCTCTTTCTCCACATCCTCGCCAGCAACTGCTGTCACCTGAATTTTTGATCTTAGCCATTCTGACTGGTGTGAGGTGGAATCTCAGGGTTGTTTTGATTTGCATTTCCCTGATGATTAAGGATGTTGAACATTTTTTCAGGTGTTTCTCTGCCATTCGGTATTCCTCAGGCGAGAATTCTTTGTTCAGTTCTGAGCCCCATTTTTTAATGGGGTTATTTGACTTTCTGGAGTCCACCTTCTTGAGTTCTTTATATATGTTGGATATTAGTCCCTTATCTGATTTAGGATAGGTGAAGATCCTTTCCCAATCTGTTGGTGGTTTTTTTGTCTTATTGATGGTGTCTTTAGCCTTGCAGAAGCTTTGTAGTTTCATGAGGTCCCACTTGTCAATTCTCGATCTTACAGCACAAGCCATTACTGTTCTATTCAGGAATTTTTCCCCTGTGCCCATATCTTCAAGGCTTTTCCCCACTTTCTCCTCTATAAGTTTCAGTGTCTCTGGTTTTATGTGAAGTTCCTTGATCCACTTAGACTTGACCTTAGTACAAGGAGATAGGAATGGATCGATTCGCATTCTTCTACATGTTAACAACCAGTTGTGCCAGCACCATTTGTTGAAAATGCTGTCTTTCTTCCACTGGATGTTTTTAGCTCCCTTGTCGAAGATCAAGTGACCGTAGGTGTGTGGGTTCATTTCTGGGTCTTCAATTCTATTCCATTGGTCTATTTGTCTGTCACTATACCAGTACCATGCAGTTTTTATCACAATTGCTCTGTAGTAGAGCTTTAGGTCCGGCACGGTGATTCCACCAGAGGTTCTTTTATCCTTGAGAAGAGTTTTTGCTATCCTAGGTTTTTTGTTATTCCAGATGAATTTGCAGATTGCACTTTCTAATTCGTTGAAGAATTCATTTGGAATTTTGATGGGGATTGCATTGAATCTGTAGATTGCTTTTGGCAAGATAGCCATTTTTACAATGTTGATCCTGCCAATCCATGAGCATGGGAGATCAGACTAAGGCTTTCTACGATGTACGTATCTTCATCAAAGTCATAGACCAACACAATCCTGACTAGGAAACTTAAAATACTGAGTGGGGTATTAAGTCATATACATGTAACCATTGATCCTCGCTTTCCAATTACACATCCATATTATTTTTTAAAGTAAATAAGGTAAAAAGAGGATGATAAAATTGATACAAGCCTGAGCTCCACTCCCGAGGCAGTTTGAGCAATTGGTTATTTCTTCCTGTGCTCCCTCCCCCTTGTGGAGGATTTGGCCCATGCCCACGCTAGGGAGCATGTCCTGACTTCCCCATGGAGGACCAGCATTGAGAATGCTCCTGTGCTTCTCCCTATTTTTGTTTTGTCTCTTCATCTTTCCTCCGTTATTGCCCAATGTTTGAGTTACTAGCAATCCCTAGGGATCCACATCTGACCCGGTGTGGCTAAAGAGATGGAATTTACTCTTCATCTAATGGCACAATGATCACATTTCACCTTATACTGTTAAAGGGTGATACATTCTTAGATCTTAACATTTTTCTGGGTTTTTTTGTTTGTTTGTTTTGTTTTGCTTAGATAGCTGGTTTTCTCTGTCCCTATTTCTATTACCCTGGAAGGAAGATTGTCTATTTGTTCAAAGGCAGGCAGAAGTACGTATTTCAGAGGGTGGGCATTCCTTGTCTTTATTCAGATTTCCAACCAATCCTCTGACTTTTACAACATAATTTATCATCTGTTCTAAATACTTATATACCATGTTATATGGTTTATGTTGTAGTGACCCCCAACTATAAAATTATTTTTGTTGATTCTTCAGAACTGTAATTTTGCTACTGCCATGAACTGTAATGTAGATATCTGTGTTTTCTGGTGGCCTTAGACAACCCCTGTGGAAAAAGTTCGTCAATTCCAAGGGGGTCATGATCCAGTAGTTGAGATTACTCACCAAAAGACCTTCTGAGATTCTATGGTATTGGCTAACATATTTCTTTCTGGTATTTCTTTTAAAGTCACCTAAGCCTCAAATAGCTCTATTAAGTTTATTATCCTCCAATTTCTCTCAAAAAAAAAGTTAAAACTCAGTACCTTCCCAGTAAACACTCAGTGATGTATGAATATACACAAACAAAGATTGGATTCAATCTCTATTTTAAATATAGGGTTACATTCCTTTGAACTTAAAGGCCTATACAAACCCTAGTACCAATGGAGAGAATATAGGTTCATCTTATAGTAACAGTACTCAAAAAGAGTATTTTTCCCTTAAAGCAGGTTATCTATTTTGTGGTATTTTATCTAATTTATAATTCCACAAAAGAACCTTAGAACAGGTTATAAGAGGAGAGACAAAGCTGCAGAACAGAAGTAATGGAGCACCTGCATTTTTAAGGAAGAGGTAGAATCTTAATTACAAAACATTGCTAAAGGCAATTCCATTAATCCCCAACTTAATGGAAGACTTCCTAGTTTTAAAGGCAAATGGAAAACAAGATGCAGTGAGTAAACATTAATATAGCATTGCCATGATCCAGTCATTCCCATAGTGCAGCAGACAACTGCTTCCGGCCAACCAAGAAAACTACGTGAAATCAATGGGATACAAAAATGAACCTCTAAGCCGGGCGTGGTGGCGCACGCCTTTAATCCCAGCACTCGGGAGGCAGAGGCAGGCGGATTTCCGAGTTCGAGGCCAGCCTGGTCTACAAAGTGAGTTCTAGGACAGCCAGGGCTACACAGAGAAACCCTGTCTCGAAAAACCAAAAAAAAAAAAAAAAAAAAAAAATGAACCTCTAAGAAAACTGCAATTCTTCAGGTAATGTACACCAAATGCCAAAATTCTGCATTACACTCCACTTTAAACAAAAGTTTATTAGCTCATTATCTTAGTAGTAAACTTGGGGGTTGTATTCAATTCTTATCTAATCTCTAAAAATAATACAGAATGTCCCAAATCCCTATACAGGCTGTGTATGTGTGTGTGACAGAGAGAGCAAGAACAAGAGACAATAAGAAAGAGAGAGGGTAAGAGGGAGAGGAAAGGGATGACATCAACAAGAGGAGAGAACTGGAGTCTCTGAAGGAAGAAGCAATTTTGCATTGGCTCAGGTCAACAAACACATGACTGAGTCCCCAAAAGTACTGTAATGAAGTACACAGCAGATGACCTTGGCATGAAATGACATTCACTTTCAACTTAAAAACTAACTTCTCTTTATTACAATAATGGCTTCTTCAGAAAAAGTATGCCGCACATACAGGAATGAGTCACTGGCAGAACCAAGTCTTTGGTAATGACAAGTTCAGCTTTGGTGTTTGGTGTTGAATAGCTTCTGACTGTAAATAGCTGAAAGATCTGGTCACCTCCCAAGGCTAATATTCTGTCCCGTTAGATTTAGTCAGCACTGAAGTGGATTCATACCCCATTTCCTGAATAAGAAAGAAAGACATACTGCTTGACTTAACGATGTATCAAGTGATTAATCATAATATGAACTAACAAGGAAGCAGCAGCTTACATCAATTATCAATTGATTTTCCCTTTGTACCTTAACTTCCTTGTTTATAGGCACCATATGATGCTGCTCCAAGGACTCAGTGAGCACGCAGGGCATTCAGAGCGCAGTATGGAAAGCAGTACCACCTAATATCTATGAGCCACTGCTATCTACCAGTACTCAAAATCTCTCCCTGCCTATTCTACAGTTGATAATTGATAGAGGTAGAGACAAGTCTTTTGTCAATTCTGGATCACTGATTTTAGTCAGGACTAAACACTGTGCCGAGCTCCATGAACAAAGGCACAAAAGGTGCTGCGTGGTACTGCCCACAAAGGCAGTGCCCTCTTCAGCTGTGTCTGCTTCAGTCTCCAGATTAGATAGCAACAAGCAGAAAAGTGTAAGTTTTACCTGAAATAAATGTGGCACACGCATTTAATCCTAGCACTCGGGAGGCAGAGGCAGGCGTATTTCTGAGTTTGAGGCCAGCCTGGTCTACAAAGTGAGTTCCAGGACAGCCAAGGCTATACAGAGAAACCCGGTCTCGAAAAAAAACAAAAAACAAAACAAAAAAAGCTTTTGCAAATAGTGACAAACTAACAGAGGCATTTGCACATATATAGCCAACAAGACAATATATGTAGGAGTCATGCTAACACATTACTCAATTAATGAGAACACCACTTACAATAGAGTTATATTTAATTTTTGATTTACCCGATAAATATTACTCAATAATGGTCAAGTGGGGTTTGGTACTAGGACAATACAGTTATATTTAATTTTTAATTTACCCGATAAATATTACTCAATAATGGTCAAGTGGGGTTTGGTGCTAGGTCTAAAGGTATGATTCACTTCCTGGCTGTAACTCAGTCATGCAACACAGTGGATCATTAGAACATAATAAATAAATGTGGAGTACTTTTCTGCCTCTCTTGAAGAGTTTACATATTTTCCTACTATATTATGAACCTGACATGATAGGTGAGGAAGAACTATATAATGCATAAATCTGTATTTTAAAAACAACTAAAGTTCCCATTTTGTAATGGAAAGCTTTCTATCACCTATAAATCCTTCCATCATCATAATTAAAACAGCATGTGGACATGGAAGCTCCCTCTACCCTCATATCACCCACTTGTGTCTTCTTTAACATGTCAGTGTCCTGTTTAATATTTATATAAAGATATCATTTTGGATAACTAGCATAGCTCTAGAACAATAAAACCTTTGTGGTATATGGAATAGAGGCTCTATCAACATACAGTTGACTCAATTAAAAAAACAAACAAATATCAATTATTTCAAATATTTTTCAATATTTTACACAAGCTTTAAGAAAAATGTCGAAGTAGGACTTTTTAGGAAACATTTAATACTCTATTGTATATTTAAAACCTACCCATGAAAAAGATGTACTACAGAAATTATGGTACATCTACACAATGGAGTACTACTCAGCTATTAAAAAGAATGAATTTATGAAATTCCTAGCCAAATGGATGGACCTGGAGGGCATCATCTTGAGTGAGGTAACACAATCACAAAGGAACTCACAAAATATGTATTCACTGATAAGTGGATATTAGCCCAAAACTTAGGATATCCAAGATATAAGATACAATTTGCTAAACGCATGAAACTCAAGAAGAATGAAGACCAAAATGTGGACACTGTGCCCCTTCTTAGAATTGGGAACAAAACACCCAGGGAAGGAGTTACAGAGACAAAGCTTGGAGCTGTGATGAAAGGATGGACCATCTAGAGACTGCCGTATCCAGGGATCCATCCCATAATCAGCTTCTAAACGCGGACACCATTGCATACACTAGCAAGATTTTGCTGAAAGGACCCAAAGATAGCTGTCTCTTGTGAGACTATGCAGGGGCCTAGCAAACACAGGAGTGGATGCTCACAGTCAGCTATTGGATGTATCACAGGGCTCCCAATCGAGAAGCTAGAGAAAGTACCCTAGGAGCTAAAGGGATCTGCAACCCTATAGTTGGAACAACATTATGAACTAACCAGTACCCCGGAGCTCTTGTCTCTAGCTGCATATGTATCGAAAGATGGCCTATTCGGCCATCACTGGAAAGAGAGGCCCATTGGACTTGCAAACTTTATATGCCCCAATATAGGGGAATGCCAGGGCCAAAAGAATGGGAATGGGTGGGTAGGGAAGTGGGGGGCGCTATGGGGGACTTTTGGGATAGCATTGGAAATGTAATTGAGGAAAATATGTAATAAAAAATATTAAAAAAAATAAAAATAGATTAGTAAAATTGGAAATTAAAAAAAAAAAGAAAAAGATGTACTGTAGAATGACATTTTACTTTCAGTACTGAACAGATACTTTCAATTTGAAGACTACAGTTATCAAACATAATTCACATGAATAAATATTTCAAAAATGATTATAGACTTGCCAATGAGTGAAAAGCAAATTAAACAAAAAACCTTATATACTTTAATCCAACATCAGCAGATAAGCATGTTGTAAAAATAAAATTAATTGTATTCCTATAAGCTGTTTATTACCATAGTGCACTATGGCACCAATGGAAGACAGGAACAACTTCATAAGAATTTGGAACAGAACAAATTTCTATGTAAAGCAACAAAACTCATGTTCTCTTGGTATAATACTCTAGTTGTAAAGGCTAGAATCAAATGACAGTGATTATGAAAATGGTTTATAAAGAATCCCAATGGTATTATAAAAAATTCTGAACCATTAACCATAATGGCTAAGGCAGAATTAATATAACTGATATAAAGCCCACTGCAGATATGATGGTGTACATTAAAATGTCATATTCATTTCAGTCAGCTTATAATTATTAGCAAATATTAATTTGCAACAACACTTCCCACATTCTGCTCAGTGAAGTACTCAACTCGAAGCTCGTCTTGTTCGGCCAACAGAGACAGCTGCTTGGATACACTTTGCATTGTATTCTTTGTCCTGTATGTTAATATTGAGAAGCACCTAAACTGCCTCAGCTCCTTATCCCTTCATAACTTCTCACTACGTTCTTTTAAGTATGTTTTCTCTTTCGGATGAACAGATATCAAACCATTTCTCACTACCTCTTAACTCTAAACTATTCAGACAAATTCAATGCATACTCATCCAATGAGAAAGTGGATTGGGACATTCAAATGGCATTTGGCCAACCTTGTAATAAGCTCTTAAAAATATCACTACAGTGCTTCTGAAGGCAAAGAAAAAAGTCAGGAACTAAGAGCCCAAAGGGAGACACTACCTAACTTACCCAAGACAGCTGCCTGCTGGGTGTGATAGCTCACTTCTGTAATCCCAGAATTGGGGAGGCTTAAAAGAATAGATCACCATGAATTCAAAACAAGCCTAGGCTAAAGTGAGGCTTTATCTTAAAAAAAAAATCCCTTATTCAGAACCACTAGTGAAAGTGTACACAGAGATGGAATAAGAGAAAGAAAAAAAAACTACAATAAAAAGAAAAACTAAACTGAAACATCATGAAACAATGCATTATGTTCCTACTAAATGTCTTTAAGGGACTAGAAAGATGGCTCAGTGGTTAAAGAACTCTGCTCTTGCAGAAAACCTGAGTTTGGATCCCAGAGTCTATAACTCCAGCTCCATGGGTCTAAAACCATTTTCTTTTGCCTCTGCAGGCATGTATATGTATATGATGTCTATGTCTATGTCTGTCTATGTCTATGTCACATGGCCTCTGAGAGTGAAGTGCCTCTGGGTTAGTGGGCCTGTAGACAGCTGGCTAGTAGAGTGCATAGAAATACAGCTTGTTTTTAAAAGTCATTTGCTAAGACTCAAGGTGACGTTTTGGAATCCAATGTTTCTTTTTCTTGAAATGTGACCAATGCCAATCAGGTAAATGTACAATCATGTTGGTCCATCTTTGAGATAAGCAGAGAGACTTCTGAGTTTATTAGCGAAAATTACTGACAAGGCTAAAATAGTAGATCCAGAAATTTAAAATCCTGAACTAAGCTGAATGAAGGCTCAGGGCACTGGCATTAGGCCATGGCGGGTCTAAAGACCACAGTTATTATGGCTCAGAAAGTGATGCTTCACCTGTGCTAAATGTAGAAAGTGGCTCACTCGGTGTAGCACTAGGTGATAGCACAATTGCCTTTAGCATCTGCTTTGTTCTGTTTCCTTACATTTTAACCTCTCTCACACACACACTTATGAAATTCTTTGTTCCCTCCACGATGTCACCTTCAAAATTGCTGCTGTCTAAAGTGACTTAACAGATCTGAAGAAGCTGGGCTAACTAATGTGTCAAGCACACCCTTAAATGGCCTCCTGGCATCTCTTGTCTATTTGGGCACATCTGAACTGAATCCATGAAAGTAAATGTTGAGAGGTGGAGCCTGGAGCCAGTTCTCAGTAATTGCTGACTCTAGCCAGTTGTCTATAGGCCCACCAACCCCAAAGAAGCTAAAGCGCTCCACCCTCAGAGGCCCTGTGACATGACAGGTTCCTTTCCCAGGACTGAAGTAATAGATGCTTAGTGGCCTTTCTGTGAATTTTGCCACAGTCTGAATAAGAAATGGTTCATATTACCAAAGTCACACATTAGGAGATAAAAGTGTCCATGTAATTTTTTTCCTGATATCTTAAAAAGCAATTTCCATCACATGGATAAAAGCTGGTAAAGACGTCAAATCTTCAGAGTCAACATTCCCATGTTCACTTTGGAGACAATTCGAATAATGCAGACATGCAGAATATACTCTCAGTATAAATATGGAATTTTTTTACATGTGTGTGTATTTTGCCCATATGTATTTCTGTGCACTGTGTTCATGTAGTGTCAACAGAGGCCAGAAATGTCAACCAGAGTTACAGTCAGTAGTTTATCAGCCATAGAGGTGAGGGCTACAAATCAAACCCAAATTCTACTCTTAGCTGCTAAATCATTTCTCTAGGCCTTTAACTTACTTTCCTTTAGGTTTTTTTTTTTTTTTTTTAATTAAAGAAGGTCAGGCAGTTTCAATCTGTAGCTGAGAATCACAGCTTGAACTCACTAGTTTTCTACTTTAACCTGCAGAATGCTGTAATTACAAGTATTTACTACCACACATATTCACACCAGACAATGATGAAGATCAACTGGAGTAGAAGTTTTTGTCAACTTAATACAAGATAGGATCATCTGGGAAGAGGAAGAAACAAAGAATTCCACAATGTAGTTGGTAGGCTACCCTGTGGGGCATTTTTTCTTGATTGATAGTTGATGTGGGAAGGCCCAGCCCACAGTGGGTGGTGCCATGTCTTGGCAAGTGGCACTGAATTACCTAAGAAAGCAGGCAGAGTGAGATATGGGGAGCAAGCCTTTAAGCAGCATTCTTCCATGGTCCCTGCTTCAGTTCCTGCTTGCAGGTTCCTGCCCTGACTTTCCTTCACAATCTGTAAATTCTAAGTTGAAATAAATTCTTTCCTGTCCAAATTGCCCTGATCATGGTGTTTGTCACAGCAACAGAAAGCCAGCTAGACATCAACTGGAATAAAACTGAACATAACTGCCAAAGCTCAGCAATAAGATAAACAAAAGTACAACAAGCCATTACACCTAGCAGTCTACCTAGATGCAATGAGCACAGAGCCCCTGCTAGCTGCTAACTCCAATCCCAGGCCTTTGAAGTAAATACCTAGGAAGCAACTTAAATGCTGCCGCCTCTCCTGAGTACAGAGGATAAAGACAGTAGTACCTGGAGGTGGATAGCAACTGGATGGCTTCCTCTTCTCTGGTGGAAGTTAACCCTGCTGCTTCTAGATCTGTCTGCCCCTAGGATCTGGTAAAGGATGATGAAGAAGCTGCCTGCCATTATGCCATTAAAGGGAGTGGAAGAGGCCTAGAAGGAAGCAAAAGGCTGCTGACGGAAACTGGTCAAAAATAACTGGGGCAACATGAGCATCTCAACAGTTTCAAGGATTCTAAAACTTTAGCACTCAGCTAAGGTTCACTGAAAACCACACTGCAGGAGGCAGCTTCTGCAGTTTCCCAGTGTCTCACAGACACACAGTGTGGCTTCTCAGCACTTCCTTTTCTGTGAGTTCAAAAGCAAGAGATCAGTCAGAGAAGTGCTTTTTCTACAAGTGAGAGAACCTGAGTTGAAACCTCAGAACTAAGGATGATGGGATATGCCTGTAACCCCAACACCAAGGACGGAGATCTCAGGGCCTTCCTGGCTACTCAGCCTAGCCAATCAGTGAGCTCCAAGTTCAGTGAAAGATCCTATTTCAAAAAAATAAGGAAGAGAGTGACTGAACTATATAACCTATATAGACATCTAGTTTCTACACATGCACACACATGATCACATAAAGTCTGTCTCTCTCCCCTCTTTCCCTCTGTCTGTCTCTCTCTCTCTCTCTCTCTCTCTCACACACACACACACATATGATCAAAGGCTTTGGTATCTATAATTCTCAGGAGGATTGCATACTAGCACAGAGTACAAGGGAAAAGAAAGAAAGAAAGGAAGAGGGAAAAGCCAGCCTTTAGCTAGTCATCGTGTAAGAAGAGTAACTGCTACTGTGCATCAAAGTACCATGGCATCAAGACGTACTTTATTCTGTGGACAGAACTTCAGTGTAACTTTAATTTTATAAAAATCCTTTTTTTTTTTTTGAAACAGGGTTTCTCTGTGTAGCCCTGGCTGTTCTAGAACTCACTCTGTAGACCAGGGTGATCTCAAATTCAGGAATCCACCTGCCTCTGCCTCCCAAGTGCTGGGATTAAAGGTGTGCGTAACCACTGCCTGGCCCTAAAATCCTATTTTTAATGAGGCAGCCTAAAAGAAAGGATATGGGGAAGTGGACCTGCTTAGAAAGGTTCTTTGGAGTAACTCCTGTCTGTGTTGTCTGGAAATCAGCAGTTAAGTTCACATGTTAGCAGGCAGCAGCAGCTCGATCCACTTGCAAACACTTCACGGATACACCCGCAGGACAGTTCTGTAGAGTGGGGTTAACAACAGTGGTGACATGACCTAGCAGAGACTCCCAGGCCTCAGGCTCAGCTAGAGTCAGTAGGAGAGACCAACAGGAATAGCAGAAGTTCTCAGCTGTGCCTCTTTCAGGGAAGCGAAGATCAGTGAGAGGAGAGACCCATCAGCAAGTCAAGCTCTGCTTCTGTCACCCTGTGGAGTCCTATTTATACCCTCCAAACATCATGTGTCCTCAACATGCCTTCCCTCAGCAATTGTCTTGCCTTAGCATGTGTCTTGCTTCATCATGTGCATCCAATCAGCCAGAGTCCTTGGAATCGAAACAAACTTCAGCACACCACCAGAAGTTTTTTTGGTGCATTTCTGTCTATGGCTTCCCGACAAATGCAGCTCAATATGCAATGTAAGGCAGACCAATACCTGAGTGTTGTTAGCAATAAATCCTTCATCACATATCCTTTCATGTTCTTGCTTTAGCAGAACATCCTCTCTCCTGTGTCTGCTTCAGTGAAACATTCCTTCACTTCTCTGACTTAGCCTTTCACACCTGTGTTTACCAAAATGTTCCTTCACATTTGCCCCAACAAAATACTACCCAAACTACTTCCCAAAGAAACCTTTACTTTCTATTTCACTTTGTAGCAAATATTCATTCCCATAAATACTCCTCCCCCACCCCCTTTTCTCTGCTTTCTCTCATTCATTTACTAACAAACAGCATCAACTAACAGACAACTAAAATTGCTTCTAGGAAAATGAAACCAAAAAAAGGTTCTTCAAAGTTCCAGTTCTATAAAACAGCTGGACAAGATGTATTTGAAGAAATCAAAGAGCTACTATGGCATTAATAAATGTTCCTTCCTTTCCTTGAAGGGAGAGATGAGACAGAGTCTCACTATTGTGACTCAAGAAGGCCTGGGACCTATTATGCAGAATAGTCTCAAATCTAATGCTTCCTCCTGCCTCTCTCTCCCAAAACTACAGGTGTGTACCACCAAGGCAGGGTATTTTGTTTTTCTTTTGTAGTACCTGGATCTTCAACTCCAAAAGCTCACAAATACTAGGCAAGCATTCTACAACTATGCCACTGTGTCTTCCATATGATCTACCTTCATTCCTTTTGGGAACCCACTTGTGAATTTGGATGAGAAGAGAAATAATTACACAACAGCCTGATGCTCCTACTCTGAACCTCCACCCAGGTTCTGGCAACAGATGCATAAATATGAACGTAGAAAAACATGGTGTGAGGTCAAAGAACAAATCCTTTATGTTCACAGCAATATTGCCACATCTATTCAGGGAAGTACATTCTATCTAGTTCTCTTCCCTCTATGAACTAGTGGTGTAACTGAGATATAAAAATGCACACAACAGGGTATCACTCCCAACCAACAATCATATGGCAACACTCCATGCTAATATCTGGATGGAGAATAATGCTTGCCTATGGTTGGGTTTAGGACAAATAATTTGGAAACTTTGGTTCAATGCAGTAAGTTGAACTCATAAGAATAAACGTTGCCATAAGTCATGTGCATGCTATGGGGCCAAATAAAATGAAGCAAAATATTTTTGCTGTCCAATTAAACAATTCATCTTGGAACTAATAAAAGAAAATATCCAGGATCAGAAATGGGGAGGAGACGATGACAGATACAACCTACAGCTAAAATTGGAGAAGTTGGGTCTGAGTTAAATGCACAGGTATAGACTGATCCACTTACAAGATCAGTGTCCCATTGTATGTATCAGTTTTCTTTTACTGCGATGAACACTGGGGATAACAGTTTTAAAAAAGAGGACAAGCTTATTGTGGCTCATGATCTCAGAGGTTGTAATTCATGGTTGGTTAGCCCTACTGGTTTGGGCACATAATGTCACAATCTATATTACCCAAAGAACTGATTTCCAAAGGCCTATTTATCTCATTGCTAGCCAGAAAGCAAGGAGAAAGAAGAAGTTGTTCAGGAGCACATGTCTGATTTAACTAAATTCTACCAACTAGGCCAGTCTCCCTTAAAGGGCCCACCAGAGGAAGGAGATTACGCCTTTAATATGCTGGCCTTTGAAGGATTAAAAATCCAAACTCTAACACCCCATAAAAGCAAAAGACTTCTCTTCAGCTCTGACTACACATAAAACATCATTCCAAGAGGTAGTGCATCCAGGCTCATGGGAGTGCATAGTCAGTGCTGGGACTCCAAGCAAGCCAAGTCATGACCAGATCAGATGGAATAATACTCATTGTCTCTATGGGTCTAGCTCTTTATCCCAGAGAATAAGGGATATATGGGGAAAATAGAATCGTGCAAGTTCACACACAAACCTATATATGCACACACCAGAAAAACTACAACACAAATTCTGCACTTCAAGCACTGAGGATAAAAGAGACTTGAAAATGTGAAGGGCTTACAGGTTCAAACAATGAGAGAAAAAGAAACTACTAGTCAAGAAAGAAACAAGAAACTTCATGGAAAAAATACAGTAAAATAAAACAAATCTTGATAAAAGGACAATCATTGAAATAATTCAATTGATAAACTGATTTATAGTCAAGCAGGAATTAAAAACACAGGAATTAAAAGCAAGTCAGTGAATTGAAATATGGGCTTCAGAAAATTATAGAGAATTTTTACTAAGTCTTGACTCTAAATATATTAAATAATTCAGTCATGGAGACAAGCCTTTAATCTCAGCACTTGGGAGACAGAGGCAGCGGTTCTCTGAGATTGAGGCCAGCCTATTCTACAAAGTGAGCTTCAGGACAGTTTTTCTGGACAGGGAAATCCTGTCTCAACCCCTCCTGTAGTTAAAGACTGTATATGTACATATGTGTGTGTTTGTTGTATGTGTGTGTATAAACATATCTAATAGGTATACTTATTATACAAAAGTAAGCCTAAAATACTAACCACATGTGTACAGATATTTTTCTTGAGTCAGTTTTAATGCTAAAATTCAAAACCAGAAACAAGTGTAAAGTCTACCGATTCAGATTATTGGGTTGTTCCGGTCCATCTGGTGGAGCACTACTCATCTGGTGGAGCACTACTCATCTGGTGGAGCACTACTCATCTGGTGGAGCACTACACCTTGATTAAGATTAAGAACAAAGTTTGTGAAGAGCCCAGCCCAGACAAATCTGCCTCTACTGTGACTTTCCAGTTGACAGATAGTTTATACTGTTGCCTGAAAAAAAAGAATATCTTTCTGCTTTCTCATCACTGTGAACTCTTTTCACCTTGAACCCTTAGGCAAGACACATCTGTCTTTAAACTGCAGTGTAAACAAGTTCACATGGAGGCTTTCTATCCTCTGATATCTTAATATGCTGATATCCCAGTGTCAAGCAGCATCAGATACAGCTCTTCTTCATGGCCCAAGCGTACCCCATGTCAAAGACCAAGTTCACAGAATCCACCGTTTCTTCTGCTGCTCTCATTCCTACACAAGGGCTTTAGAAAGTAGCTTGTTAGTTCTTTATGGCAGTGTTCACACGATCTAAATGAAGACTTTACATAGCTGTAGAGTAGGAAGGTCAGTTTTTTAAGAAACAGAAAGAACCAACATGAGTCATGGTCCTTAATATTTGTGCATATGTACCCATTCATAATTTTGTTTTTCCCTTCCCATATGGCATCTCTAGTTTTAAAAGGCACAGATCTCCACAGAGCATCTGAGAACCTTGCCTTCTTCCTGGCATGGCATCATAATGAAGACTTCGTTCTTACTGCCTTGCACTTGGCAGATATTTACTCTCCCATGGCTAGGACTTCTCTACTGTGTTTATCTTGATTCAGTTTCCACTCTTGTTTAAGGATAAGATTCTTAGGTCAAGAAACCCGGCCTGGCTAGAGGCTGGCAGGTATCACTGGAGGAGAAGGGCATGAGCAGGCTCCTAACCAGAGCTGAAAGGCGCAGGCACAGGAGGGGAGATGCTAGTGTCTGATGAGGATCATTTCTGTGATAGCCACACTGCTCCATGTGCTTCGGGGACAGGTTCATGAGCAGACTACATGTCCTGTATCAAGACATAAATGGTGTAATTGGCAGGCTCCCAGGTGTTGACTAATATTTTCTGACAAGATTCAGTTTTCAAATTCACATCTAAGAAACATATCCTTGACTAAAGAATTTGGGGGGAGAACAAAAGAAACTTATCACACCATATAAAGAAAAGATCAAAATCAAAAATCTAACTTAAAAATATGTATTGCAAGTAGTTTTTTTCCTAGGGTTTGATATTCCTTGGGTATGGGACAATGAGATTAAGCATAAATGTTGACATCGATTACTTTGGATTTCTATCATGGGCTTTTCTTAAGTTTCCTTAATCTAAACTTCTCTTCCAGAACACATTCACCTCACCAGATGTTAAAGACAAAGGACTCCCGGTTGGGGATTTAGCTCAGTGGTAGAGCGCTTGCCTAGCAAGCCCAAGGCCCTGAGTTCGGTCCTCAGCTCTGGAAAAAAAAAAAAGAAAAAGGACTCTACATAACTAAAACTGCCCAGTGTCAGCTACAATAACAGGCACATACAAGTGCCCAGAATATATATCTGCCTTTCTTCTGATAAAGATATGTTTATATTTTGACACCTCTCTCTCTCTCTCTCTCTCTCTCTCTCTCTCTCTCTCTCTCTCTCTCTCTCTCTCTCTCTCTCTCTGTGTGTGTGTGTGTTTACATGTATGGACATGTTTGTAACATGGTGGGAAGCACGTGGTAATTAGGACTACTTGTATGAGCTGACTCCTTCACAAGGATCCTGGAATTGAACTTTATGGAAAGTTCTTGTACCTGCCAAGCAATCTTGCTGGCTTTGTTTTTTAAACATAATAATCATATAGATTATGATGGTCTGAGCATACAGTGTGTAGAGTGATTAAATCTCGCTAATTAGCATATCCCACTACCTCATCCTCTTATGTTTATTTGGTAGACCATTTTAGATGTAAGTGATTCTGAAATATCTGGCACATTGTCATCATGGTGTGTGGTAAATCTCTATTGACTCATTTATTACTATTAAGCATTTGCATGCCATGGCACCCATATAAAGCTCAGAAGACAACTCTCAGGAATCAATTCTCCCAAGCTGCAGTGTGGGCTCCAGGGATAAAACTGGGGTCATAAGCACATTGCTCAGTGCTAGGAAGCAGGTACCAGCTAAGTCCATCAGAAGTCAAGCAGGCTCCTGGCCACTCAGCACCAGACCTGACACTGCCCATTTCACAGCTACCAACTGGATGTCCTGATGGGGAGAGTCAAAGTGGAAGGTAACAGTCTCTTTGGTCATCTCCCTTCTAACAGAAAATAATTCAATCCAGACTATCTCTAGGAGTTTGGAGTTCATAAAAATGTCTGTAACTAAATCTCATTTCATACTGAAAGTCTAAAAGTAGCTAAGATCTACATGCAGAATGATGTTGTATTTTGCCCTCACCTCTCGCCACCTGGATGGAAACAGTAATTCTAGAGGCCTGCTTAGTCAGGATAACTGATGGGGGCCCCTCTTGCTCGTTCTTCAGCTACTGTGCATTTTTTCACTTATCATTGCTTTGAATCATATCAGTCAGCATAAGAAAATCATTTTGTTTCCCCTTCTCAGCACAAAACATACAAACCCCACGCAGTGAGGCACTGAGTCTTCTATCACACACAGGAGAAATCCTATCTGACTCAAAACTGACAACTTTAAACAGAAAAGAAAGAAAAGTATATAAATTTTGAATAAACAATGACTCCTAATTTTAACAATTGTGACTCAGACTTCAACTTACTAATTCAATAAAAGACTGCAACTGTACGAATCAGCAGGAAGGAATCTATCTTGTCAATTATTTCAATTTATTCCTATTGTCATATTTTAATTACTAGTTAACAAAACATATTATTACATCTTATCAGCCATGTTACATAAAATAATTGGTGTGGGACTCTTCACTGGGCATTCACTGGATCCTTTATTCTAGAACTTGAAGACACAATCCAACAAACATGAAAGCCATATTCACTTGAGAGACTAAGATGCTTGGTGGCAAGGTGGAACAGGGAGGAGAATAAACACAGAAAGATTGATGACAAAACATGTGACAGCCTCATGTGGCAGTCCACATCTGCAATCTCCACACACAGGAGGCTATGGCCAGCTGGGGCTCCACAGTGAGTAACAGCTTACCAGGCCCCTAGAGATTGAGTCCTGCTAAAAAATAAACTGAAAGGGAGGTAGCCTAAGAAGATAAGAAAACTTATATGCAACTGCACAGCTGTAACAACTCTAGCCTCTTACAATAATTTTCCCTTCTTTTATTTCCCATTTGGAAAAATCTTTTAAGTCAGCAGCTGGAGAGAATATTTAATCACTAAAGAAACTGAAGGATGACTTAAAAATTAATATTCTATAAAATGTCAAATCAATAAGTAAAAGATGATATCCTGATTGATTAGAAAGTTGAGACTGACTGCCAAGGGCAGTCAGTGGTGGTGCATGCCTTTAATTCCAGCCCTATGGAAGCAGAGTTCAAGGCCAGCCTGGTCTACAGAGCAAGTTCCAGGACAGCCAGGGCTACATAGATAAACCTCAACTCAAAAAAAAAAAAAAAAAAAAAAAAAAAAAAAAAAACCCAAAGTTTTAATTTTATGCCATGGAAAGGTATTTCTCCTATATCATGCTGCTAATGAATACGGGTGTCTTGTAAATGAATGCATGTAATAAAGAACGAAAGGGAGGTAAGCAGGCGACTCTTGCAGCCTAAGGACTTAGCCTATTCTAAAATCCTATATGCTAATCTTTTTGCCAAAATAATTCACTCAGGACTGGCCATTCCATTAATACAGAACACTGCTGGACTGTAATTACAGTTCAAGCTAGAACATAGATTTCTTCCTTAAGACACAAGCAAGAAAATACATATTGCATCTTAAATACGTGTCATCAGAATTAGTGTGTCTATTTTTCCACTACGCATTCAGATCTGAAAGGCAAAATGTATTTCTAGAACATTTAATGATATGACCTCAGGAATGATATTTCCTAAGGGATTCTTGAAATGGATATTTTAAAATAAAGTACCAGTATTTTTTAAAGTTTTCTTTATATCATTTTATATTCATATAAAAAGATAATAAATAAGCCATTAGATATGTATAAAACCCCTAAGTTTGTGCACTAATAGATTTTGATGTATCACACATGTGCCAGTGTTTTTCAGAGGAGATTCTCATATGCATGGTAAGCCCAAAGGTTTTGGTTTGGTTTTGTTTTTAAATGAGTTTTAATCCATTTTTAATTTTGTGTGTGTGCATGAGTGTGAGTGTGTATGTGTGTGTGTGTATGTGTGTGTGTATGTTAGTGCAAGGGACTATAGAGGCCACGATAGGGTATTGGACTCCTTGGAGAAGGAATTACAGGAAGTTGAAAGCAATCCTGTGGAGGTGCTGAGAAACAAATTCAGGTCCTCTGTAAGAGCAGAAAATACTTTTGACTGCAAATACAACTCTCAACCCAGGTTTTAAAAACAAAACTTTTCAGTTTTGTCTTCATACTAACTAGCATGTATCTTTAGTTTATAGAATCTCATATACATTAAAATCATAATGTAAGGACAGTAGAGGTATCAAGCAGCAGGGTTCTGTGTTTCTAACTGCTGAGCAAACAAAGGAAGAGAGATCAGAAAGTATATATTGAACAATAAAGGCCACCACTGCAACCAAGGTTTCTCAATGCTTGGAAGAGATAAGGCATGAGGGAACTGAGCCATCACATGACCAGTGACTGCAATTAGTACAGCAGCATCTACATTGATTGTTTAAGTAGGTGTTGGGGTAGGGAGAGAAACCATAATTGCTCTACTCAGGTTAGTGACGGCAAGTGTTAATGGCTTGATTTGAGATCTCCTGTGCTTTACATATTTGTTCCAGTTTTATAGCTGTTTAATTGTATAGGAGGCACAAATGTGAACTCTGTGGAAAGCACTAGTGGGGGTTTTGTGTATGTTACAGTGTTAATGCCAAGATCTACACATTTCCCAGTGTTACCTAACACTGCTTCAAACTTGTTATCAATGCTCTGTTCATCCTTTCATCTGGTGCCCCCTGTAGGGGTCAACCTTATTTTCAAGATTAGGCAATTGTGGCCCTTGTCAGTCACCGAGCCAGTACTGCAGGCTATGAACCAAACATAAGGTCAGATCATATTAAACATAAAAGTGAATTTGAGCTATGCTTTTAAAGCTTAAAAGAAAGATATCCATGACTCTTAGTTTTCTTTTTTTTAATCCTTTTTTTTTTTTTTTTGGTTTTTCGACACAGGGTTTCTCTGTATAGCCCTGGCTGTCCTGGAACTCACTTTGTAGACCAGGCTGGCCTCGAACTCAGAAATCCGCCTGCCTCTGCCTCCCGAGTGCTGGGATTAAAGGCGTGCGCCACCACAGCCCGGCTCTTTTTTTATCTTAAAAAAAAATTATTTATGTGTATGTGTGTGGCTGCATGAGTTCGTGTGAACCATATGTATATCTTTTGTATGGTGCCCACAGAGACCAGAGGGCATCAGACCCATTGGAACTGGAGTTACTGTTGGTGATGGGTTACCTGATGTAGGTAGACCTGGGCCCCGGACCAAACCTAGGTCTCTGCAAGAACAAAAGTACTTTTTTAAAAAATTAATTTATTTTTTACACTCCATATTCCATTCCCCACCCTCCCCCATTCACCCTCCAACTGCTCCACATCCCACACCTCCTCCCCACCCCACCTGACCTCTAAACTCCCTGGGGCCTCCAGTCTCTTAAGGGTTAGGTGCATCTTCTCTGAATGAAGTCCTCTATTGTATGTGTGCAAATATACTTTTAACCACCAAGCCAACTTGTTCTTCAGCCCTTGTTTTTTCATATTTAAAGAGGTAGACAATAGACAACTATTACAGAAAACCACAACCCAAAGAAAGTGCAGCATTCTAATGCCCAATCCCAAATGATACATTTACAACACAACTCCTGCACCTAGGGTTTGGGGGGGTCATTGAGGAAGACAGGGCAGAAGGACAGTCAGAGCCAGGGGAACAGGGAGTCGGCTGTGAGACCATGTCTCCTGGGAATGTCAAAAAGCTATACTCAAAGTCTCACCAACATGGCTGCCGAAACATGAACTGAACAAGGACACCAGTAGACATGTTGATATGGCTAGGGCAAGTCTATGGGGCCTCAACCCTAGACAAAGAACTACAGGCAACTAAAATATGGTGAGATCTGGAAAAATAGTCTTCCCCTGGGAAGAGCACACCAACTGGTGATCATCCAACAACATATAGTCAGCCCTGAAAGCATATACAAGTAACATTATATGGACTGAGTGAGTTGTATTTATGAATTCAGGAACACATACACACACTAACAATGAAAATAGAGTTCATGAATTCAAAAAAGAGCAAGCAGTGATATAAAGGAGGGTTTAAAGAAGGGAGGAAAGGGAAGGAGGAGATGATATAATTGTATTATAGCCTCAAAAAAGTTTTATAAGAAGTGGGAGAGAAAGGAGAATAGATACACTTAAAGGTGTTCACACAACAGCAGGTGTCCAGTGTGTTCACTCAACAGCAGGCATCCCAGTGTGTTCACACAACAACAGGTGTCCAGTGTATTCACACAACAGGTGTTCAGTGTGTTCACACAACAGTAGATATCCAGGGAAACTGGATGCTTGGTTGGCAGCTGAGGAAGAACTGAATGCCTGCCAGCTGCAAGGGCTAAGTTCCTTGGCCACCTGTGGCTAGCCACTGATGTGACAAGCAGGTTAAAAGTGGAATAATGGTCCCACAGGAGCAATTTTAAAATAAAATATCCCAAGACCAATTTCTCTCAAAACTCAACTACAAGGCTTAGAATGAGAGCTGACGCAAGCTGGCAGGCTTTGGTTTGTTCTCATCATAAGATGGTTATGTTTTTCATTATACATTTCTCAGATGATCAAAGTCACCTTGAGAGATGAGACTTTGCCATTAGTCAACTACACGTTCTAGGTTATATGTAAAGATAGATTTGTCCTGGTCTATATATGTTTCTGAAATGCTTGAGTGAGAAGTACTTCTGATTTTAGAGTTTTTCTGAGTGTTTGAATATCTGCATAGACTTTATTGTTTTTTAATTTAAAAAAATTGTATTAACTTAGAAGCATTGAGAATGTCAACAAAACAGCTGCAATATTTTTTTTTTGCAATTACAGAGTGGTATTCAGTTAACAGAACAACAATTATCTTCATATAGGCTACATCAGAGACAACTGAAGATGAAAAAAATAAAACCCCCAAATCAGAAGAAAACAAACAAACAAACCAAAAAACAAAAAGCAAACTACTGTTCCCATATATAACTAATTTGTGCTGTGCACCAACAAGAACCTGCTTTAAATTTCCATTCCAATTTACTGCCCCCAGACTATACCAGGCAAGGTTAGTGGCTATTGAAAATACCACCAGGACAGGGCTATCTAAAGACACATTCGGTAGTGTGTTAACTATACCAAAAAAAAAAAAAAAAAGGCAATGTACAGTTTAAAAACAAATCTTACACAGCCTTACATTTCAATTTTTTTTTTCTTTAAAAGGAGTGAGTTGTGTATAGAGGGGTTAAATGCTTTATAGACAAGAAAAAAATTGCGCTAGAACCAACTTATTCATCATCTTCACCTTCATCTTCTTCCTCATCCTCTTCACCCTCCTCCTCATCTTCCTCTTCCTTCTTTTTCTTGCCCTTTTCAGCCTTGACCAAGCCCTTTTTCGCTGCATCCGGTTTTCCTTTAGCTCTGTAGGCAGCAATATTCTTCTTATACTTCTCCTTCAGCTTGGCAGCCTTCTTCTCATAGGGCTGCTTGTCATCCACTGCAGTGTTGTTCCACATCTCTCCTAGTTTCTCTGCAACATCACCAATGGACAAGCCTTTGATTTTGGGGCACTACTCAGAACAGAACAAGAAGAAGGCCGAAGGAGGCCTCTTGGGTGCATTGGGGTCTTTGAACTTCTTTTTGGTCTCCCCTTTGTGTGTGTGTGTGGGGGGGGATGTAGGCTTTCATTTCTCTTTCATAACGAGCCTTGTCAGCCTTTGCCATATCTTCAAATTTCCCCTTTTCTTAGCAGACATGGTCTTCCTTCCGCCTCTGAGCACTTCTTCTTGTGCTCCTCCCAGCAGGTTTGCACAAAGAATGCATATGAGGATATTTTGCCTCTCAGCTTCCTAGGATCTCCTTTGCCCATGTTTAGTTGATTTTCCTCCACAAGGCACAGAGACGTCCAGTGACCATCTGGCTCTCACTTGCCCCGGCGTTGTCTCTATGGAGCTCAATGTACTCTTGCACTGATTTTAAACATTGAGCACACAATCTAAAAATGTAAAATGCTCCAGAAATCTTTTGAGCATCCTATGTCACTACTCAAAGTGATTTTAATTTTGAAGCACTTTCAGACTTCAGATTTGCTGATGATTTCAGACTGTGGCACTCAACCTATAGTTGGGGGAACGAAGCAGCAAAGGGATCCTGAAGAGTTTACACAAAAAGGATCTTAGCCAGTTTACATGACAGAGAATGCTTCTAACTAAAGCGAGAACAGAGATTTCTTGTGCATTATATATCCATGATTTTATACTCTTTTTAAAAATCTGTTGCAAAATGGTCACTTCAAATTTTCTAAAGTTATGGGGAAAGTAAAATTAATGTGTATGGGAAAGGTCAGCATCTTGAGTTAAGAGGCAGAGTGAAAACCTAGGTGAACTTGTGTGTGTCCAAAGCATTTAAAAGGAAAAACATGTGAACTGGCTCTAGCTCCTTTTTTTCTTACCCCACAGCAGTTTGTACTTCTTTTTTTTTTTCTTCTTTTTTTAATTAGGTATTTTCTTCATTTACATTTCAAATGCTATTCCCTTTCCTAGTTTCCTCTCCAAAGTCCCTTATACCCTGCCCCCCTGCTCTCCAAACCTATAACCTATAAACCTATAAACTCCTGCTTCCTGGCCTGGTATTCCCCTATACTGGGGCATATAATCTTCCTTGAATTCCTGATCTTTCCAGGACTTTTATCATAAAGGGGTGCTGGATTTTGTCAAATGCTTTCTCAGCATCTAATGAGATGATCATGTGAAATTAGGTCTTCTTTGAAAGTGTGGCAGAACTCTGCACTAAACCCATCTGGTCTTGGGCTTCTTTTGGTTGGGAGACTATAAATGACTACTTCTATTTCTTTAGGGGATGTGGGACTGTTTAGACCATTAATAAGATCCAGATTTAACATTGGGACCTGTTATCTTTCTAGGAAATTATCCATGTCATCCAGGTTTTCCAGTTTTGTTGAGTATAGCCTTTTGTAGTAGGATCTGATGTTTTGGATTTCCTCAGGTTCTGTTGTTATGTCTCCCTTTTCATTTCTGATTTTGTTAATTAGGATGCTGTCCCTGTGCTCTCTACTTAGTCTGGCTAAGGGTTTATCTATCTTGATGATTTTCTCAAAGAACCAGCTCTGGGTTTGGTTGATTCTTTGTACAGTTCTTTTTATTTCCACTTGGGTGATTTCAGTCCTGTGTTTGATTATTTCCTGCAATCTACTCCTCTTGGGTGAATTTGCTTCCTTTTGTTCTAGACGTTTTAGGTGTGCTGTCAAGCTGAGAGTGTATGCTCTCTCTAGTTTCTTCTGGGTGGCACTCAAATCTATGAGTTTTCCTCTTGTGTCCCTTAAGTTTGGGTTTGTTGTAGGTTCATTTTCATTAAACTCTACGAAGTCTTTAATTTATTTCTTTCTCTTTTTCTTCCTTCCTTCCTTCCTTCTTTTGATTTATTCTATTATATGTAAGTACACTATAGCTGTCTTCAGACACTCCAGAAGAGGGAGTCAAATCATGTTAGGGATGGTTGTGAGCCACCATGTGGCTGCTGAGATTTGAACTCAGGACCTTCAGAAGAGCAGTCAGTTCTCTTAATCACTGAGCCATCTCTCCAGCCCCTTTTTCTTTATTTCTTCCTTAACCAAGTTATCATTGAGTAGAGTGTTGTTCAGCTTCCATGTGAATGTTGGCTTTCTATTATTTATATTGTTATTGAAGACCAGCCTTACTCCTTGGTGATCTGATAGGATGCATGGGATTATTTCAATATTTTTGTATCTGTTGAGGCCTGTTTTGTGACCAGTTATATGATCAGTTTTGGAGAAAGGTGCTGAAAAGAAAGTATATACTTTCGTTTTAGGATAAAATGTTCTGTAGATATCTGTTAAATCCATTTGTTTCATAACTTCTGTTAATTTCACTGTGTCTCTGTTTAGTTTCTGTTTCTAGGATATGTCCATTGATAAGTGGGGTATTGAATTCTCCCACTATTATTGTGTGGTGCAATGTATGCTTTGAGCTTTACTAAAGTTTCTTTAATGAATGTGGATGCCCTTGCATTTGGAGCATAGATGTTCAGAATTGAGAGTTCATATTGGTAGATTTTATCTTTGAAGAGTATGAAGTGCTCCTCTTTGTCTTTTTTGATAACTCTGGGTTGGAAGTTGATTTTATTCAATATTAGAATGGCTACTCCAGCTTGTTTCTTCAGACCGTTTGCTTGGAAAATTGTTTTCCAACCTTTTACTCTGAGATAGTGTTGTCTCTGAGGTAGGTTTCCTGTATGCAGCCAAATGTTGGGTCCTGTTTATGTAGCCAGTCTGTTAGTCTATGACTTTTTATTGGGGAATTGAGTTCATTGATATTAAGAGATATTAAGGAAAAGTGATTGTTACTTCCTATCAATTTTGTTGTTAGAGTTACGATTCTGTTCTCTTCTTTTAGGTTTGTTGAAGGATTACTTTCTTGCTTTTTCTGGGGCATAGTTTCTCTCCTTGTGTTGGAGTTTTTCCTTTATTATCCTTTTAAGAGCTGGATTCGTTAAAAGATATTGTGTGAATTTGGTTTTGTCATGGAATACTTTGGTTTCTCCATCTATGGTAATTGAGAGTTTTGCTGGGTATAGTAGCCTGGGCTGGTAATTGTGTTCTCTTAGGGTCTGTATAACCTCTGTCCAGGATTTTCTAGCTTTCATAGTCTCTGGTGAGAAGTCTGGTGTAATTCTCCTCCTGCCCCTCTATTCTCACTCTTCCCTCTCTTGCTCTCCTCTTATTCTCCCACTCTCTCTCCATCTCTCTGCTACCCCTCCCTATGGTCTTCCCCCCTCTCTCTCAGATAGCCCTGGCCATGTTCAGTCTGATTCTTTCCTCTCTGCTCTGGATATTTTCTCTTTTACCTACAATCAGGATCTTAACTATACAAGGAAGTGCTTGTTTCTAACTTAATTTACTGCACCCCTTCATATACAATTCCTATGTTAACCACGTTGACAAGAGTTCCAGAGCATTCATTCGAGAGAAACATTGATTTACAGTTTGCATATAACCAATTTGAGATCACAGTGTCTTAGACCATGATCTTCGAGGTTTCGGGAACCCAAGAGCCCAAGACAGGAACGTCCAGTATCACTGTATCCGATGATGGACAGGTTCTGCACCTGTGCTGCTGAACACTGATGTCACTGCTCACAACTGCACTTAAAGTGTCACTATCAAAAATGAAGAACCACATCTTTCATTTATTTAATCATGACTTAATTCATAGATATAGAGCACCAAGTGTCTATTAATATAGATCCAGGGATTATAATATAAAATCCCAGCAAGGCCTACTAGTATGGGCCTGAAGTCTCAGCTACTTGGGAAGCTGACATGGAAGAATCAACTAAACTCAGGCTTTGGATTCTCCTCTAAACCATAACCAAGACTGTCTCAAAAAGGATAGTCTGGAGTGCACTGTTTGCTTAGCATTTGTGAGGCCCTGGATTCAATCCCCAGTAGTGCAGGGAAACATTAAATTAATTAAATCCTAACCAACTTTAAAGCCCCTTTCTCTCTCTCTCTCTCTCTCTCTCTCTCTCTCTCTCTCTCTCACACACACACACACACACACACACACACACACACACGAGCATAAACACAATAGTTTAAAGTGGAGTAGGAGATCAGTTGTTTCAAATACTGTTGAGAAATCAAGTAATGTATGAAGGAAAGAAGAAAATTGGCACTGTGGATTAACTGAAGTGAAAGACGATGGTGACCCTCACAAGCACACCACAGTGGAAGGCAGAGGGTGATATAGGATCAGAGAACAAGGTAAGAAGATAGGGAAAGAAGAAAGATAGAAAGAAGTGGAAAGCTGCGATAAAGGGAGCAGCCAGTGCCACCACAGCCCCCACCTCTGACTGGATCCTGTTCCTTAAAAGAGCAGCAAGAGTCAATTTGTGTGCAGATGGGAAAGATCCAGTACAAGGGGAAACTGACACAGGACACAGTTCAGTAAGCATTTGGACAATCTGTATAAAGCATAAACTAAGAATGGTTTCTACCTTTCCAAGTAGTTGGAAAATGAAAATAATTCCACAATATGAAAGTCATAGTTCCATTCAGGTCTGAGAAGACCTTGGGCATGAACTCCACAGCCAGTCTCACAACACCCAGAGGAAGCTCCACTCCCAGGCACTCTAACACTCCCAGGATCATAGAATCAAAGGTGAGGAGGACACAGCATCTGCCCCAACACCGGAAATAACTGGAACCAGTGAAACCTGGGCACCCAGGAAGTCTGCCTGACCAGTGACATGGGCTTCTTCCTGTCTGGGCCAGTGCTCTGAGCAGATCCTGGGCGAGAACTCAGCAGCCAGCTCCACAATAACCAAGAAATTCCACTCCCAGGTGCTCTAACACTCCCAGGACCACAGGCTTACAGGATCACAGGATCACAGGAATCCAGGAGCCTGATCACACCAGGATCTCAGGGTCCCAGAGGCACCTTGACTCCCAGAAGCTGTGACATACCCAAGATCTCAGGATCACAGGATCCAAGAATCAGAGGATCACAGAGACAGCTGAACTCTCAGGAGTTTGGACACAACCAGGATCACAGGAAGAACAGGCTCTAGTCAGATATAGCCAGGGCAGGCAGCACTAGAGATAACCAGATGGTGGGAGGCAAGTGTAAGAACATAAGCAACAGAACCCAAGGTTACTTGGCATCATCAGAACACAGTTCTCCCACCTTACCAAGTCCTGGATATACCAACATACCAGAAAAGCAAGATTTAGACCTAAAATCACTTCTCATGATGATGATAGAGGACTTCAAGAAGTACATAAACAACTCCCTTGAAGAAATACAGGAGAACATGGGTAAATGGCTAGAAGCCCTTAAAGACGAAACACAAACTGCTTAAAGAATTACAGGAAAACACAATCAAACAGGCAAAGGAAATAAACAAAACCATCCAAGATCTAAAAGTGGAAATAGAAACAATAAAAAAATTACAAAGGGAAACAATCCGGGAGTTAGAAAACCTAGGAAAGAGATCATGAGTCATAGATGAAAGCATCACCAACAGAATACAAGAGATAGAAGAGAGACTAGCAGGTGCAGAAGATACCATAAAAAACATTGACAAACAGAAGAAAAAAAATAAGGCAAAAAGCAAAAAGCTCCTAATCCAAAACACCCAGGAAATCCAGGACACAATGAGAAGATGAAACCTAAGGATAATAGGTATAGCAGAGAGAGAAGATTCCCAACTCAAAGAGCCAGTCAATATCTTCAACAAAATTTAAAAAGTTCACTAACCTAAAGAAAGAGATGACCATGAACATGCAAGAGGCCTACAGAACTCCAAATAGACTGGACCAAAAAAGAAATTCCTCCTGACACATAATAATCAGAACAAAAAGTGCACTAAATAAAGATAGGATATTAAAAGCAGTAAGGAAAAAAGGTCAAGCAACATATAAAGGTAGACCTATTAGAATTACACCAGGCTTCTCACCAGAGACTATGAAAGCTAGAAGATCCTGGGCAGAAGCTAGAAGACCCTAAGAGAACACAAATGCCAGCTCAGGCTTCTATACCCAGCAAAACTCTCAATTACCATAGATAAAGAAAACAAGATATCCCATGACAAAACCAAATTTACACAATATCTTTCCATAAACCCAGCCCTATGAAGGGTAATAAATGGAAAACACCAACATAAGGAGGGAAACTACACCCAAGAAAAAGCAAGAAAGTAATCTTCTTTCAACAAACCCAAAAGAAGATAGCCACACAAACATGATTCCACCTCTAACAACAAAAATAACAGGAAGTAACAATCACTTTTATTTAATATCTCTTAATATCAATGTACTCAATTTCCCAAAAAAAGACATAGACTAACCGACTGGATACATAAACAGTACCCAGCATTTTGCTGCATATAGGAAATTCATCTCAGAGACAAAGACAGACACTAACACAGAGTAAAAGGCTGGAAAACAATTTTCCAAGCAAATGGTCCCAAGAAACAAGCTGGAGTAGCCATTCTAATATTGAACAAAATCAACTTTCAACCAAAAGTTATCAAAAAGGATAAGGAAGGACAGACACTTCATTCTGGTCAAAAGAAAAATCTACCAAGATGAACTCTCAATTCTGAACATCTATCTATGTTCCAAATGCAAGGCCACCCACATTCATAAAAGGAACTTCACTAAAGCTCAAAGCACACATCACTCCCCACACAATAATAGTGGGAGACTTCAACACCTCACTCTCAGCAATGGACAGATCATGGAAACACAAACTAAACAGAGACACAGTGAAACTAACACAAGTTATGAACCAAATGGAACTAACATATTTATAGAACATTTCATCCTAAAGCAAAAGAATATATCTTCTAATGCACTAAGGCTGGTTGGTCTTAAATACCAACAAAGGCAACAGAAAGCCCACATACACATGGAAGCTGAACAACACCCTACTCAATGATAACCTGGTCAAGAAGAAATAAAGAAAAACACTAAATCCTTTTGAGAATTTAATGAAAATGAAAACACATTATACCAAAACTAATGGAACACAATAAAAGCTGTGGTAAGAGGAAAACTCATAGCTGAGTGCCTCCAAAAAGAGACTGGAGAGAGCTTACACCAGCAGCTTGACAGCACTCCTGAAAGCTCTAGATCAAAAAGAAGCAAATATATCCAAGAGGAGTAGACAGCAGGAAATAATCAAACCAAATAGAAACAAAAAGAACTATATAACAAATCAACAAAACCAGGAGCTTGTTCTTTGAGAAAATCACCAAGATAGATAAACCCTTAGCCAGACTAACCAGAGGGCACAGAGACAGTATCCAAATTAAAATCAGAAATAAAAAGGGAGATGTAACAATGAAATACATCTTAAGATGCCTATTCTGTTCGGTGAATATTAACAGTTGAAAATATTAAAATCATATTCTACCTTTCATTCTGAGGTAGTGTCTATCTTTTTCTCTGAGATGGGTTTCCTGTAAGCAGCAAAATGTTGGGTCTTGTTTGTGTAGCCAGTTTGTTAGTCTATGTCTTTTTATCGGGGAGTTGAGTCCATTGATATTAAGAGATATTAAGGAAAAGTAATTGTTGTTTCCTGTTATTTTTGTTGTTAAAGTTGGCATTCTGTTCTTGTGGCTGTCTTCTTTTAGGTTTGTTGAGGGATTACCTTCTTGTTGTTTCTAGGGCATGGTTCCTGTCCTTGTATTGGTTTTTTTCTGTTATTATCCTTTGAAGGGCTGGATTCGTGGAGAGATAATGTGTGAATTTGGTTTTGTCGTGGAATACTTTGGTTTCTCCATCTATGTTAATTGAGAGTTTGGTCGGGTCATAGTTCACTCATATGTCCATGTTCACAAATAAAACTTTGCTCGGAGCAATACTCATGGTGCAGATCTATCATTTTCCCTAGCTGCTTCTGTGCAAGAGCAGAGCTCAGCTGAAACAACACACATAATACAGAACATTCTAAGTGCTGCTCTGATCACTAGGAACTGGAGACACCCCATAATTTGACAGAGTTTTGAAGGACTTGCATAATCCTCCAGCAACTCTTTTTTCTTTTCAATGACTTGTTATATTTATATTTATGTTTTGTGTGGAGGAGGGACATATGTGTACAGGTGCCCAGGAAGGGTGCTAGACCCCCTGAAGCTGGAGTTACAGGAGGTAAAAATTGAACAGACATGAGAAATTAGAACTAAATTCAGGTCTTCTAGAAGAGCATCAAGTGTTCTTTCTTAACAGTCATCCCTCCAGCCTCCTACTGTAGCACTTTATGGTTATCATTGTTGCTATTTATTCTATACATTAAAAGAAGAAAAGATAGACTTCAGGTTCACACTTTGTTTTTGTTATTTTAATTTTTTTCCAAATGCCTAGTTTTAATGATGGTTCTTGCTTTTTGTTTGCTGCTGCTGCTGCTGTTGTTGTTGCTTCGTTGTTGTTGTTGTTGTTGTTGTTGTTGTTTCGAGACAGGGTTTCTCTGTATAGCCCTGGCTGTCTTGGAACTCACTTTGTAGAGCAGGCTGGCCTCGAACTCAGAAATCTGCCTGCCTCTGCCTCCCGAGTGCTGGGATTAAAGGAGTGTGCCACCATGCCCAGCTAGGTTCACACTTTGAAGACAGGTGCAGTGAAGTATAGATTAGACAGTAAAGTACTATTTATTCTGCACTGATACCATACCGAAGAGAATACTAGGAAAGACTTCAGGGTCATGAATACCCCAAGTAAGCCAGTGGACTAGCACAGCATGTATCACTGTCCATGTAAAAAGATGTTCAAGAGTGAAAGGCATAAAATCTGAATACAGAAGAACATGTCAACATTGATACAATCAACACTGAGAACTTTGAACTCTCATCAAGCAAACTGTTCCCTGGAACAAAAAACTTTATAGCAGTTAATGAACATAAATTTTAAGTATCAAGCAAACTGTTCCCTGGAACAAAAAAATTTATAGCAGTTAATGAACATAAATTTTAAATATCTTGTTAGTATCATAACTATTACCACTTTTAATTTTTAATTTAGAATAGGTGCAAATCTATTATACGTTTTCTCTAGTACTTAAAAGTAACTGCATGAAATTCTTGATTTTTATCTTTTGACCTGGAGAACCTAAAGTATGTCCAGTCTTGCCCTTCACAGAAGGTAGGTGTTAGCCTACCCTTGACATATAAAGAGTGGATAAGTGTTAGAGAATTGCTTTGAATAAGTAACTGTGATGGTTGAATAAAGATAGCCCTCATAGGCTCAGAGAATGTGGCATATTAGCAGGTATATAGCCTTGTTGGGACGGGTGTGATCTTCTTCGAGGAAGTGTATCATTGTGGTTGGGCTTCAAGATTTCAAATGCTCAAGCCAGGCCCAACGTCAGTCCCTCTTTCTGCTGTCTGAGTGTCTGGATGTAGAGCTCTTAGCTCCTTCTCCAGGTCTATGGTTGCCTGTGTGCCACTGTGCTTCCCACCATGATGATAACAGATTAATCCTCTGGACTGTAAGCCAGCCGCAATCACACGTTGTCCTTCATGAGAGTAGTTGTGGTCATGATGTATCTTCACAGCAATAAAAACCCTAACTAAGGCAGTGGACTGTTGGTGTAATGTTCTTGAGCCTTGTGTAAAGGTTGTCTTTGTATTACTCAAATGTTGATTTCTGTACCAGTGGAGTGATGAGAATTGCCTGTGCTCTGTTATTGTTATTCTAGTTGATCAGCACCTGTATCATATTTTGTAAACATTCTTCTCCATCACCTTCTGATTAGCTTAATAGAAAGCTGATGGCCTAGAGTAGGACAGGAGAGAAAGGGCAGGCCATCCGGCCAGAGATAGGAACTACGAGAATAACTAAGAGGTTCGGGGTGGTGCCAGCGTGACACGGAGAAAGGAACAGGTGCAGGCCACGTGGCAGAACTTAGATTAGAATCAAGGGGTTAATTAACTTATATAAGTTAGTTGGGAACTAGCCTAGCTACAAGGCCTAAAGGTGCATAAACAAATATAAGTCTCTGTGTCATTACTGGAAGCTGGAAGGTAGAGTCTGGTGATAGTAAACTCTTACAAAAATAATTGGTTTAATTAAAAAAAAAAAACTACACATCTACTTTGAGGTTTTGGAGGAATTGCTTAAGAGTACTTGCTGTTCTTTCAGAGGAAAGAGGGTTCAGGTCTCTGCATCTATATGGCAGCTCACAACAAATTATAACTACATTTACAGAGACATCAAAGCCCTCTTTTGGCCTCTGTGAGCACCATCACTCATGTGGTATACTTACTGCACACAAGCAAGACACTCACACACAAAAATAAATATTTCCTTAAAATGATTTTAAGAGTCTACGCTACAGAGATCAGCACAACTATAGCTGGAGCTATGTTATATAATAATCAAGATACATTAGCATGGGAAGTAAGGGGTCAAAGACAGACCCACAAAGAGGGAATCTCAACAATAAGACAGGACATTTCGAATCAGTATGTGACACTATCAAAAAAGGAAGTCTGTTTGGCTGGCCGGTAGTTCTTGCCCTCCCTCCATTATAAAACGGCAACTTTCTCAACACAGGGAGAAAAGGCCAGCCTGGCACTAACTAAAACAAGCAAGATCACAGAAGAAGGCAAAGTGTTGGCATGAACAGTGATCTCTGGCTTTGCACATCAAAACAGTTAAAAGTTCAAGATCCCTGTCAACCCAAAAGAAAAAAAGAGAGTAACGAAGTAATGGGAATGTGACGTGAATTGTACTCCTTCAGTGAAGATGTTTATTTCCATTTTTGTGGCTTAGAATTCACTTTAAATCACAAGGAAGGAAACAAAGGTAGATGACGATAAAGGAAGATCAGGCTAAGTAATAAACAAGACGTAATGAAGCCCACTGCTTTGTATTCTAATTTTAAAAATCTAACAGCATAATGAATGATTACAAACTGGCATGTATACCCCATCAGAGTTCCTGGTGTCTGGATAGAACAGCCAGCTTGAGAAAGGGATTTTAAATCTAGTTACCTCTGATATCATACACTACTGTTACATACTGTGTCACACATCCTTATGATGATGACAAAATCTGATGGGGCTAGAACTAATCTCAAAGGTGGCATCTGACTCTCCTGCATCTGACTTTACATGGATACTTCTGAGTTTGTAAAATAAACATAGAAAGTACCAAAAGACTTGTCTAAGTCTATTCAGGCTACTATAACAAAACCTATAGTTGTCAATGTATAAACAGTGGGCACATCTCTTATGGTTTTAGAGTTGAGGTACACAAAGAGCAAAGTGCCAGGAGGCTGTATCCAGAGAGGTTCTGTTCTTCACAGATGAATCTTCTCCATGGCCTCAGGGACTGGGCACAAGTCTCATCCATGAGGTATTATAACCTTTCAAAGCCATTCCATGAGCTAATTGACTGATTAGTTCAGGTGGTGTGGGAAACAGAAAATGTAGCTTAACTATGCTTTTTCTTTCCATGGTTTCAGGGACCTAGTGGCCACTTTAGATTGAACAATTGAATAAAAATAAAAATAGATAATTCATGTTTTAAGTTGCATGGTATGATGGGATTTTCCAGTCCTAGGTGAGTCCTGGTGGCACATGAAAAATCATTTTGACCAGCACTTCCGTCCCATGTATATATTTGCTTAGACATGCTTTATCCGTTTTTTGTTAGAAGATCAACAGTCGGTATATCTGAACTTGTATTTCAGTAACCTGCAAATACTAGTCTAATACTATACAATGCTAGTGTCACTTATTCCAACAGTTAGTTGTATCTGTCTACTTGACACATTTTAGAACACCTAAGAGTGTCAATAGGGGACTATGAAGATCAAATTGGCCTGTGGGCCTGTCTGACAGGGGCTGTCTTGATTATGTTAGTGTATGTGGGAAGCCTCAGCCTGGATTTGGATCCTTAATTGCATGAGGGTAGAGCAAATGAGCAGAGCAGTGTGTGTGCATCTATTCTCTCCTGCTCGGGCCTGTGGATGGGACCAGCTTGACTTCTCTAAATGGACTGTAACCTACCCTAAAACAACCCCCCTTTGCCCTACATTGTTTTACATTGGTGTATTTTATCACAACAACAGAAATAAATGCAAGAGCCTCACCTCACTTGTGATCATGTACAATCTGTGCTAGCATCTCACACAACCATCATAAAATGATAAGCATGGAATAAACACAATAAGGTATGGTGAGAAACTACACTCTTAATACAATATTAGGCCATTATCACTATTTCATGTAATTATTGACAAAGCTACCAATCTTCTTCTGATTAATCTTATTGTGCCTAATTTGTTAAACTATTATATGTATGGATGCACCGATAGGAAAATATATGCAGAGTACAGAGTTCAGTTCCATCCTCCGTTGTGGCTACCCAGTAAGGTGTTTTGAATGTATTTCCCACAGAAAAGGAGGGACTACTGCCTAAAAAAGACTTTTCTTTTCATTGAAAATAAGATACTCTATAAAAGTCATTTTACAATGATAGTCATATCTGTTTTTCCTTGCCTTGCCAAAACTGCTCACTGAAGAGAGCTGACTCCTTTTCATAGCCCTCAAGTTGATCAAAGGTAGCACATAACACTTTTAATAAACTGCTTAAACATATCATACTTCATCAACATTTGCCTTTTCATATCTAATTTATCAAAGGCATGATTGTTTACATACTATACAGATATTAAAAGCTGTTCCAAATTAAATTTGTGAAAATGGCTATATTATCAGGAATCTACTGAGTCTATGTAATCCTCATCAAACTTCTAATAACATTCTTCACAAAAATAGAAGGAGAAACAAAGGTCTTCAATGAATAGCTGAAACAATCCAAAGCACAAAGAATAATACTACAGAGTCACAAGACGTAATTTCAAATTTACTACAAAACAGTAACTGTAGGCAAAACCAAAACAAAGACAGATCGATGAATCAGAAGCAAAACTCAGAATCAAATATGCACCAAACATCAACCAAGGTTTCCACAAAATGTCTAAACATAAACTGGAGAAAAGACACCTTCTTTGCCAAGTGGAACTGGGAAAATTGGCTTTCCATGTGTCGAAGTTTCACCCACACAACTCAAAGTGGATCAAGGAGCTTCATGTAAGACCTAAAACTCTGAAACCATGAGGGGAAAACATTTCAGACACATGATGGTTTATATTGTCAGATTAAAAGGATCTGGAATCATCTAGTATCAAAGCTCTGGGTATGCTTATCTGAGATTATCTAGATTATCTGAACAGACATGGGATGATTCACATTAACTATGAATGGCCTTCTTGGTAGTGTGGACTTCTGCACTGACTAAAGGACAAATAGCTGAATGTTAACATTCATCTCCCCTTGTTTCCTGACAATGGTTGCAATGTAACCAGTTTCCTGAGCTTTCCTGCTGGCTGGTAGGCAAAAATGAATCCTTCCTCCCTTAAACTGCCTGTGTCAGGCTATTTTGTCAAATCAACAAAGCAGTAACTAATATATAAACAAGAACTTTCTCAAAAGGGTTCAAACATCGGAACATCTGCAATAACAGTGAGAACTGATGAAAGGTAGTTCATGAAATTATTAAGTTTTTAACCAAGGTCACACAACAAGATGAGCACACTGAATGAGAGAAAATGACACCCCGAATCAAATAATCCCATTAATAAGTGCATAAATGAAACCATTAGACACTTTTCAAAAAATAAAGTATAAGGGGTATGGGAGAAAAAAAATAAGGTATAGATGAACAATAAGTAAATGAGAAATGTTCAAGCATCCTTAGTCATCACAGAAATGAACATCAAAACTACAGTGTGTTTCCATCACCCCAAAGCAAATGCTAGGGAGGGTGTGAAGGAAGAAACCCTGGATACTGCTGGTGAGAGTGTACATAAGGCAGTCACTGTAGCTATCAGTAGGAAAGCTTCCCCCAAACAACAATTATATGATTCAGGTATCCTCCGGAAAGTATATTCTAAGGACTCTAAGGCTGCATTCCTGAGGAACCAGCATATCTGTTTAGTATAGTATAACTCAAGTTAAATTATAAAATCAATAGATTTCACAAGAAAGAATATGTGTTTCTTAGACATATATATTCTTTCATATATGTGACATAAAAGTGTAAGCAAACACCCTTGGGGAACAGCAAAGGAGAGCTATAGGGAAACAAATATGTCCAAAGTACATGATGCAGTTAAGTAAAATGTATTTATGCAATTCATCACTGTTTATAATGAATATGACCAAACAAGGGTAGAAGAGCTGGAGAGATGGCTCGGTAGTTAAGTGTGCATGTTAAAGGCTGAAGAGATGGCTTAGCACTCAAGGGGGCCTATTGCTCTCATAGAGAAGCCAGGTTCAGTTCTCTGCACCCACATGGTAGCTCACAACAGTCTGCAGCTCTAGTTCCAAGGGATCTTACACAATTATCTGGTCTCTGTGGGCACTGAGCACACATGTGATACAGGCAAAACACTCATACACATAAAATAAATATTTCTAAAACTATTCTAGAGTGCATGCTATTTTTCCAAATGGACCAAGTTTTTTCCAAGCACCCATGTGGAGTGGCTCACAACTACCCTTACCAGCTTCAGAGGATATGGTGCCTTTTTCTAATCTCTGTGGGCACCCACACTTACACCACACACACATACACATACATACACACACACACATATACACACACACAAATGCAAAGAAATCTTTTATTTTATTTTTTCTTAAATTAGGTGAGCCTAGTGGTTGTGGTACTTGCCTTTAATCCTGGCACTCAGGAGGCAGAGGCAGGTGGATTTCTAAGAGTTCAAGGCCAGTCTGATTTACATTGAGTTCCAGAACATCAGGGCTACACAGAGAAACCCTGTCTCAAACAAAACAAAAACAAAAACAAGCTAATATTCCTTATTGCTCCTGTGTAATCTGAGTAGTGAGCAATATGTGGGCAGGTGACTTGCCTGGCCCTTTATGAAAAGGTCATCATTTGGGAAAACAAAGTAGGATAAAATAAGGCAAAAAGAGTCCAAATTCCTGTAGAGTTAAAACGTTCTGCTAACATAAAATACAGTGAAACTATTCAGCTTTCCAAACGTATTTTATAAACACTTAAAATACTGAAGTATTCCTGAACACTACCTAGTACCTATCATTGATGATACCGTCTACTTTGACAGTCTCTTACATTTAGTAAACACTACTCAGTAGATTGGCTTCTTCTAGTCCTAAGCTGAACTGTATGTACATATTTATACTCTCCTAAAATACCTGCAAAACATACTAGAGCACAGATCTATGTTAAAGGTAAACACAAGGTAGTTTTCATATATGGAAAAACATCACATTGGCATTAACGTCAATTGAAATGTTACTGGTCTTATAATAAACATAGAATGTATCAGGAAATCCTCAGGCACTGAGGGGAATAAATCAGTGTGTGGGAGGGAGGGGCCACTCAGTTACTCAGCATAGACCCAACAGAGCAGACCTTTGTTTAAGCAGCCACTTTATCATTATACGCTTACTGAAAACAAAGAACAGGACAGCCACATCAAAACAGCACACTCTGTGGATGGCAGAGCTGTGACCCCAGAGCCTGAGTCATTAAATGCAGAGGAAATGTAACTTAGAACAGAAAAGAACACTGTTACAAAAATAAGAACCAGAAAAAGGAATATAGATAATTAAACACAATTAAGTAGAGAAGCAAAGGGCACTTACTAACCAACTCAATAAACAAAGGCATGCACGGAACAGAACGACCAGTGCTCGCTGTTACTGGAGGACCTTTGCTGTCTACATGAGGAGAGGATGGAGATCTTGTTTGTTTCACAGGGTGGTGAAGGCTAAGTACTAAGCATCAAATTAAGCACAAAATTCCTTTCAAGAAAAACAAAAAGGCACTTAAAAGGGGAGGGGACACAAAACTGGTTCTAATTGGTAAAGTAGCTACAGACAGTAACATATATAGACAGATATTTTAGGGCAATGGCTTTTTACACAGTGCCCCCAACCTACACAAAGGCAAGCAAGCCAACAGAAATCCATCCTAGACAAGGGAAATCTGGCAGGAGAAACAAGCTAAGGAGACATTTGTCAGTGTTGCCTGGGAGATAAGACTGCAGCTGGTATACAGGGTTGCACAACCTCCAGGCCTTACAACAGAGTGGCTGCAGGCACTGGCAAGGTCTACTGCTGCAGCAGAGCACCCCCAACACCTTTGAAAAGCAAAAGGCAAGGCTGACATAATGCAGACAAGCCATCTGTAGCACCTGCATAATTGTGCAGATCCACTGTCCCCTCTGCTGTCACAGCAACTGCCTCCTAGTCACCTCCCTGCTGCTATCTTCCCCTCTAAACACAGTTTACATTCCACACAGAAGAGAGAATCTTTTTAAAATATTAATGACATCTCTACAGCTGTACCAAATGGTCCAGTGATTTCTCATCACAGTTGGAATAAAGTATCGATTCCACACAGGAGCGATAGAATCTGACCCATAGCTGGTCTGTGCGCCCTCCTCCACAGCTGCACACATGCTACTTCCCCCTGTTTCTGAAGAAGGCCAGGCCTTGTCCTATTCGAGCCCTCTGAAGCTGGGGCTCCAGTCTAGGCTCTACTGTGTGGGAGGTCTTAGTTCTGCTCACCACCTTTCACCAGCTCTCAGCTTTTCTTCTGCAGCTGCTACGTAGACTGATCCAGTCCCCTCTCCAACCATCGTCAACTACACATTCTATTTGCACAAGTGTGTTTTGATTTGTGTGTGTGTGTTCACTCACTCTAACTCACAAGTGTCCAGCCCTTAACCTACTTTCTACCACCTTCTACAGCAACAGTCACTTTTCAGATACCAGCCAAGTATCAACTTTCACTACTTCTAAAAACACAGCTCTCTCTTCCTAGAACTTCTGTCTCCAACAATCCATAACATACAACTTAGTGTCATAGATCACACCCTAATCTTTGCATGGGGAGCTTATTCTTCACATGTTGATTTTTTTAAATGTTCTGGGACAATTGATCATGGACTACTGTATAGACTCACCTGTCTCATAAAGATGAGTATGTGCTCCCAAATATTCTGTGCTCTGAATTCATTTTAAAAGGATACGAACACTCAGTTGTTCCTCCTTCCCACGCTCCTCTTATGCCCACTATGTACTGACTCTAGTGAAGGAAAAGCAAGTTTTGGACAGTGAGATTCCTCTCTGGAGAAAGCTCTGAAACTCTTGGCTGACTGTTCAATCTGTGATTTGTTTGCCCAAAAAAGGTGACAAAATTAATTATTCCCCCACCTTGCCAGAGCTCTGGTCTTATGATCAGCAGCAGACAGGTCCTTCCATGACTATGCAGGGTTAAAGATGTGGCCACTGATCAACAAGTTGCCTGTGAGAAGATTGCCCACTTGACCTTGACCTCATTAGCTAATGCTCTGAGCAAACCTACAGGGTCCATTGAGATTGTAACAAACCAAGAGGTTACTGAAATGGAACAGTCCACAAGATTCGGTGACTTTTTTTCCCCCACATCTTAAGTTTAATGAATTAATTAACCATATAAAAGCAATGCTTTTATATTATTATTATTATATAATTTGGTCAGCTGTTGATGATCTGGCTTCTAAAGTCTGCATTCTGCTCATTTTGACACTGACAACAATGTATCACCTGAGGACAGATGAAAACTTTGCATTGTTGCCTATGTTTGATAATCCTTAAACTGACTTTTGCCTCCCGTGCAGGGCTTATGGGAAAGTTGCCGCTGCTAAATACATAGCACACAAGGACTCTTACAACTAAACACGCAGCACTAAATCTGTAAGTCTTTAAACAAGCAGATCAGAGTTCTCTCTGAAAATCTTCATTTATACACACAGACACAAGCCAGGAATCAGGGAAGACTTGCTATGCTTTCTGCATCCCCTCCTCAGCCTGCCCTCTAAGCACTTCCTTCTTAAGACTGACTAAGCCTGACTCACAGGTACGGTTAGAACTCATGAGAACAAGTAAATGTTAGAATTATCTATTTTGATCAATTCAAACTACACTTGAAACAAAGACTTAACTGGGAAAGAGTAAACTTGGGTTTTTCAAAATCAGCAAATATCCTTGTGACACAAATATGTAACTCTCAAGTTAACCAGAAGACAGTACACACACACACACACAGTATATATGTGTGCAGGCAAGCACATACACACACACAGAGTAAGTACATATGTATGCATGCAAGCACCCACACCCACACACATAATTTTAAGTTAAATATAACAAAACACTATTCCTTTCTTAAGTTTTGGGAACCTGGCATTAGGTGTTTCTTCCAGAAACAGTCTTGAGAAGAAAACAATGGCAGCCATAGGGGGAGAAGCCACTTAAAGACATCAGTAGTTAAATAGGACTAAATGGGGACATGTCTGTCGCATCCAGGGCATGTCTGGCAGTGGGATAAAACTGACCTTCCTGCCAAGGTCACATATTCAAGCAGAAAGTGTAAGACAACATGGCCACATCGAAGTCACTCTTACCAGAGGGCTGTTCATAGATAAATATGAACTAATTAAATTATAACTAGTAGGGAAAGTACCTGCTGCGTTTGATTGTTCAGCGACTAGGAGAAAAGGCTGTGGTGACTGTCCTTGTCACACACAAGACAGAGCTGATCAGCCTCACTGACACTGAGAATGGCCAACGATCACATGAGGGAGCATAGCAAGAGTAAATACCACAAAGAGAGATGATTTGCCAGGCACCCACCCTGTAATTAGTGTCCAGTTCTACAGTAGAGAACAGTATTGAGGCAGGAGATTAAGACTTTAAAAGGGATTAGTCATTCATGTGAAGGACTAATCTTGGAATTAAGTTACCTGAGCCAGAGGGAAAGGGCTACATCATGCAAGCAATATATCCCTCTATTGTAGATCCCCTCCATTAGAGAACCCTCTATTGAAAGACACCTCTTATTAGAGATCGCTGTATTGTACATTTCCCTCCATTACAGGTCCCCTCTATTATAGACCCCTCTATTATATAGATCCTCCTCCATTACAGATCCCCTTGGTTATAGATCCCTCTATTAGAGATCCCCCTCCATTAGAGATTCCTCTATTGTAGATCTCCTCCATTAGAGATCCCCCTGCATTACAGGTCCCCTCTCTTATATGTCCCACTCTTTAATAGGTCCCCTCTATTACAGATCCCCTCTTCATCAAGTACAGAGAAGCAACTTTTGAGTTTAAAACACTTGCTTCTGGAAATTTCAAGTTACCTCTTCAAGGAGACACTAAGCAAACAATACAATCATCCACACACACTAGGACTACAATAAACAACAAAACTCTAACGGTGAGCTAATAAGGATTAACTAGAAGGGGTAATTCTAAAGTATCCTTAAATACAATACCAGTTCCATAGAGAATCTAGGTGATAAAAGAATCTGCTGTATCAGAAAGCTTAAAATTGCCAAGGGAGACTTCTAACTACCACTTTGCCTAAAGATCTGATAGAAAGGAAGCTATACTAGAGACTATGCTTTTAAGTAATACTAATCAGAATAGTTAAGTAATACTAATCAGAATAGTTAAGTTGAGCTGGACCCTAGAATACTTCAGTTACAGGAAAACTAGCTAATTCTGAGAAGGAATAGCTTTCATATGAGCCCTTAGAAAATTATTCAAACACAAAACACAAAAATTAAATCCTATTAACCGATATAATGATACATTGGAAATGTGCGAATGGTTGGGAAAACATAAACATTAAACAAAGTAAAAGCCGGGAAGTGGTGGTGCAAGCCTTTCTTTAATCCCAGCACTTGGGAGGTTAGAAGCAAACGGATTTCTGTGAGTTTTGAGGCCAGCCTGGTCTACAGAGTGAGGTCCAGAACAGCCAGAGCTACACAGAGAAACCTTGTCTTGAAATACACAAACAAACAAAAGCAAAATTTTACCACCTAACTTAAAACTGTTTCTGGGTTTTATCTGAAAGTGTGTGGCAATTACTAAAATATGTCTCTCAAGTCCTTGAAGGAGTAGGGTAAACACCCCTTTCCACTGAGCGTGGGTGATTGCTTTGCCCAGGTGTTACTGAGTACTTGCAAATCAGGGTGAAAACGATTAGCTGGCATTCGCCTGGTTGGACGCTAGCTTTAGAGAGAGCCACTCAAAGGCAGAACTAACCCTGGGACAAGCTAGGGCTTTGGTAGACAGCCACAGCTGAACTCCCTGACAGCAGCTGCGTGCGAGCCGAGTGAGCATGACATCTGACTACCATCACACGAGAAACTCCAAGAGTGAACTAGCCATCTGAGCAGTTCCCGAATTCCTGACCTACAGTGTCATGGTCAAAATAAAATGGCCATCTTAAGTCCCTGTGATCTGAAAAAATTCATTAAGCAGCAGGCACAGTTATCAGAGCAAGGGTTACAACAAAAGAAACTCTTCAGCGATAGGTAGGCTGTTGGGAGCGACCCTGTTTGAATGTTAACTGCCTTGTCAGCTGTTAAGTGCTTACTTACAAAGTCTTGGCCTTAGTGGCAAAGTACTAGCTTAGTTGAGATTTCTGTGGGAAAAGTTGAGGCCTCTGTAGGAAAGTACTACCCCCACTTAAGAACAAATAGCTGTAGATCTTGTGGACAGGTACCGAGCAACCCATTCTGTTCTGTTCCTCCTGCTGAACTTTGTACCTAGCCAATATCCTGCTTTTGGGAACAGGTGCGTTCCCTCAGAAACAAAGCGATTCTGCATCATCCCCCTCCCCATATCCCGCTTCTGTGGGCATAAAATCTGCCTGGGAAAAATAAAGTTTGTCAGCTTGATCAGAATTTTTTGACTTACTGTCCGTTCTTTGCGTTTCTTGTCCCCCATTCTCTCCACAGGTGGTTCCTCAGACCTTGTTCGACTGTCCCGTGAGATGGGACAATAGGCCAATATAAGACATAACTCCAGCCATAGCAAGTAGTCACATTTAAGTTTTAAATATATTGTACAAAAATATGTCAAAAGATTCGAATATTTACCTTTCTAACCTAAGCTTACCCCATTTTCAACCACTCCCTTTGGTTTTAATAAGTATTAACTAATCACGTATCAATCCTGGATGCCAATCCAAGGTGCTAGTTATGAAAATAGTGAAGATACTGAGTAGAGTCCCAGATATTCCAGAGTCAAACAGCAGTCATCCCTACAAGCATGTGTGAGGACATGCTGACAGAGTAGACTCTAAGAACACTGACAGCAAGAAAGGGTCACATGGGACTTGGCAGAGATCTGAAGGCCAAGGGAAGCTGACCACAGAAAGGACATTATGCCATAAGAGAAGACACTTGGTGACAAAATCAGGCTAAAACCATAGGCCACATCACTTACTACTGGCAGTGTTAGGAACCAAGATGTTTGTATGAGGTAATGGGAGTCACGTTCTGCAGGTTCCCAAGCAAGATAAGGAAATAGTGAGTGTTTCATTTCAAAAGACTGTTTGGGCTGCAAGGTTTGTTTCCATGTGACAAAATGCCTCAGGTTGTCAACTACTAAGAAACAAAAGGCTCGGCTAGGTCAGTTTCACAGGTTGCAGTTAGTTTCTGGTCACTGGTCCTGGTGCACTTGGACTGTAGCAGCATAGAACTCCTAGGTGGGGGTTCACAGCTGAGGAGGCTGCTACCTCAAGGCTCCAGAAAAGGGAAAACAGAGAGAGGGCAGGGTCCCAATATCTCCTCCAAACCATGTCCACAATGTTCCAACTTCCTTATCCTGGTCCCTACCACCTAAGAATGTTATCAGTTCAGAATATACTCATAAGCAGAAGAGAAGGCTCCAAAATCTGGTCCCTTGAGAAGACATTCACTATTTGAACTACAGCATTATCTAGTACAGTGTTATGCACACTGAGAACACCATTGCAAATTTATTAAATATAATGAAATAAATAAACCCACTTTATATGCACTATTTCTGTGAAAATTAGTTTGTGCAATATATATAGTGTATGTGTGTAAATCACAAGTGTACATGTTTGGGGAAGGGGGTTCCTAGCTACACGTAAGCTGGGTTTGCTACATGCTGTCACACCTAGCTTTTTACCTGGGTGCTGGAGATCCAAACTCAAGCCCTTATGCTTGCCCAGCAAGATGCTATGGAAGTGCCCAAACACAACAGAACTAAGCTCTTTATCTACATACTCTTTTATCATTAAACACAGAGCAGGAAAGGGGCAATTTAGATATAACAAAATAAGTAGAATCATCCAGAAAGATTCTTATATTGTTTTAAAGCCATAAATGAAAATAGTAGAATGCTAATTCATAATATCTAACCCGAAACTAGAAGAATGAGGAGAAACAGAAGCAGAGAGGTGCACAGCAAGGCAAGAGTGAAGGCTCTCCTCAGACATACTTCTTGTTACCAGAGGCAAAGACTCAAGAGTGCCATGGGTCTTTGAAGAACAAAAAAGGTTAACATGGCTCCAGGCTTGAGGCTACTTGAGGACAAAACTGGAAAGCACAGGAGTCAGATCACTTAGGGACAAGTACACACAGAGCTCACGCTCTACTCAAAAAGCAAGAGGCCACCAATGGTCAACTAAAAAGGAGAAAGCCAAAAGTGGCCATGGCTTTTAAAGAGCCCTCTGACTTCAGTGTTGGGAAAGAGATTGAAGACAAGATCAGAGCACAGGAATGGAGTCACCAAATCTAGGAGGAAGGCACTGAAGAGACAGCTCCACAGTTAAGAGTGTTCCCTTGTTCTTCCAGAGGACCCAAGGCTCACAACTGTGATTCCAGTTCTAGGGAATGCATACACTTTTCTGCCCCTCATACACACCTACATATATGTGATATACACTCACATGCATGCATATACATACATACACACACAGGTATACATAAATAAAGATAAAATGTTAAAGAAGATGGGGGTCAAATGGAAGGCAGGAGCAAAGGAAATGGAAGCAGAAATGAATAAACTTATAGAACTCAAAAACCACCTTAGGACATGGGGCAGAAAGAGCTGCATGCAGGAGTAGAAAGAATGCAACCCCTGAGTTTCTGAACTGGGTATGATAGATGCAAGCAGCAGGGACACCAGCTCTGGGAAGGCAGAGAACAGAAGCAGGAATTCATTTTGAAAATGTAAGATGAACTGTCTACAGGTAGGTATGGGCGGAGGGAGTATCCTGCTAGAAGTGGTCAAAAGATAGACCCTTATAGTCAAAAGTGAGGAAGAACAAGGGCTTCGGACAGTATCTTGAGGCAAAAGCATACCGAGGGCCCCTAAACCCCAAGAGTGAATGAGTAAGTATCAGCAAACACTGTGGAAAGGCTTAAGGGCCATCCGGACACCATTACTAAGAGATGGTAATGAACAAGTTTAAATAGAGTAATGACTCAAAGGAAAAAAACAGGACGGAGCACAATCAACAAAAGTGAGCAGTAAATCAAGCCGGGTTTCTAAACTGAGTTCCCATTGCTTACTCATAGTACAGGAGCCTTCCCTGCGAAGTCCCGTGGAAGTTCCCACTTTCTTAAACTGTGCAACCATGTTTCTTTTCTGTCTTCAGTTGGGAGAATTGGACTCTGTGTGATATACACATTTCCTCCCTAGAATACTCCCTTCCTCATCTAATCTGCTTTTTACTTTCACTTGGTTCCCACAGTGTGCTCTCAACACAGACAGTAAGTCCTTCCAAAGGGACGGAGCCACCTCTCAGTTCCTCACTCCGTACATCTCTCATCCCTCTCAGAGAAAATGAAAATTATTTTCAGTATTATGCCCCCAGCTTTGCCCAGGCCTCTGGTCAGCATCACCTTTTTGATTAGTTAACAAATTTAAAGGCTATAAAAGGGCTGCCGGCTCTAGAACCAAACAGATTTGAACTTAAATCCCACGTCAACATTTGCTAAGTCAGTGATTTTGAGAAAGTTATTGACTATCTCTAATCTTCAGTGTTCTCACAGAATGTCTGACTACATCGGTCCTCTACCTCAGGGGGCAGGGGGGAGGTGTCGAACAAACCTTTCATGGGGGTTTCATATCAGATATCCTGCATACCAGATATTGACATTATGATTCATAACAGTAACAAGATTACAGTTATGAAATGGCAACAAAATAATTGTATTAAACCTTTATTAAAGGGTCACAGCATCAGGAAGGTTGAGAACAACTGTCCTACTAGTTACACCTTGAAATGAAATGAGTTGTCCTATTCACTCAGACCTACTCTAATCTGAAGGCTAACTGCACAACTGCCAGTGAAAAAAGAGCCATTCACATTTAACAGCCTTGTTGGGAAAGTTGATGGTCACTTTCAGCTATTGGCCTGCTGGGATTCATACAAGAGACAGAAGATTACTCCTTCTTTCTTATATTATGTGTGCATGTGTGCGTGCATGTGTGTGTGTATGTACATAGGGGGTATATACACATGGACTTGCCTGTATATACTAGTGTGGAAACTAAAAGTCCGTATCAAGTACCTTCCACCTTGATTTTCTGTTTGTTTTACAAGATCTCTCAATAACTCAGGACCCTACCTATCTCTGCCTACCTGGGCTCCAAATTCAGGTCCTCATGCCTGTCAAGCAAGCATTGCAACCCTGGTCCACGACCCCAGCCCTCCTTTCCTTTTCAAGGTGTCTTTATTCATCTCTATTCTCAACAAACTGGCTTCTCCCTCCCAAATTCTGGTTCTTTTCTGGGACCCATACTCCATAGACATCTATGCAAATCGACAGGACCAGAGTTAGTGCTCAGCCTCCTTCTCTGTTATTCCTCTCAAGGTGACATCATTCAGGCTTCAGATATTAAATACTATCTACATATTACCAATGGCCCAATTCCTATCTTCTGCTCAGATCTCTCCTCTGGTGCCAGACCTATAGCAGTCCTTCATGAATGTCTCAGCAGCATTTTATACTTAGCCTTTCCAAGTCCTTTTTTTTCCCCAAACCTTGCCCTCCTACCATGCTTCTTCATCTTACTGAGCAGGAAACCCACTTTTCTAAATGTTCTGACTCAAATCTTGATTCATCTTTAATTATTTTACTCTCATGTCACATGCAATCAGTAAATCCAGTAAACTGTCAGCTAAATCAGTAAAATATATTCAAAATTCATACAGTTCAAAGCATACAGCTCTCTCACTTTAGCCTAAACTATATCTTTCCTGCTTGGAATGGTAATATCCTCTTCAAACTGATCTTTTTACATCTACTTGATCTTTATAACACTTTCTCCAGAGATTCTAAGTTCCTTCAAAGGAACATGTACCTGGCTACACTTCTGTTCAGTGCCTCCTTGTGGTTTCCATCATATGCAGATGAAAGAAAGGCAAGCCTGCCCACGGCCTCAAATCTCTGCCTTCTGTCATTTTACCACACCCACCAGTCCTGACATGTATCAACCACATGGGCTTCCTTGTCATTCTTGGCATACCTCTGAAACTCTTATTGCCATTTTCTGATGTGCATATGGCCTGTTCAACTGTTGGCTTACAAAGGTCTTAACTGGAAAGGGACTTTGAAAAAGAAACAACACCCTCCCAAATGATAAACTTAGTAACAATCCTCTTCTTGGTATCTACCAACTTTTCCTTGTTTCTTTTTTCTCCATAGCCCTTGTTGCCTCCAATACAGATAATAATTTACATATTATCTTCTTCATAGCCTGGCATATAAACTCCACCAAATCAAAGATTTTGTTATCTTCTTTCCTTTTATCTGGAGAGCAGGCAACAGTGCCTATAATACAAAGGGTACTAACATTCAAGTTAACTAACATGAAATGATAAACTACAGATGAGAATAATTAGAGATTAGATTTGTTCTCAGTAATTGTGAATATGTACACACATCTCAAGCACAATTATCCCAACAGAGATGATGTAAATGAAATGGTTGGAAGTTATAGAGAATGGGAGATACTGAAAATTATATTCAATAGACAGTGAGTTGTAATTTTATGACAGAACCTAATTTGAGAAGTTTCATTTTGGTTTAGCATGTAAAATCCTTCTAACAAAATAACTGTAAACAAAATAATTGCTTGTTTTAACTTAAGGGTTTGAGAGTGAAGCTTCGTGGCCAATCATATTACAGCCCTGGATTCAATCAGCTGCAGAAAAGAAAAAAAAGTTCGTTCTTTCTTTAAACACCAGGCAAAACTGTCATGAATGGATCAAAGCAAAATTAGCTAAAATCATGTTTTCTCTTAAGTCAGTGGAGTAAATATTTTAAATAAAGAGAGTACTTACAAATATTCTATTTCCAACAAATGCAACTTATTCTGAAACATGCATGTTTGTGTGTTTGTGTATGTGTATATACATATATAGGTGTATATACACATATATAAATATACATATACATATGAACATGTATATACAGATTTATTATTTTGGATTAAACATAGTAACAGGAATCATAACACATTAATAAAAGATTAGTTGGTTCCTATAGTGGTCTTAAAAGCTACCAGAGACTACGAAAAGGAGGAACAAGTACCTAATCTCTTTAAAAAGAGCTTTTAACTGAAAACAAAAATACAAGGTTATAAGATGGTTTCCTGAGACCACTTAACATGTCTACAAAGTAATGCAAAAATAGTATATAGGGTCAATGTAAGAAACTACCGCCAGCTGCCTGTCTTTGTTGTCTATCACAAATTCTTAATAAAATGCTGAGGACTCAATCTCTAGCAGAATACTTTTCATCTAGTACCTCTGGACTACGGAGAGTTTCAGGTTTAAACAATGAGCTCCATTCACTCTAGAAGGAAAATAAAAATCACACCTAACCAGGTGGCAGTAGCACAGGCCTTTAATCCCTGCACTTGGGAGACAGAGGGAGGCAGATCTCTCTGACTTTGAAGCCAGCGTCGTCTACAGAGTGAGTTCCAAGACAGCCAAAGCTATCTTGATAAACCTGAGAAACCCTGTCTTAGAATGAATGAATGAAGAAAGGAAGAAGGAAGGAAGGAAGGAAGGAAGGAAGGAAGGAAGGAAGGAAGGAAGGAAAGAAAGAAAGAAAGAAAGAAAGAAAGAAAGAAAGAAAGAAAGAAAGACAGAAAGGAAGAAAATAAATCACAGGTGTGTCAGCTGATGCAGGTTAGTAGTACTTGTAGTGTTACCTGAGATCTTTAACGGGGAAGCATGGTATAGGACTGTCCTACAGAGCCTCTCTTCCAGCCAACTGTATAAGAAGGGAAACAGCCACAGGGTAGGAGGAGCAGGGTCTGCTGGCCCCAGAGCTCAGCTGGTGATGGAAGATTACCCTGCAGAAATTAAGTGCCTGATAAAAACAGACTTCAATCAGAAAAACAAAACCAGAAACAATTGGTAAAGAGAAATAGTGCAGAAAGAGAAGAGGAATGTAAGGGCACAAGTCAGAAAGGTGTGTAGACAAATGTTACCACATCTCCCTAAATATGCACAGACAAAACACACACACACACACACACACACACACACACACACACACACACACGCACTCGCAGACGCACACACACAGAGAGAGGGAGAGGGAGAGGGAGGGAGAGAGAGAGAGAGAGAGAGAGAGAGAGAGAGAGAGAGAGATGAGAGACAGATACAGAGGCCTTAATTCTCTCTTTGGAAATCTGTAAAGTGAGTCCAAAATAGAGTTCATGCTCACATTATTGGTCACACTTTCAGAATTACCAAAACATTTGGCTATGTAGGATCTGTAACTTTACCTATGTGAAGACAATGATATTCAAACTCTGTGTTCAATAAGATAGAAATGTTTACCTGCTTTAAGGAAAAGAATTTAAGTTAAACGTCTTTACCTATGAAGACCGGATGACTTGGATTTACTAATGAGATATTTCCCTTTGGCCCTAGGTCACTTTTCTCTGGTGACTACAGTAGCAGTCATGTTAGGGCATTACCATGTAGCAGTTGTTTTCTGCACACTGTCTAGAAGAAATGTGTTCTTTGCTGCTATAAATACCCACTGGACAGGTGTACACATTCCAAGTCATAGGAATCTACCAATGTCCTGTTCTTCTGAGCAGTGTGCTAAAAGCCACAGCAGCTGCTACCTTGACCTAGTCTGTGAGTAAGCTCAATTCTTTCTTTGGGTTATCCAAGGTACTAAATGTTAATATTTCATATTTATAAGATACTGTTCTGTCTAAATCAAAATCATGAAGGAAAGATATTTGTGGGTGGTTTCTGCAAAGCCAAGATGGCAAGAGATTATCTTTCTTCCTAGAAGAACGTGGTAAAGGCCAAACAAGCTGAGAAGATCGAAACTTGGGAGAACCTGGGAAACTGGGAGATATTGCTGTTGTCCTGGGGACTGTGTTAGCCACATATGACACTGGAAAATGCACTTCTGAAAATGTACGTTCAAAACATGCATATACCTAAGCAATATAAACCAAGGTAAGGTCCACTGTCTGTCTTGGTGTACCATGACATCTAAATCAGTCAGTGCAGTGACTGGTGTTCTAATGCAGTTTAATCAGAAGGTACAAGGTAACTAAAGCACTGCAACATCACCCCAGCAAGACTTACCCTACCCTATCATAGCACGGAGATACTGCCGCTGTCTAATTGTTGTGGCCTGTTCTGAAATACTGATATGGACTTACCATCCTTGGCCACAGCTTCAGTCCCTGAAAGTCTTTGATGCTCCAAGTCTGAAAGCATTTCTAGTTCCTAAATTTCTGTCTTCTTTCAAAGAATACTGCACTGTTTCTCAGAAGAGTCCACTTAACCAGGCATGATTCCAACTCGCAATTAATATGCATTTTAATGTTTTTATAAAATGTTTAGTACTGATTTTCTTTACATTCTTAAATATGGTTAAATAATGCACTAAGCATGTGGCACAAACTCAAATACAAACACGTCACTAATAGGTCTAACACATCCTTTGCCCCATAAAGTCTTAAGAGGCCTTGAAGTCAAGGCTTGCCACATTTACTTAGAACAAAAATCTTATCAGATGAGAAAAAGAAAACATGCAACATCTCCCCTGCCTATTTTTGTTGCTGTTGTTGTTTTGTTTTTTGGCATTGTGAATCAAACCTAAAGAGTCACACACAGGCTAAGTAAACACTCCCCCACTGAGCTATATATAATTCCAACCTCCTGCCACTCCCTACCCCCAACACACACACACACACACACACACATCTTCTTTAAAATTAGAGACAGGGTCTCACTACATTGCTCATGGAGGCTTTGAACTCACAGAGTTGACAGGCAAGCCTTGAACTTGAGATCTCTCTGCCTCAATCTCCCAAGCAGCTGGGATTACAGATCTGTACCATCAGGCCTGGCTGCAACCACATATTAAGACATAGTTTCACTCCAGCACTGGTAGATTCTCCACAGATCACTGTCTACAGTTCAATTTCACTGAGGAGAAGACTTGGGCATAGATGATGGTAAAACACAGACCTCTGAATATAAAGATGATGAGATCTTAAAATTCAGGATCATATCAGAAATATTACAACCACGATTTTGTATTTTATCCAATGGAAAAAGGCTTAAGTTTGTATAAGCTAAAAGTTTGCTTAAACTCTTTTAGATTGAATGGTAAATGTAGCCTATTTTATTTATCTGCCTTAAGTGTTTATCTTTTATCTTAAATACAAAAAATGTCCAGTGCAAAATTTAGCACCTAAGCTTTCTGGGGTGACCTTAGGTTCCTTACAAATTCAGCACCTATTGAGCAAATATCTGTCATTTGCTAAATAGGCAGAAATTAACAAAATCATACAGAAACTCCTGTTTTCACAGAAACTATCTACTTAGGTACAAGATACATTAGTGCTATAGAGAAAAGCTAAAACCCAGGAAGAGACGCAGGAGTGTAGGATAAGGCTCAATCTTTAAAAGGTAGCTACAAAGTCTGGGGAAATTGTTCAGTTGGTAAGAATTTGCTGCTTACATCTTGAGGATCTGAGCTCAAATGTCCAGCATCCATATAAAATGTGAGCATGCCTGCAACTCCAACACCAGGGAGCAGGCACATTGACTCCAGAACCCATCCAGATGGCCTATGTGAAACAGTTCGTATGTGTCAGGTTCAGTGAGACACTGTCTCAAAAGGAGGAAGGAGAGAGCAGGACATCCAATATCTTCCTCCAGCCTCTGTGCAAGTGCACAAATGTGCAAAACCCATGCACACATATGTGCAAATGCATACCTACAAAGACTCTCTGTGAAGACCACAAGGATGATATGTGAATATAGATACAAAGGTGAGGTGGTAGACAGAACAAGCCAAAGGACAGGGAGGCAGATACCTAGACACAGAGAACAAGTACAGTGTCCTAAGGTACAAGCAAGCCTGCCATTCTGGACTTAATTTGTGCTGTGGTTGTTTGAAATATTGTCTATTTCTTGCTGCTGAGATTCCTGTCGGTTGCTTTGAGAGGTCAGGAACACCTGATGTCATAGATTGCAGACACAGTTCAGAGAGCGCCGTCACTTCAAAGGGGTCTGTTGTAGGTGCTGCGTGCTGTGAAGACTCAGGACTTAGCACTCAACCTGTTCCTCTCCCCCCTCTCACTGCAACTCAAAACACCAACATCCTAAAACCAACTTATGCTGACAAAAAGAAAAAGAAACTGCTTCAGAGAAAGGGCCTATTGTAAATAAAATGAAACTGTTAGGCAGGGTATCAATCCACCCGAAATACTGACCTTGAACATAAAACCAGGTGGTGTGTGTAAGAGCACTTAGTAGGTAAAGATTGGAGTTGGGCATAGTGGGACAAAGTTAATCACAGAACTCAGGAAGAGGAGGCAGTAGCTCAAAGGTTAAAGGCCAATCTGGGGGACTTAGCCAATTAAAAGGCCACCATGGGCCACACAGCAACCTCCTGCCTATGAATGAATAGATGAATGACTAAATAAATAAATGCTAAGTGCTCCTTGGTATTGGTGTTTACATCTCATTAGATGCTACTCTGTAGTGTATATTTGAAGGAATTTGCTCTCACCACGACTTCTCTGGAGCAAGGCCCATATCTTAGGAATGTCTGGATCCCACCATAAGGCTGTGCACACAGCATTATCCATACAAGGGTAATGTCATAGAAACAACCCCAAACAAGCAGCCGACATTCCTGTTTTAAATCTCCACTGGTGGATACATCCTAAAACAGACACCATGGTCTCTCAGGGGCATGTGGCTAGTCTCAGCTGCTTGGGCCGGGCTCTTGTTAGTGTAATGTTCCATTCCATGTAACGTTGCCTTTGCACTTGCAATTGGGCACACTCCACCCTTTCAGACCAGACTCCAGCAATGGAGCTACCCACAAAATACACAGGAACCACACTGTTCAGAGCCCGGTTCAAATGCCTTCAGCCGATACAGACAAACAAATCAGTGTCCAGTCTATGGAGACAAACAGGCAGGAAGGGAACAATTCAGTGCAGGGAAGATTAGAAGACACATTTTAAAAATATCTGAGCAGTGGCCTGGAAGCTGAGGTAAAGCAGCGTCTGGCACAGAAAAGCTGGCACCTGAACAGACAAGGTTTTGAAAGATGAATAGGCCTAGGACAATCAGACATGGGATCAAAGGGCATTAAGGATTGTGCAAAATGCTGTCAGAAACACCACAGACTGAAAACCATGAAGGAGGGTTTCTCAAGCTTTCCAAGAAAAAAACCAACAAGCCCTTCAGAAGAGGGTGGAGGGAGGGAAGGAAGTTCTGCGTTCTCCTGTTTGCTTAAACCTTTGGTCTCTCTGCTTTGTTTCGCTCTTTCTGTTCTGTTGCTCCCTTGAAGAGATAAAAGTACTGTGCTGGCTTAAAATTTCAGTGGAGAAAAGTATTTTAACTTCAGTGTGGAAGAGTAGGCAAGAGTATTTTGCTCTTTCTTCTTTACATTTCACTGGCTATACAAAGGCAGCGAATTTAAAAGGCAGGTTATCACAGCCCTGACATACTAATTCCAAACCTTCTCTTCACCAGCTCCACAAATATTTATTTTATGCTCACTGTCTGTTAGTTTCTGGGATGCCAGGCCTGTGAGGCAGTCTTTCTACTTTCCTCGGAACAAGCTCTTGCATGCAATCCACAGACAAAATAATCAGAGGGCAATCCACCTCATTCCTCCAGCAGCTGCCAACCAAAACCTGAATCTCAGAGCAGAGTTAACCAGCCAATAAACCAGTGTGAGTAAAATACATTCAATAACAACTAGAACACCAGCAATTGCTGGAGACCCTGGATAAGGGGACCAGTCACCTCTGTCCTTGCTAGTAAGCTTAATGCCTTGCCATGGCGATCGGGGCTGAAGGTGGGCAAAGAGTAGTGGAGAGTTACCTGAGAGCTCAGGTAGATTTTGAGGCACTCCTCGCACACCGCCTTCTTGCAGCAGGGCAGGGGCTTGATGGGTTTGTCTTCCAGGCACACCCGGCACATCAGCACCATGAGGGGCGCATAGGGGTCCCCTACTCCCCCCAGACCAGAGTAGGGTGGAGCCCCTAATAGGCCAGGCACGGAGAAGGGCTCCGGAGCCAGGTAGAACTCCAGCTCGATGCTGCCGCCGTCGGGGGAAAGGGGGTCAGCCGGGAGCGACAGCGGGGAGCTGGGGAAGGAGGGCGGCGGGCTGGCGGGAATCGGCCCCAGCGGTGCTTGAGGTGGGGACTCGGACGGCGACGGGGACTCGGCGGAGGGGGCCTCGGGCAAGTCGCTCTCCACGCAGTACACGGAGCAGAGGACTTGCGGCTTGGCGGGGGGCGGGTGTCGCTGGGCCAGCACGTCCAGGAGCAGCCCGTCGGGGGGCTGCTGGCCGGGGGGCGCCTCCCGTAGCCCCGCTCCCTCCGCCTCGCGCTCCAGCTGCAGTTCCAGACTCTGGGGGTCCAGGGGCCCGCTGAGTGGCAGTCGCGCCGGGGCCCGGTTGCTCGCAGGCTCCTGGACACTCGCGTCCACGCAGCCCGGGTCTCTGCCGCCGCCGCCGCCGCCGTTCGGCCGTGAAGAGGAGGCTGCAGCGCGCGGCCCGGCTGTCCGGACGCGGTCCCCTCGCGGCCTGGGGGACTCGGGCTGGCCCGCCGAACCTCCGCCAGAGGCCCGCGCCCCGCCGCTGCCGCTCACCGTGCTCTGCTCCTCGCCCATCGCCGCCCGCGGCCTGCGCCGCCGCCGCCCATCCAGCCGCCCGGACCCCCAGCCGGCGCCGGGCAGCGCGGGCAAGCGGCTCCGCTCCACTCGCGGCGGCCCTTCTGCTTCCGGGTCCCTCCTCCGGGGCCGGGACGCCCCAAGCGCCCTCCGGGGAGCCCGGGCTCCCGGGCCGCAGCGTGCGGGCAGCCGGCTCCTCCTCCTCCACCTCGTAGTCGTCGTCTTCCTCCTCGGCCGGCGCGGCCGGGCACCTCTTCGAGGACGCCGAGGGCCTCAGGCTGAGGGGGCCCGGCCCGCATGCACGTCGCGGCGGTGCCGCCGACCCGCGAGCCCCGGGTGGGGCGGAAGAGTTCCCGGGAGGCGGGAGGAGACGGTCAGCCCCGCGCCATCCCTGTCTCCGCGGCGGGGCGCGCAGCCAGCGATCCCGAGGGTCGCCGGGCCTGTGGCGTCACCGAGAGGTGGCCGAGCCCGCAAGCAGTGGCTGGTGTCCCCGGAGGAGAGGCGGGAGACCTCCCTCTCCTCGTGCAGCACCTAGGGCCCTGCTCCCTCCCCTCACCCCACCCCTTTGGCACACACCTCCCCACACGTACACACAGACGCGCGCGGGCGCCCACGCACACAGTCGCACGCACACAGGAGTGAGGGTGATCTAAGCTGAGCTGTGCTCTCACCCCTAAGAATTCCCACTCGGCCCCAGCCAAATGCTTAAGCGCTTGCAGGCGCCCCTTAGTGCTCTGCTTAAAGTAGAACTTCTGACAAAAACTGCTGGACCCTGGGCTCTGGACGGAGAACACGAAGTAGGGGCGATGGTGTGCGTTCTACCTGGTGCGATAGGAAGGATCTTTGAAAACCATAAATAACCCAAAACGCACTTGTCGTCTGCTCCTCCAACTAGAATATTTACAAGCACTAAGGAATAACTAATCTGACATTTACCGCTTTTCCTCTGCTCAGTGTTCTCTCGAGAATTATTTTTGTGGGCTTTGGGGGTCTTGTTTGTTTGTTTGTTTTTGTTTCTTAACCCCTTTAAGTGGGTAGCCTGGCTTGATTAATCAGCTGGATCATCATTAGGAATCAGGGAAACTTATTAACATAACCATATTCATACCCAAAACTGTTTCCAAGGCAACAATTATATCTCAGCCAGAACTTAATTATGTGTTGATCTATCTTTATTTTACAGGAAGTATTAGTCACCCAAACACTGGTGTGATTTAGTTTTCTAAAGCCAATGAAAACATTTTTGGGAAGCCAACCATTTTTATTTTTTTAAAATAGGGAGGGAATTCAATTTACACATTCATGTCAAAGGAAAAAGCTGTTAAGTGTGTAGATTTTTTTAACCTTGAAGTTGTTATTGATTTGTTCTAAAATATTTTCCAAGGCAAATGCAAATGCTACAAGGGAACTAAGAATTCAGTATTGACCAAGCAGAGACCCAAAGGTCTTGGGTTTCAATCAGGTGCAGTTAGATAGATCAGGTACACCAGAGCATGGTGACTTGCCTCCAGATGCCCTGGCACTCAGTAGTCTGACCCAAGAATGAAGAATAACTATTTTGATGATTAAATGGTACTCAGGCAGCCTGGAGAGATAGCTCACTCACTCAATCCTCAGTATCCACCTCAGAAGCACAACCTGCTGCAAAGCCCAGACAGGTAAATGGATGGATGTTGCTGGGACTCCAGGAGACTCCATCTTCCTGTTCAAGGATTGTCCTTTCTTTCCTTACCAGGACTTCTTCCTGCTACATGCTGCTAGCATTTCTGATCAACATGTCATCTTCCTCTAGGTAAATCCTCACTTGCCTGACTCCTGGCTCTGGCACCTCTAGCATGAGGTCTGGGACTCACAGGTCCCCAACAGCACAAAGTAGGAATCATAATGCAATCCTATATTGGTGGGTCTTTGCTCAGTCTATCCCAGGTTCATGGAGCACCGCTGATAATTGTGCTGATGGGATTTCTTTCTTTCTTTCTTTCTTTCTTCCTTTCTTTCTTTCTTTCTTTCTTTCTTTCTTTCTTTCTTCCTTTCTTCCTTTCTTTTGAAAAAAAGACTGAAAATATAGTTACTAGCTGGGTGGTGGTGGCACACACCTTTAATCCCAGCACTTGGGAAACAGAGGTCAGGTGGACCTCTGAGTTCAAGGCCACTTTTGGTCTATAGAGTAAGTTCTAAGACAACCAGGGCTACACGTAGAAAACCTCTGTCTTAAAAACAAACAAACAAACAAACAAAACAACAATGGCAAAAAGAAAAAAAACAGAAAATGTATATATATATATATATATATATATATATATCAAAAATTTCACAGACATACTATAGAGGTCAATATTGTCTTTGCTCAGACCATCAACTGACAAACTGTATATGGCTGTTTCTACAACAAAAGTGTTTCTAGTGTCCTACCTATACCACTTTCAACTCTCAGCATGTCCTAACCTGAACTGAACAACTCCCATAATCCTCCACCTTTAGTATCTGAGCACAAATTCAGAATTCAATGTCAGATCCAGAACCTTAGGATTTACTGCTCTTAACGACTTTGTAGTACTAACCATTTCTATTATCACCTTTTTTTAACCTGCCCTTTGAATATGGCTTGCTTGGGGCTTCCTTGAAAAATTTTAGCCAGATATTAGACTATTTAAAAACAAAATCAGCTAATTAGAAAAAAGTTATGTGATAATTTAGACTCTAAATCACTTTAGTTGTGCATATAAAAGCCATAGTGAAATTCTCCTGTCATGGAGAAAAATGCGTAATATTAAATATCATTAAACAATTATATGTAAAGTACTAGAAATAGGCAGATTTCTGTGAGTTTAAAGACAGTCAGGTTTACAGAGCAAATTACAGGAAAGCTGGGCCTCTTATACAGAGAAACCCTGCCTTGAAAAACAAAACAAACAAACAAAAGAAACAAAAACAAAACAAAACAACAAAAACCCTGCTATGGGGGCTGAGGAGATGACTCAGCAGTTAAAAGCACTGACTGTTCTTTCAGAGGCCCCAGGTTTAGTTCCCAGCAACCACATGGCAGTTCACAACGGTCTGCAGCTCCAGTTCCAAAGGCTCAAACATCCTCACACAGATATACATGCAGGCAAACACCAATGCACATGAAATAAAAATAAATTTTAAACAACTTTAAATACTAGATTTGTGTGTTCACAGGACAGTCCTCTAACTATTTAAAAGGGCACAAAGAAACCAATTATTTAACTAAACTGTGAAGTGGCTAAAGAAGCCTTTCTAGACTTCTGCTCAGCTACACAGTGGACTCTGGGTCTCACCTAGTTTTCTGCTCTTCATCTGAGGAGAAAGAGAACTTGATTCATGAAGAAAAGGGAAACTGAGTGTTTAAGAGAAATGCAAACAGCTTTGTCTTCTTTTCCACCTCAACCCATTAAGAAAACCCCAAAGAGGAAAAATTAATGAAAAGGTTAACAAGAACACCAAACACTGTCTTTTCTTCAAAACAAGATAATGCATTGTATGCCCAAACATTTTGAAAACAGAAGAAACCAAAAAGAGGGAGAAAGAGGAGAAGAAAGAAAGAAGGGAGAAAGACAGAGAGGGTAGAGAAAGGATGTGGTGTGAGAAGCTTGGTCACCAGTTATAACTCCAAACAACCACTAAAATAACTTTACACATTGGGATGCCTTGTTCATTTATTTGTATCTGTGTTTGTAAAATATATTGGGGAGGGGGAAGCACTAGAGAGATGGCTCAGTAGCTAAGACTACTATCTGTTGTTGAAGAAGACCTAGATTCAGTTTTAAGCACCCACACAGTAGCTCACAACTGGCTGGTACAACTTCCCTTTCAGAGTATCTGTGCTCTCTTCTGGCCTTGGTGGGCACCATGTATATACCTGGTGCACATTGTGCAGGCAAAACACCCATGCATATAACAATAAATTCATATATGTGAGTGTGTGTGTGTGTGTTTTATTTTGTTTCTGATTTTTGCTTGTGTGCCTTTATTACTTAAGGATATATCTTAAACACATTTTGTATGGCTGCATCTAAGTCATATGATTTGTGACCATTTAATACCTTTCTGTGTATAACCTATGTCATGTGTGTTATACTGCATCAAATAGATAATCTATAATCTCAATAAATATATCATGGTTATAATTTTAGTATCTTATTAACATTTAATGGAACTTTTATATAATTCCTAACATAGTATAACATAAATTCCTAGGAATTAAATTTACTGAAAACACTAAATATATTTTGAAGGCTTTTGGCACATATTATCAAAAAAATTTAGAATCAATTTATCATCTCATCAACCTGGTAGGTGTAAGATAATCTCCTTCTTATATCAGTCTAGGGATAGTTTGCTATTTACCATCACAAATTTAATACAGGGGTATGTTTTTTTAGTTAGAAAAAAGAGAGGCATGTCTTAATAGCTGTCAAGCCCCCGCTAATCATTAAATCTACTTGTTCTCCATTCCATTCCGTAGGTTAGGTTTCTGACAGTGTCTTAGTCACTGTTCTATTGCTGTGGAGAGACACCATTATCAAAGCAACTCTTACAAAAGAAAGCACCAGGCTGCTTTGCCAAATTCTGCGTCCATACAGAGAATGATTTATCTCAACGATTCTCCTAGGAACCTTCTGGATTTCAATACTGCAAAAAACAGCTCATTGGCTTTTATAGGCTTTCATTTCGCTTTTCTAGTCCCAAGCAGAAAGGTGCCTGTGGGAAGACAGCCCTTGCCATTTCAAGATAAAGACAGGAGACTATGAAGGAATGAAAAGGAAGTTCATTTTCCTGGATGGCCTAGATAAGAAACTTCTTCATTCCTGATAGATTGGCTACTTGAAATTAGTTATGATCTTTTGCTTGACAAAATACAGAAAGCAGATTAAATGGTTCTGAAAGTTTTTAAGCCCGCCGCTTAAATCATCCAGCTATATTTATCTTAAAATTATGGCAAATAATTTTATCTGTTTATCTCTTAACACGCTGCTACCAAGTTGGAATGGGAAAAACCCAGCTGCCTTTGGGGGGTGTTAAATGCCACAAGCTGTTCCTCAATCACTGTGGCATCAATAGAGCTCAAAATATTTTTCTCAAATACTTTTATTTAAATTTCTCAATATGCAAGTATCAAAAACAGCAGCTTTTTATTCACATGTTCATGACTCATTTACATTTTAGGGTATTTATATGACTCTGATGAGGCTCTGATGAACTTTGGGAGAATCATTTATGTTCCATAATGCTGTGGGTAAAATACCAAAGTAAGTAGGTTTGTCTGTAAGCCAGTACTGTTTTCTATTGACTGTCAAGTTGCTTACACTCTGTAGGCCTCAGTTTCCACTTTTGAAAAAGAAAAAAGAGAAAAGGGCAGATCTTACTGAATGTTTGTAGAGTTTATCTCATTATTAATATTATAATTTCCTAGTCAACCCCCATGCTTCTTTGCATAACGTCTTGGTATGCATAGATAGAGTGTATACTTAGTGATGATAACTCAATCAGACTCCTGAGGACTCTCCCATTTCACTAGAGAAGACACATTGATAAGACATCAGACAAATCTTGTGGGTGTGATCCTTGAACTATATACTAAGTCCTGTGGAAGTTTCTGTCAAGGCAAATTTTATGTAGTTGGAGAAGGTGGAAAAGGCAGTTATCTATTGAGAAATGAGACTATATGGGTGAACCATCAGTGGCAGATAATAAGATATCTTGAGTGATTGATTTTGTACCACACACAGATGGCCCAGAGGTATCTGGAGACTTTAGGGAATATAGTTCTATTGCCTGTTCTAGATCCCATTTCTTCTAGTTTTCCTAGATACCTGCCCATAGCATCACAGGTCAGAAATGTCCCTTACCTTCTGTCTTCCAATTCTTCTAAGGGAAATGACTGATTGGTGAGGAGAGGGCTGGAGAGTGGGGGTGGGGAGGGGAGGTGTGGTGTTACTTTTCTAGTTCCTAACCTGACAAATTCCTGTAAGCTGTCGATGCCTTCTCACCAAGACCGAGCTACCACCTCTGCATTCTAAGACATCTTCTTAGAGCTTTCATGATAGTAATGAGCATTAAGTGCTACAATAAATGAAATGCATCAAAGTTGTGGCTCTGAGACTACAAGTGTGAAACTATGTTGTTGGATGAAATCCAAGTATAGGAGGGTATATTTCCTTTCTTCTCCTCGCCTTTGGTGATGCTAATGTTTCTTGACATTCTTTCCTGTGGTGGTTTGAATGAGAATGGCCCCCACAGGCTCATACACTTGAATACTTGCTGATGGGAGTAGTACTTGAGAAGACCTGTACCCTTGTTGAATTATGTATAATCTTGTTGGATGAGTGTGTCACTGTTTAAAGATTTTAGAGCACAAGTTAGGAGCTGAGGAGATGGCTCAGTGGTTAAGAGCACTAGCTGCTCTTCCAAGAATCTACATGGCAGTTCACAATTGTCTGTAACTCATGTTTTAGGGGATCTTACACCCTCACATAGATATACATGCAGGTGAAACATCAGTGAGTATAAAGTAAGAATAAATAAATTATTAGATTTCTTAAAAAAAAAATGGAGCCCAAGCCAGGCCCAGGGTCTTCTTCCTGCTGCCTGCCAATCCTGATGTACTCTAGTTCTACAGCCCCTTGTCAGCCTTCAAGCTGCCATGCTTCCCACCATGATGATAAAGGACTAAACCTCTGAAACTGTAAGCAAACTTCAATTAAATGATGTCCTTTATAAGAGTTGCAGTGGTCATGGTGTGTCTTTAGAGCAATCAAATACTGACTAAGCACTTGCCTTGTTGATTTTTGATTGCCATCTCTGCCTCTGGCATCATATGGCCATCTGTCTGTCAGTGTCTCTTTTTCTCTCCTCATGAGGACTGTAGTCAGTTTGGATTAAAATCCTATCTTACTTCAGTGTGGCTTTATCTGAACTAGTTCCATGTGTATCCACCCTTCTTCCAAGTAAGAGAACATCCTGAAGACTTTGGAATCTGTGCTTTACAGATCTTCCGGGGTAACATAGCTTACTTAGTTCACATCAAGAGAAATGACAGGATACTGAATTATCTCTTGCTCAAAACCTGCATTTGTCTAGTCTTTGTGATTGATGCCAACAGTAAGTTCTCTGAGACTCATTGTTTATGTCATCTGTATTCTTTAGAGTTTCTCCCTATCTTGGGTTTGATTACTATAGAAGTGATATGACTAGGTGTTTAGTTGTGGGGTAGTTTTAACTAAGGAATCACACCCCAGTCTAGGCTTAAGAAAACTAGCTATTTTGGCAACTTAAAATATGCTTTAGGAAATAGAGTCCTGGGGTGGGGAGGGGCTTCTATGTTGTTAAGTCACAATGGAGTGAAAAGTGGGAAAGGATGCCAATAGTCAAAGGTTTTCTGTCTCAGATAAAATCCAAGGTCTTCCTCTGGCCTTTTGCATGGTTCAAATTTCCCACCATCCTTTTGTTCATCCTTCCTCAATTGTCCCACATACCTTCATTAGCTTCTTGTTCTCCCGTACATATCCCATCATGCTCTAGCCTCAGTTCTTTAATCTGTGTCCTATGCACTGACACTAGCTTCTCACCTCCTGATGGTTAATATTCACTGTCAGCAGGACAGAGTTTAGACTTTCATAAGAGTTGTTTCTAAGGAAAGTGGCATTATCCCATACTTGGAGGCTCAGAGCAGAATAAAGAAGAGACTCTCTCTCTCTCTCTCTCTCTCTCTCTCTCTCTCTCTCTCTCTCTCTGTCTCTCTCTGTGTCTCTCTCTCTGTCTCTGTCTCTGTCTCTGTCTCTGTCTGTCTCTCTCTCTCTCTCTCTGTCTGTCTCTCTCCCCCCCCCCCGCCCCTTCATGCTATAAAGGTGGACGATAGCCTCAAACTATGACTCAAAGGAAGCCCTTCCTTCTTTTTATTGTTTCTATCAAGTATTTTTCACAACAGTGAGCCACATAACTTATAGGCCAGCAGACCAATGTTCTTCTTCTCAGGTCAAAAGCCCCTTTGTCAGAGAAAGCCTTCCTAAAGCAGCCTAGATCACACAGCACCACCACTTCATCCCAGTCCCCTCTCTCTCTGTATTTTATTTTCCAAGGATCTACACACCCAAGACAGTATGTAATTATTCTCCTGTTAGTTATCTACTTTATAATGTATTTATAAGTTGATTAGAAAAGTACTCTCTTGTCTGCAGTTGATGAGAATTCATGCAGCATAAAGAACATTTTCAATAACTATTCATTAATTTATCAATTAACATTCAAAGTTGAATCTACAGCAAATGGTAATAGTATGATATAGTCATGGTGATAGAAGGAGGAGGAAGAGGAGGAGGAGGAAGAGGAGGAGGAGTGGGAGGAGGAAGGGGAGGAGGAGGAGAATTAATTATGAGCCTAAGACTTGTTCCACCCCAACTTAGGAAATCCTGATATCATACAAGTAATTTTTTAATGCCTTTCTTACCAAGGCTGTCAAAGATTTGCTAGCAAAGCTTAGTTAGTTTCCAATTTTACATTTTGAAAGATGGTTTCCAATATTATTTTTAAAACCCTGATGTTAGTCGAAGGCATTGGCAGTTCCTATGAGAGCACCTGTAGGTTGTGTGATACAGAAACACATTTCTAAGATTGTGCTTCTGATTTGTAAATTGTTATTTTATGCTGGCAGATTCCACTCATACCATTCTGAGTGACTTGGGCTATGGCTAGTGAGTGCCCAGGCTTCATACCCCTCCTAATATGTACTCCTAATCTATTTGTATTTATCTTATTCTTCCTGAACTTTCTCAGTTGACTCAATGTTCAGTGGTTACGTTACAGTCCTAGCTAATGCATGCAATATAATTAAATAGCATATTCTCTGATGGATATTTTTTATTTCATCATTTACTTCCAATTCTAGGCATGACTAAGAGACATTGTGGAGCCACAGAACCATAGTCCTTTCTGAACCCAAGAACCTGGCTAGCATGGTGCCACTGTTGCTTAAAGCAGTGACTGTGTGTGTGTGTTGTGGGTAGGGGATAGGGACAGCTTGTACCAGCACACAGAAATCTGATTGACTCCCAGTATCTCTGATCCTTGGAAGGAGTCATAAATACACAAGACTCTTAGTCGCTTGCTCACAAGCCATGCTGTGCTATTTTTAAAATACTTCCTTTAAATTCAAAGGGTCAATGAATTAAATTAGGATCAATTTTGCTATGAGTAATATCAATGAATTTGAGTTAAACAGAACTTGATTCTTCAGAATGGTAACTTGTTTCTCTTAAAAATATAATGATCAATAAAAAACTTGAAAATTTAACTTCAATTTTTTTAAGGATTTTATTTTTATGTTAAATTGTGAGAATGTATGTGTGTGTGTGTGTGTGTGTATGTGTGTGCATGTGTGTGTGTGATCAAATTCCCTAGAGTTGCAATTACAGACTTTTCTGAGCAATCTGATAAGGGTCCTGGAAAACAACCTTGGGTCCTCTATTCAAGTCATATATAACTTGTAACTACTGAATTGTTCCAGCCCTTGATTCTTTTTATTGTTGTTGTTTTGTTTTTCATGTCCATTTAAAAGCATCAGTGAAGACACAGGGTATAGTCATTCACTCTTAAATTATTAGTCAACCATAATGAGTTGGAAACTACGAGTGTAAGTTAGGAACTAAGAGAGAATTTCATGACAATTTGTATGCCCTAATCTACTTAGGGGAAATCAAGAAGTTCTTTTCCTGGCTGAGATGATTAAGGCGGATGATTTCAACATTTTCCTCTGATCCCAGACTAATCACATTTGTTTACTAAGCCTGGCTGTAGAAACATTAGGAAATGAAGCTCGGTGGTGGTGATGCACACCATTGGTCCCAGCACTCAGGAGGCAGAGACAGACAGACCACTGTGAGTTCAAGGCCAGCCTTGTCTACACAGAGTTCCAGGACATCCAGGGCTATACATAGAAACCTTGTCTCAAAAAACAAAGAAAGCAGTCTCAACTACAGAAATGGTAAAGTGCAGCCCATTATCTGTTTTCGTTTTTTTTGTTTGTTTGTTTGTTTTTTGTTTTTTGTTTTTCGAGACAGGGTTTCTCTGATAGCCCTGGCTGTCCTGGAACTCACTTTGTAGACCAGGCTGGCCTCGAACTCAGAAATCTGCCTGCCTCTGCCTCCCGAGTGCTGGGATTAAAGGTGTGCGCCACCATGCCCGGCGCCATTATCTGTTTTCATACAGCTTGTCACACTAAGAATGCTTTTATACATTCTAAGGAACTGTTTAAAATGGGAACAACACCAAAACAAAACAAAAACAAAAAAATGTCGTCCAGATCTGAAATATTTATTATCATTCATTTCATAGATAAAGTTGCCCTGAGTCAAACTGGGATATACTCTTTGTTAGAAGATAAGAAGTATGCGGATACAGATGGGGGCCAGGGAGGCTCAGCACATTAAGGCCTTTTCTGCCAAGCCTAAAGAACTGTAAGTTTGAACCACTCCCCTTCACGTGGGGAAAAACTGACTCCCTCAAGTTATTCTCTGAACTCTGAGTGCACGTACACACACACACACCACACACACACCACACACACACACACACACATACACATACACACACACACACACACACACACACACACACACACACACACACACACACACAGAGACAGATAGACACAAATAATGTAAACAGAAAATATAATAGAAAACTTGGTAAAAGCTATAGATGGGTGAAGAAGTAGAAGCCATTGGTTTTAAATTTATCTTAAAATAGTAAGATTAAAATAGAAGGTTCCCCCCATCCCAAAGAATAAGAGTTCTAGTTTCTTTTGGTATCCCTTAATTCTGACATTATGAGCAGCTAATAATCAAAATACAAGCAGGAGGATGGCAGTATTTGTTAGATATGTACTTTGGTTACTTGTTTTTTAAATGATTATTTAATTAATGTATTGTATACTGTGTTTGAGGTGCACACCATAGCGTGTGTGTGGAGGCCGGAGGACAACTGGAGTTCTCCCCTTCTACTCTGAGTCCCCTAGACAGAACTCAAGCCTTTAAGCTTAGTGCTTTTCCCCACGAAACCATCTTGCCTGTAACGCCAAGTGGCACTCTGTGATGTGTTTTTCTTAGCAGATACTTGAAAACTTTGTAATTCTCTCTATATATTTTCATTGTCTAATGTATATGAATCTCTGCATATTACATAAACCTTGATTTTCAGTAGCTTATATAATTATATAGTCTATCTACTTAGTTCAATAGAAAAATTGAATTTATAACAGGTACAGAATCAAACTTCAGGGACATATTCCAATGAGCTCACACTAGACAAGGAGCATCAGGAACTCATTTCATTCTAAAGCCTACCTAACATTCCAGAGGTTTGAAGGAAGTGAAAAATGCCAGAAAGCTAAACTGTAAGTGTTATATGTTAATTCTGCCCAAATCTCTGGCTGACCCTAAAACACAGGTATGCTAACAGATTGCATGCAGCCCAGCTAATGACACAATGAAAATGAGCTGCACCCTGCCACAGAGAAACAGCTTTTGAAGTTTGAACATGTCAAAAATAAATCAGTTGACAAAGAAAAACAGAATCTTTTTTTTGATAAATACAAATAATGGAGAGTTTTTAATAATACATTGTTTCATTTCCCAACATCTATTAAAAATTACTTGATATAGTCAAAAAGGAAGCGTAACCCAATTTCAGAACACAAAATAACGCATAGACAGCATGTACAAGATAAATCAGGCCTTTAAGAAGACATTAGACTTGGGCACAACAGTATAGCCTCTATTGATGGGCTTTTAGGATTTCAGCTAATATGTAGAGACTACAAAACAAGACCAAGGGAGAACTCTAATGGGAAAATATAGAATGCAGAAGTTTTAAAGTTACTATATGTGCATGACAGCAAAAGAGAGATGACAGAGGGAGTGGATAAAACGTGAAGACATGTAAACACTAACTAATCTGAAAAACAGCAAAATGTTAAATGCACAGTCCTCAAATTCTATGAAAGAATAATAGAATATATGATTTGCAAGTTGCCTAGTTAGCTTAACTGTCAACTAGACACAGCCTAAAGTTGCTAATGGGAGCCTAAATTGAGTGGCTGCCTTGCTAGCACTGGCCTGTGCCATTAACTGTAGGCCATTTTCTTGAGTACTGATTAGTGAGAGAGAGCCCATCCTACAGTGAGCAGTGCCACCTGTGGACAAGGACTATATAAAGAAACCCTAATGACCATGCATAGTCAAGAGCAAGCTACTGGCAGTGGTGGTGCACCCCTTTAATCCCAGCACTTGGGAGGCAGAGGCAGGTGGATTTCTGAGTTCCAGGCCAGCCTGGTCTACAAAGTGAGTTCCAGGACAGTCAGGGCTAAACAGAGAAACCCTGTCTCGAAAAAAATCCAAAGGGGTGGGGTGGGGGAGAGCAAGCCAATAAATAGTATTCCTCCCTGGTCTCTACTTCAGATGACCTGGAACATGTAAGTGGGAATAAACCCCCTTTCTCCTCAAGTTGTTTTTTAGAATTTGTTTTGTTTTGTTGTTTTCGACACAGGTTTTGTTGTTTTTGACACAGGTTTTGTTGTTGTTGTTTTTTGGGTTTTTTTGTTTGTTTTTTTGTTTTTGTTTTTCCTGTGTAGCCTGGAAATTGTCCTGTTGATCAGGCTGGCCTTGAACTCAGAGGTCCACATACTTGCTTTTTGCCTCCTTAGCGCTGGGATTGAAGGTGTGTGCCATCACCACCTGGCATTTTTCAGAATGTTTGGTAACAGCCATAGAAACAAAACAAACCTATAAATACTAGCAACTGGAGTCTCAGCTAGAGGTTGAAGAAGTACTTTAAGGAAATAATATTTAAACTTCCCTAATTTAGTGTTTCAGCTAAGCCCCATGTAGGGGCTCTGCTGGTCATGGTCAAGTTGCTGAAACATCCAATATGATCCTTTGGTGAAGCAGAGGAAAATAACACTGTGCAGAAAAATCTCTGCTTCAATTGTTTACTGACACATTGAAGTCTGAGGGGAGTGACAGTGTACTCACAATAAATAAATGAATAAATAAATAAATAAATAAATAAATAAAAGTATAAGCACATAAGATAAAAATGTATACCTGTCATAAAATAAAGCAGAGAGCGATAAATATACCAGCAATTAACCGCTGGCTTTTGTGTATATGTTAACATACACAAAACATATACAAATGCATATACAATACACATATACACATGGGCACACACTAATGAAATATTGGATACTCAGTATAAAATATTTTCCCTTTTTAATTTCATTAAACTATATATTAGTATTTAAAGAAATATCTGTCACATGATATTCGGGGTAACATTTTTTTGTTCTGAATTTATTCCTCTTTTCCTTTTATACTTTCAGGATGTCCTGACTACAAGGCAAGAGTACCCACCTCTACTATCCGTATTCAACACTATATCAGAGATCCTGACCAGTAGAGAAAGAAAAAGACATAAGCAAAAGAGAGGAAGAAAGTGATCTGCTTTTTATTCACAGATGATGTCATCATTTACTAAAAAAATCCTATAAAATATGCAGAAATATTTTAGAAGTGATGTTGGAGTACCCTTTTGTTACATTGTGCATTGTATGAAGTTAAATGCTGGCAGGATAATGGTATTTTCTATGGCCTATCACTGGACTTATATTTTAAATACTTGTCCTTCCACACCTGCTCAGACACTTCAAGGCCAGACAGGCCTCTATGCCTAGAGGCAACTAGAATTGTAATAAAAAGGTGGCAGACAATTGCTGGGCAGGAAGTATGGGACAGAATGAGAGGGAAAGAGACAGAGACAGAAACAGAGAGACAGAACGAGCAAGCAGTGGACACAGAAGGAATAGAGGGATCACAACAGAGGGGAGAAGTATAGAGCTATCCACCTAGTGGGTCATGCACAAGATAGTTAAGTTAGATAAGCTAGTTGGGAGATTACCCAAGCAAAAGTTATAAGCTTTAAACTATATAAATGACGTGTTATTTATTCAGCTGGTGGGCCTGAAAGAGTATAGCTACAAAATAGTGAGTTTATTTATTGAATTTTTATATACTAGCAACAATTGGAGAATAAAATTAAAATCATTTTAATAGATCTCAAACCATAAACACATCACAGCTCATCTAATGAAAGATACTAACAACTTCCAATGTTACATTAAAAAATGTTGTAGAGAAATTAAAATGCCTGCAGAGACATAGCAATTTCATGGATAAGAAAGCCCAATATGAAGGTACCAGGATTCTCCTGTAGACCTATGGATTCAACAAAATTCCAATCATAACCCAGTAGCCCTCTCACAAAAGACCTGGGCTCTGTTCCTAGCACACTTGTGCAGCAGGGCACAACCACAGCTCCAGGGGATGAGATTCCTTCTTCTGGACTTTGTGGGGATTCACACACACACACACACACACACACACACACACACAATTAGCTTAAGAAGTCTAAAACTACAACAATAAACATGAAGAGTTGATTTCATATTTTTACCTCATAATTTTAGTCATACTTAGTTATTCAAGTAAAACAAAACAAAATGAATTAAAAAGAATAAAACTGTGATTATCATATGTTTAGTCCTAGTAGCTCCAACCAGAGTTAGAAAAGAATGTATTTGAAAATGTATATTTATACAATGAGACATTATGCAGTAATGAAAAAAACAAGCTACTAATACACATGTTAGCACAGATGATCTTTTAAAACATTGTGCTTGGTGTCAGACTCTTTATGGGAAACACCATCAGGTAAAGTTATATAACAGTGCATAAACAAAAACAGAACAACCGTTACAATAGAGATAAGAAGGGAGAGACAGAAATGAGAAACTTCCAAGGGGCTATTAATGGCTTGGTATATGCTGAATTTTTCTAAAACTCAAACACTATAATGTTTTGAACAAAATACACATAGTGGAGTTTTTCAGAGGACTAGAAAGATGCTTAAAATTTATTTTGAACTCTGTCCGAAGTTGTCAGTGGGTATATAAGTAAATTGGTGGAAAGGTATAGCCATAGTCACATGCTAATGGAGGAATCCAGGTGATGGGCAGATGGGAGGTTGCTGTATTTGTTTCAAATTTTCCATTTGAAAATTCTAATTTAGGGGCAGGCAGTAAAATTTCAAACTAGGAGATGATCAAATCTGTTGACCATATTTGAAATTCTTGTAGCATTTACTCAAAGGTATTTTTAGAAAGCCTTTTTGTATCCATCCCAACCTTCTATACAAGATTGAGGGAAAATGCCAATTTTATGTTATTCTACAGAATCTTAAAGGTAGTTCTATTAAGAGTTTTAAATCGTTGGTAATTTACAGATTAAAAAACAAAATTGAGGTATAAACTAGGCTTAATTGTTCTGTATAGAAATTCTAACTTCATCTAGTGTGAAATCTTGAAAAGGCTCTGGAAGAAATGCAGCCAGTCATTTTCTCAAAAGAAGAAAAACTACAGGGTCTCCAACAGACACTGTCCTATAACAGACATCTTGCTCTATCAAGTGTAGAATACAATATGCTTTTGAAAATATAAATATAAATTATTACACCTCTCTCTCTCTCTCTCTCTCTCTCTCTCTCTCTCTCTCTCTCTCTCTCTCTCTGTGTGTGTGTGTGTCTGTACCCATGCATATGTAGGTTCACATGAAGGTTAGAAACTGACATCAGATGTCTTTCTCAACTGCTGTCCATCTTATTTTTTGAGGCAGAGTCTCTTTGAACATGGAGCTCACCAATTTAGGTTGACTGGTTGACGAGGGCTTCTGGTTCCTCCTAACCTGCCTCCCCAGCATGAGAATTACCAGACACAGATCTCTGGGTTCCACTGTTTATGTGGATGGTGGGGTGTTGTTGTAAATCTCTCCATCCGAAATATTCCCCGGCAATGAAAACACAACTCAGTTAATATGATTACATGCTGTGTGCCTACTTTGGGCAGATCTACCACTACATTACCATCTTCCCCATCTATGAGTCTCCTTAGAACTTGCAGTTTCTCCAGGCCATGTGATTCTGCTCAGTTTTTCTTCTTCCTCCTCCTTTGCTTCCTCTCCCTCTTCCATTTTTCCTTCTTCTCTCTCTCCCTCCTTCTGCTCCACCTTCAATTTTATCTGCCCACTCATCAGCTCTCCTTTATTTTACAAATTACCACTACATTACCATCTTCCCCATCTATGAGTCCCCTTAGAATTTGCAGTTTCTCTAGGCCATGTGATTCTGCTCAGCTTTTCTTCTTCTTCCTCCTCCTCTGCTTCCTCTCCCTCTTCCATTTTTTCCTTCTTCTCCCTCTCTCCCTCCTTCTGCTCCACCTTCAATTTTATCTGCCCACTCATCAGCTCTCCTTTATTTTACAAATTAAGGTGGGAATCAGGTTTACTGGGAATCACCTGAGTGTTGACTCATTCCTTTTTCACAGCCATTCACAGGAAAATGGAATTGATATCAAATATAATTAGCCCCAGAGCTATCCACAACACTGGGAAACCAAACTCAAGATCCACATGCACACAAAGCAAGCACTTTGCATACTGAGACATCTCCCAGGCTTCCTGTGTTAACACTTTATGAAGTCTTTGAAAAGTGATTTTCCAGCTCTGGATAAACTATCATATATTTAGCCTTGATCTAGAAGACAATAAATGATCTACTAAACAGATGGAACAGGTTTATGACACATATCCTTGGCAGGATTAACATAGTCAAAATGGCTATCTTGCTGAAAGCAATCTACAGATTCAATACAATCCCCATCAAAATTCCAGCTCAATTCTTTACCAAGTTAGAAAGGGCAATTTGGAAATTCATCTGGAATAACAAAAAATCTAGTATAGCAAAAACTATTCTCAACAATAAAAGAACCTTTGGGGGAATCACCATGCCTGACCTCAAGCTGTACTACAGAGCAATTGTGGTAAAAACTGCATAGAACTGGTACAGCAACAGACAGGTAGATCAATCAAATAGAATTGAAGACCCAGAAATGAACCCACACACCTATGGTCACTTGATCTTTGACAAGGGAGCTAAAACCATCCAGTGGAAAAAAGACAGCATTTTCAACAAATGGTGCTGGCACAACTGACAGTTATCATGTAGAAGAATTCGAACTGATCCATTCTTATCTCCTTGTACAAAGCTCAAGTCTAAGTGGATCAAGGAACTCCACATACAACCAGATACACTGAAACTTATACAGGAGAAAGTGGGGGAAAGCCTCAAAGATATTGGCACAGGGGAAAAATTCCTGAACAGAACAGCAATGACTTGTGCTGTAAGATCCAGAATCGACAAATGGGACCTCATAAAATTGCAAAGCTTCTATAAGGCAAAAGACACTGTCAATAAGACAAAAAGGCCACCAACAGATTGAGAAAGGATCTTTACCTATCCTAAATCAGATAGGGGACTAATATCCAATATATATAAAGAACTCAAGAAGGTGGTTTCCAGAAAATCAAATAACCCTATTAAAAATGGGGTACAGAGCTAAACAAAGAATTCTCAACTGAGGAATACCAAATGGCAGAGAAGCACCTGAAAAAAATGTTCAACATCCTTAATCATCAGGGAAATGCAAATCAAAACAACCCTGAGATTCCACCTTACACCAATCAGAATTGCTAAGATCAAAACTTCTGGTATCAGCAGATGTGGGAGAGGATGTAGAGAAATACGAACACTCCTCCATTGTTGGTGTGATTGTAAGCTGGTACAACCACTCTGGAAATCAGTCTGGTGGTTCCTCAGAAAATTAGACATAGTACTACTGGAAGATCCAGCAATACCTCTCCTGGGCATATACCCAGAAGATGTTCCAACTTGTAATAAGGACACATGCTCCACTATGTTCATAGCAGCCTTATTTATAATATCCAGAAGCTGGGAAGAACCCAGATGTCCCTCAACAGAGGAATGGATACAGAAAATGTGGTACATTACACAATGGAGTCCTGCTCAGCAGTTAAAAACAATGAATTTATTAAATTCTTAGGCAAATGGATGGATGTGGAGGATATCATCCTGAGAGATGTAACCCAATCACAAAAGAACACACATGGTATGCACTTACTGATATTAACCCAGAAATTTGGGCTACCCAAGATACAATTTGCAAAACACATGAAACTCAAGAAGAAGGAAGACCAAAATGTCTTTGTTCCTTCTTAGAATGGAGAACAAAATACCGATTGAAGGAATTACAGAAACAAAGTTTGGAGCTGAGAAGGAAGGAAGGACCATCCAGAGACTGCCCCACCCAGGGATCCATCCCATAATCAGCCACCAAACGCAGACACTATTGCATATGCCAGAAAGATTTTGCTGACAGGACCCTGCTACAGCTGTCTCTTGTGAGGCTATGCCAGTGCCTGGCAAATACAGAAGTGGATGCTCACAGTCATCTATTGATTGGATGGAACACAGGGTCCCTAAAGAAGTACCTAGAGAAAGTACCCAAGTTGCTAAATGGGTCTGCAACACTATAGGAGGAACAAAAAAATATAAGCTAACCAGTATCCCCCAGAACTGTGACTCTAGTTGCATATGTAGCAGAGGATGGCCTAGTTGGCCATCAATGGGAGGAGAGGCCCTTGGTATTGTGAAGACCTTATGCCTCAGTACAGGGAAATGCCACGGCCAGGGAGTGGGAGAGGGTGGATTGGGGAGCAGGTTGGTGGGAGGGTATAGGGGATTTTCGGGATAGCATTTGAAATGTAAATGAAGAAAATATCTAATTAAAAATGAAAAAAATGACCCATATCCTTTGTGTCAGCAACCATAATACATAAGACAGTGTTGACATCAGGACATCCCGAACCTATGACAGTGCTACCTGGGACCTGCAGACTGGTTGCCAAGACAACAGGCACCATATTCCCAGCATCCACTTGGCTCACCTTCCATCTTTACCTGTGTCACATCATTCTCCAAATAAATAAGGAGAACATCCCTCCCTCCCTCCCTCTCCCCCTCTTCTTTTTCTGCCCTCACCTTCTTCTCTCTTTTTCCCCAATAAAACCTCTTCCCTGTGGAACTGCCTTGGCCTAGCGTGCTGTTGAGACATGACCTGCCATTCTAACACATCAGGTTTCCTGTCTCATGAAGTGTTTTTGGCAAAAATGTTTTAAGCTGAAAATTCTAGCATTTACTCTGATTCTAGCATTTAGTCTGATTTAAGGTATATTTTCTTCTCCACATACCTATTTCCTAGTGAACTTTTAATTGCACTATGGAGTTTACGATTGCTTATAAATTGTACCATGTCTTCCGTTTTAAAGAAAGTGGAGTGACTTTTCATAAATGTGGCTTTAGTCAAGCAAAGATTAGCCCATTGCCTGTGTCCTCTGATGTGATTCAAAGTTATTCTTGGTTTATATCCATCTTCTTACACTCATTACTGTTTACAGCTAACACTGATGGGATGCCACTGACTTGTACCCATCTTTCTTCTTGATCAAATCATAATTTCTTTGAAGGCAAAGAAGTCACTTATGTTTGCAGCATAGGATCAGTCTTATAGCCACAATACAAGAAATATGCAAAATGAATATTTTATTCATTTCAATTGTTTAAAAAATGTTTATTTTTTTACTTCATGTGCATGAGTGTTTTATATATATATACATATGTATATGTATGTGTGTGTATATATATATATATATATATATATATATATATATATATAAAATGTGTGTGTGACTGGTGCCTATGGAGGCCAGAGGAAGTCATATGATGCCCTGGAACTGGAGTTACTGATGGTTCTGAGTATCCTGAGGGTGCTGGGACTTTTTGATTTCATTAAAACCTAACATATTTTGATAGATTGGAGAAGAAAGTTTAACTCTAGAAAAATTAATGATAGATAATAGTTATGTTCCCTGCTGAAATAAATAGTAAACTAAACAATCTTTCTTTTTAAAATGTTTCCAAATTTTCTGGTCAACCGTTTTTCTAATTTTCATACAAAGTTGTGATATATTTTTGTTAAGTTGTCAATTCATTAAAATACAGGGCACATTTTGTAGAATCCTTTAAGTAAGAGAATAAGTGCCAAATAAATATTCCTCATCTTAGTTTATTTCTTAATCTTATTTATTTTTAAGGACCCAAGTTTCAGTGTAGAAACAGGAAGAATAGTTGAAATAATAACTCTGAATTCTATAAGGATTGAAAATGTGATGGTAAAGAACTTCTCATTAGCTCTATTTTAGAACACCAGAGAGAACTGCTTTTCTCTTTACTAATTTTGCCCTATTCTTACAGCAACTTGCAAGTTTTGGTTACCGTACTGAATATTTTAGCACATGTTTATTCACTATTTTTTTTTAATTTCCTAAGCACAATCTTTGGCCATTTTCCTACTTATTATCATATTATATTAAAGACACTAAACTGTTGTTTGTTTTAGATACATCAATTTGCCTTGTAAATAAGAAATGATTGAGTAGCTGTCATTTTTGTGTTACTTAAATTTTTTCTTAATCATACCATGATGTTATTGTTACAGCGGATTAGATCTAAGCCTACAGATCAGCAGCCATAGGAAACATGTCTGTAGGTATCATAGATATTTCTAACAAGCTATATAGTGCTCAATATATAGTAACATAGGGCACTTATATTAAAGCATAATGCCTTCCTCACAGATGGGCTTGTATGTCTCCTGATTTTTTTCCACATAATCTGAAACAAATTTCCACATACTGTGTTTGACATGCTATGCTTTGTGTGTGTGTGCGCGCGTGCGCACATAAACATGTGTTTCTCAGCAAGTAGGATTTTAGACTTCAAGAACTGAAGTGTAAAGTTCATCAATTTCAACAGGATCTACAAAGAACAAAAGAGAGATGAAGACAATAGCTACCCATGGACTTACTTAGGCAATTTGCTGAGCTTTGCGCAGAGCATGCTACTATTGCAAAGATGGCAGCATAAAGTGAGAGCACCATTACAAAGCTAGAACTGTAGAACCAAATAGATCTTATTTGCCAAAGATCTTAAAGATTACTAAAATACTAATCTAATTATTGAGTGTAAAAATCTCACACAAATCCACATAAGAGGAAGAAACTGTTTCTTAAAGAAACACTTGGGGAATGTTATGTTATATTCAAAATAGGAATTGAATACATCCATTGTGTTATGGGACAAGAAACAAGCAGATGAAATTATACCCAAGAAGCAAGAGAATTTTAGTAGAAAGGATTCAATTAGTCAGCTGTTCATCCTAATATATGAGTGAATGTTGGAAATTAAGATTAAGTCACTGCATGACCCAAATTAGATCATGTATAATTCTCAACAGAACAGTCATTCTCATTATCATAGATTTCTTTCTTCTTCCTTGTAACTTTATTAAGCACTGAACATTTATAAAAAGTTCATTTAGAGAAACAGTATCACAATACCCATTTCATGACTCAGAATAAATACATTTGATGGTAATGTAAATATATTCTAGAATGAAATTAAATTGAACAATTAAAGATAACCAATCTGTATGGATATATGAGACAGCTTAAATTTGCCAGTTAATGACCCCTTTCCTTTGCCTTCAGACAAATTCTCCCTCAAGATTAATTTTTTAAAGTCCTTATGTTTATGTAAGTTCACTGGGATAAAATGGCCCTTATCACTTGACTCCATGTCATCCATTTTTACCCTGAAGAAATTCACCTCATTCTACACAGCTTCGCTATTAATTATAAGTCTGATCTTCAAATTATTGTAGTTGTTAAATTTTGATAAATACTAAGTTAATTCTCAATGTAAGACAATTAGATCCCCAAACAAATTCTCTTTGAACAATACAGGAAAACATGATAGTTCATTCATTCTTATTTCTTCTTAGTGCCACAATCCCCAGAACATGTAGTATATAGTTTTTTTTTTTTAAGTTTGATTTAAATAACTCCATGATGTGACTGGCAAGCTTGATAAGCCAGCTGCTTCCAACTTGGCCTTAAATGCCATCTTATAGTAAAGACAAACTAGGATCATTCCTATGATTACATCACCTTCTCTCAAAGTTTGTGCTATGCCCTGACTGTAACCTTAACTACAAATGCACTGCCTGTTTCCGGATATATCAACCATGCCTCTGTTTTTAAGACCACATTGTTATGACTACCTTGTTATCACCATCTTGCAACCATGTCTTTATTTCAGGAGGTTGTTATGACCAACTTGTCATGGTATGGTCTGCTTCTGTAGCCCTGTCTATTTGCCTGCCAATTCTCCATTAGCAAATCCCCTACTCCTGAGCTATAAAGAAATGTATTTAACAATGATCTCTTGAACCACTACTTTAGGGAGAAACAGCCCATGTACTTGAATTAAAAATCTTGCTTTCATCAATTTGGCCATGATTTGTGTTGGTGGCCTTCCTCCTCACACCTGTGGAATTAATAACAATCAGAATATTAACAAATTTCAAAATATTTTTGTAAAGCATCTCAAAAAAAATGCAGGGGTGAGGTTGGTCAAAAGAATGGTTAAGAGCACTGGCTGTTCTTCCAAAGGACCTGGGTTCAGTTCCCAACACCCACATGGTATCTCACAACCATGTGTAAGTTCAGTTCTAGAGGGTCTGACAACTTCTTTGGCTTCTGTGGTCACTACATATATGTGGTGCCCAGTCATACATGATTGGAAAAATATTCATATATTTGAAATAAAAGTAAGCCAATCTTTTTACAAAATTAATGTTTTTATTTTCTCCAACATATGTCAGTCAATAGTTCTTTCAAAGGGTCTTGATAACCTAATACCATGTCTAGAAACAGGCCAGAGTTGTGTTTAAAATTACTGCTTAGGTAATTAATCTAAAACATTTTTATACCCAGGAATTCCAGTTATAACACACACAAAAAAGTGAAGGCCCCAAAACAAATCAGCATGAAACAGAGTTCAGAAAAACATCTAAAGACAATCACTTTACTGAACTGTGCCTTTGGGGAAAACACTTGACAACTTTAGGCTCTGTCTTATGCTCACACAGCAAATATTTGTAAATGTGTCTATGTTTGTAGATATGTAATGTTACACTTGTAGCACAGTAGCTGCCCTTACCTTTATCAATCTTGTCTCCTATCACCCCATGCTGTGGTCAAACTGGACCTCAGAGCACTCTGGGCAATCCCTCCTACTGATGCAAATTTCTAGCCAATGGCTATATTTGCTCACCTCTTTCTTAGAGCAACTCTATTCTGTTTTGGCATGCCTACCCTTCTTCCTGTTGCCACATTACACAAATGCATTTCCAATAAAGGATTTTTCCACATCATGCGGTGTCCGATAGAGTTCTCTGCTCGTGGGACTGACAAACCCCCAAGAGAATCTAGTCTGACTATTGCCACTTCTCCAGATTCAGGCATTTACTCTTTATATAAACCTCTATCATTCTGCATAATTTAACATTTTGCTGACATGTACAAGTGTTGCTTCTTTTTTTTGTTGCTATTTAATCATGTTTGTTTTATTCTCCCTTTTCTATATCTACTATCAATGATTGTTTTTCTTTAAGTTAACTCTAGTATTGTAGTTGATGTAATAGAAAAGAAGGAAATTAAGGTACCCTTCGATCCATAATCCCAAAATGGGACAGAAACACACAGAAGTACTTGAACCATGCTTTCCTTCTAGCCTGTATCTACCATAGCTGTACCTCCAAGCAGCTCTGGAGATTCACTTCAGAACTCAGAAACTTGACCAGTGTCCTAAATCTCCTTGTTTAGGAGTATCCCAACCTCAGAAGTATGACTGTGGTGACAAAGGAGCTCCTCTATTGGACAAATGTCAGATTTTAGCAGGCTCTGGAATTAATCTCTGTCCTCAAGAAAAGGCACATTGGACCTTGCTTGAGCTTTCTGCCTAGGAATAACAGAGGGAACAGCTTGAGGTCTGGACAATGGCCAGTTTTCAACCTTTCTAAATCTGCCAAATGCTCACTGTGTTTGCAGAATTGTGTCTGTGGACACATATTTTTCTTAGGCTGGAAGACCTCCAGGTGTTTGCTTAAGGAAGCCATTGAAACTCAATGCAAATTAAGACCAGCTTTCTAGGAGAAGAGACTCATTTTCCAGGCTCAAGCCTTGAACATACATTATTTAGATGTTCAATATGTGTTTATGTTGTAAGTTGTTAACTATGCTTGAAATTCTAAAACACAAGCCACTTTTGCCTTTTGAAAAAGCAAACGCTTTGCTTTTCAAAATATACTTAAAATTTTTAAAATGCAAGACACTTTGCTTTACTTGGGGTTTATAATATACCATATAAAGATCTAAATTCAGGTGAAATTTGTTTTCTCAGTAAGGTTACGCTACCATCAGAGCAATTCCCAAGAACTGATTGAGTATATAAGTTTCCACTGAGAAAGTTAATTTTAGAGGAATAAAGGAAAAGAACAAGTATGAAATAATAAGTTAAAAGTTGTTGTTATCCCTATATGAAGCTAAGCTGGTTCTGCTTAAGAAAAAAGATCTTATGCCAGATCTTATTTACATCTGTAATCCTGGTACTAGTGAGGCTCATGCAGAAAGACTATGTCAATGTAAAAACATAGCTTCAAGCTCGAAGGGCATGAGAGACAATTTATTCTAGAAGCAAATATGGGTGACTAGAGCCTGGTAATAAAGATTCAGGTTATCCCAAATATCTTGTTCTATTGCAGAAGTGGTTTCATGAAATCTTATAGGTACAGGATAAAAAAACAAGTCACAAAGGACTGGAAAGATGGCTCAGTGGTTAAGAGCACTGACTCCTCTCCCAAAGATCTTGAGTTCAATTCCTATCAACCACATAGTGGCTCACAACAATCTGTAAGGGGATAAGATGCCATCTTCTGGTATGTCTTAAGACAGCTACAGTGTACTTATATACACAAAATAAACCTTTTTTAAAAGTCACAAAAAAGACATTTTTTTCTTTTTTAAAAAATTTTTTTATTAGGTATTTATTTCATTTACATTTCCAATGCTATCCCAAAAGTCCCCCACACGCTCCCCAACCCGCTCCGCACCCATCCACTCCCACTTCTTGGCCCTGGCTTTTCTCTGTACTGGGGCATATAAAATTTGCACAACCAATGGGCCTTTCTTTCCACTAATGGCTGACTAGGCCATCTTCTGATACATATGTAGCTAGAGTCAAGAGCTCTGGGGTACTGGTTAGTTCATATTGTTGTTCCTCCTATAGGGTTGCAGATCCCCCCAGCTCCTTGGGTACTTTCTCTAGATCCTCCATTGGTGGCCCTGTGATCCATTCAATAGTTGACTGTGAGCATCGACTTCTGTGTTTGCTAGGCCCCGGCATAGTCTCACAAGAGACAGCTATATCTGGGTCCTTTCAGCAAAATCTTGCTAGTGTATGCAATGGTGTCAGCATTTGGGAGCTGATTATGGGATGGATCCCCGGATATGGCTGTCCTTTTGTCTCAGCTCCAAACTTTGTCTCTGTAACGCCTTCCATGGGTGCTTGTTCCCAATTCTAAGAAGGGGCAAAGTGTCCACCTTTGGTCTTCTTTCTTCTTGAGTTTCCTGTGTTTTGCAAATTATACCTTATATCTTGGGTATTCTAAGTTTCTGGGAAAATATCCACTTATCAGTGAGTACATATTATGTGAGTTCTTTTGTGATTGGGTTACCTCACTCAGGATGATGCCCTCCAGGTCCATCCATTTGCCTAGGAATTTCATAAATTCATTCTTTTTAATAGCTGAGTAGTACTCCATTGAGTAAATGTACCACATTTTCTGTATCCATTCCTCTGTTGAGGGGCATCTGGGTTCTTTCCAGCTTCTGGCTATTATAAATAAGGCTGCTATGAACATAGTGGAACATGTGTCCTTCCTACCGGTTGGAACATCTTCTGGATATATGCTCAGGAGAGTTATTGCAAGATCCTCCAGTAATACTATGTCCAATTTTCTGAGGAACCGCCAAACTGATTTCCAGAGTGGTTGTACAATCTTGCAATCCCACCAAAAATGGAGGAGTGTTCCTCTTTCTACACATCCTTGCCAGCATCTGCTGTCACCTGAATTTTTGATTTTAGCCATTCGTACTGATGTGAGATGGAATCTCAGGGTTGTTTTGATTTGCATTTCCCTGATGATGGATAGTGAACATTTTTTTTCAGGTGCTTCTCAGCCATTTGGTATACCTCAGTTGAGAATTCTTTGTTTAGCTCTGAGCCCCATTTTTTAGTGGGGTTATTTGATTTTTCTGGAGTCCACCTTCTTGAGTTCTTTACATATATTGGATATTAGTCCCCTATCTGATTTAGGATAGGTAAAAATCCTTTCCCAATCTGTTGGTGGCCTTTTTGTCTTATTGACAGTGTCTTTTCCAGAAGCTTTGCAATTTTATGATGTCCCATTTGTCGATTCTGGATTTTTACAGCACAAGCCATTGCTGTTCTATTCAGGAATTTTCCCCCGGTACCCATATCTTCGAGGCTTATCCCTACTTTCTAATCTATAAGTTTCAGTGTCTCTGGTTTTATGTGGAGTTCCTTAATCCACTTAGATTTGACCTTAGTACAAGGAGAGAGGAATGGATCAATTTGCATTCTTCTACATGATAACTGTCAGTTGTGCCAGCACCATTTGTTGAAAATGCTGTCTTTTTTCCACTGGATGGGTTTAGCTCCCTTGTCAAAGATTAAGTGACCATAGGAGTGTGAGTTCATTTCTGGGTCTTCAATTCTATTCCATTAGTGTACTTGTTTGTCACTATACAGGTACCATGCAGTTTTTATCACAATTGCTGATGTAGTACAGCTTTAGGTCAGGCATGGTGATTCCACCAGAGGTTTTTTATCCTTGAGAAGAGTTTTTGCTATCCTAGGTTTTTTGTTATTCCAGATGAATTTGCAGATTGCCCTTTCTAATTCGTTGAAGAATTGAATTGGAATTTTGATGGGGATTGTATTGAATCTGTAGATTGCTTTTGGCAAGATAGCCATTTTTACTATATTGATCGTGCCAATCCATGAGCATTGGAGATCTTTCCATCTTCTGAGATCTTCTTTAATTTCTTTCTTCAGAGATTTGAAGTTCTTATCACACAGATCTTTCACCTCCTTAGTTAGAGTCACACCAAGTTATTTTATATTATTTGTGAGTATTGAGAAGGGTGTTGTTTACCTAATATCTTTCTCAGCCTGTTTATCCTTTCTGTAGAGAAAGGCCATTAACTTGCTTGAGTTAATTTTATATCCAGCTAGTTCATTGAAGCTGTTTATCAGGTTTAGGAGTTCTCTGGTGGAATTTTTAGGGTCACTTATGTATACTATCATATCATCTGCAAAAAGTGATATTTTGACTTCTTCCTTTCCAATTTGTATTCCCTTGATATCCTTTTGTTGTTGAATTGCTCTGGCTAGGACTTCAAGTACAATGTTGAATAGGTAGAAAGAAAGTGGGCAGCATTGTCTAGTCCCTGATTTTAGTGGGATTGTTTCGAGCTTCTCACCATTTACTTTGATGTTGGCTATTGGTTTGCTGTAGATTGCTTTTATCATGTTTAGGTATGGGCCTTGAATTCCTGATATTTCCAAGACTTTTATCATGAATGGGTGTTGGATTTTGTCAAATGCTTTCTCTGCATCTAACAAGATGATCATGTGGTTTTTGTCTTTGAGTTTGTTTATATAGTGGATTACGTTGATGGATTTCCATATATTAAACCATCCCTGCATCCCTGTAATAAAACCTACTTGGTCAGGATGCGTGATTGTTTTGATGTAGTCTTGGATTCAGTTAGGGAGAATTTTATTGAGTATTTTTGCATCGATATTCATAAGGGAAATTGGCCTGAAATTCTCTATCTTTGTTGGGTCTTTCTGTGGTTTAGGTATCAGAGTAATTGTGGCTTCATAGAATGAGTTGGGTAGAGTAACTTCTGCTTCTATTTTGTGGAATAATTTGTAAAGAACTGGGATTAGATCTTCTTTGAAGGTCTGATAGAACTCTGCACTAAACCCATCTGGTCCTGGGCTTTTTTTGGTTGGGAGACTATTAATGACTGCTTCTATTTCTTCAGGGGATATAGGACTGTTTAGATCATTAACCTGATCCTGATTTAACGTTGGTACCTGGTATCTGTCTAGAAACTTGTCCATTTCATCCAGGTTCTCCAGTTTTGTTGAGTATATCCTTTTGTAGAAGGATCTGATGGTGTTTTGGATTTCTTCAGAATCTGTTGCTATGTCTCCCTTTTCATTTCTGATTTTGTTAATTAGGATGCTTTCTCTGTGCCCATAGTGAGTCTGGCTAAGGGTATATCTATCTTGTTGATTTTCTCAAAGAACAAGCTGCTCCTTTGGTTGATTCTTTGAATACTTCTTTTTGTTTCCACTTGGTTGATTTTGCCCCTGAGTGTGATTATTTCTTGCTGTCTATTCCCCTTGGGTGAATTTGCTCCCTTTTGTTCTAGAGCTTTTAGGTGTGTTGTCAAGCTGCTAATGTGTGCTCTCTCTAGTTTCTTTTTGGAGGCACTGAGAGCTATGAGTTTTCCTCTTAGAAATGCTTTCATTGTGTCCTGTAAGTTTGGGTATATTGTGGCTTCATTTTCATTAAACTCTAAAAAGTTCTTAATTTCTTTCTTTATTCCTTCCTTGGCCAAGGTATCACTAAGAAGAGTGTTTTTCAGTTTCCATGTGAATGTTGGCTTTCTATTATTTATGTTGTTACTGAAGATCAGCCTTAGTCCATGGTTATCTGATAGGACGCATGGGACAATTTCAATATTTTTGTATCTGTTGAGGCCTGTTTTGTGACCAATTACATGGTCAATTTTTGAGAAGTTACCCTGAGGTACTGAGAAGAAGGCAAATCCTTTTGTTTTAGGATAAAATGTTTTGTACGTATCTGTTAGATCCATTTGTTTCATAACTTCTGTCAGTTTCACTGTGTCCCTGTTTAGTTTCTGTTTCCACAATCTGTCTATTGATGAAAGTGGTGTGTTGAAGTCTCCCAGTATTATTGTGTGAGGTGTAATTTGTGCTTTGAGCTTTACTAAAGTGTCTTTAATGAATGTGGCTGCCCTTGCATTTGGAGCATAAATATTCAGAATTGAGAGTTCCTCTTGGAGGATTTTACCTATGATGAGTAAGAAGTGTCCCTACTTGTCTTTTTTGATAACTTTGGGGTTGGAAGTTGACTTTATTCGATATTAGAATGGCTACTCCAACTTGTTTCTTCAGACCATTTGCTTGGACATTTGTTTTCCAGCCTTTCATTCTGAGGTAGTGTCTTTCTTTTTCCCTGAGATGTGTTTCCTGTAAGCAGCAAAATGTTGGGTCCTGTTTGTGTAGGCAGTCTGTTAGTCTATGTCTTTTGATATTAAGAGATATTAAGAAAAAGTAATTGTTGCTTCCTAGTATTTTTGTTGTTAAAGTTGGCATTCTGTTCTTGTGGCTGTCTTCTTTTAGGTTTGTTGAAGGATTACTTTCTTGCTTTTTCTAGGGCGTGATTTCTGTCTTTGTATTTTTTTTTTCTGTTACTATCCTTTGAAGTGCTGGATTCTTGGAAAGACAATGTTTGAATGTGGTTTTGTCGTGGAATACTTTGGTTTCTCCATCTATGGTAATTGAAAGTTTGGCTGGGTATAGTAGCCTGGGCTGGCATTTGTGTTCTCTTAGTGTCTGTATAACATCTATCCAGGATCTTCTGGCTTTCATAGTCTCTGGTGAAAAGTCTGGTGTAATTCTGATAGGCCTGCCTTTATATGTTACTTGACCTTTTTCCCTTACTGCTTTTAATATTCTATCTTTATTTAGAACATTTGCTGTTCTGATTATTATGTGTCGGGAGGAATTTCTTTTCTGGTCCAGTCTATTTGGAGTTCTGTTGGCTTCTTTTATGTTCATGGGCATCTCTTTCTTTAGGTTTGGGAAGCTTTCTTCTATAATTTTGTTGAAGATATTTGCTGGCCCTTTAAGTTGAAAATCTTCATTCTCATCTACTCCTATTATCCGTAGGTTTGGTTTTCTCAGTATGTCCTGGATTTCCTGGATGTTTTGGTTAGGATCTTTTGCATTTTGTATTTTCTTTGATTGTTGTGCCGATGTTCTCTATGGAATCTTCTGCACCTGAGATTCTCTCTTCCATCTCTTGTATTCTGTTGCTGATGCTCGCATCTATGGTGCCAGATTTCTTTCCTAAGGTTTCTATGTCCAGCTTAGCCTCGCTTTGGGTTTTCTTTATTGTGTCAACTTCCCTTTTTAGGTCTAGTATGGTTTGTTCATTTCCATCACCTGTTTGGATGTGTTTTCTTCTTCTTTCTTTTTTTTTTTAAAGGACTTGTAACTCTTTAGCATTGTTCTCCTATATTTCTTTAACTGACTTATTAAAGTCCTTCTTGCTGTGTTCTACCATCATCATGACACGTGCCTTTAAATCTGGGTCTAGCTTTTCGGGTGTGTTGGGGTGTCCAGGACTGGCTGTGGTCGGAGTGCTGGGTTTTGATGAAGGTAAGTGGTCTTGGTTTCTGTTAGTAAGATTCTTATGTCTGCCTTTCGCCATCTGGTAATCTCTGGAGTCAGTTGTTATAGTTGTCTCTGTTTAGAGTTTGTTCCTCTCGTGATTCTGTTATTCACTACCAACAGTCCTGGGAGACTAGCTCTCTCCTGAGTTTCAATGGTCAGAGCACTCTCTGCAGGCAAGCTCTCCTCTTTCAGGGAAGGTGCACAGACATCTGGCATTCAGACTTGCCTACTAGTAGAAGATGAAGGCCTGAAACAGTGCCCGTCCCAGAAGCTGTTACCTTCTGTAGTCCACACTTTCACCTGTGCAGACTAGTCTCAGCAGGATCCAGGAACCAAGATGTCTCCATCAGATGCTCCAGCAACTCCCTCCCAGGCTGGGCCAATACCTGTCCTCTGGCATGAAAGGTGCCCAGATGTCTGGAGCCGGAAACAGGGACTGTTTCAGAAGCTCTGTGGTTCCTACCTGTCCCCGAAGTTGTTAGCTTCTGTAGTCCACACTCTCACCTGTGCAGACTAGTCTTGGTGGAATCTGGGAACCAAGATGTCTCCCACAGAGGCTCAAAACAAGACATTTATAAGATATATTGTGGGTGATGGGGAGCTGGAGAGATAGCTCAGTGGTTAAATGCACTGGCTCTTCCAGAGGTCCTGGGTTCAATTCCTAACACCCATATGGCAGCTCACAACTATATTTAACTCTAATTCCAGGGTATCCAAAGTCCTCATCTGGCCTTTATGGTCACCGAAGTCATGTGGTACATAGACATGCATGCAAGCAGAGCCCATAAAATAAAATAAAATAAAATAAAATAAAATAAAATAAAAAGATTTAAAAATATAAAATGGATTGGTTGGGACCACAGGGATGCAGGTACAAGGCTACCACCAAGTGGAGAAAATTCTATTACACATCTCCACACTATCTGATAATATTCTTAGCTTTGGATTAGTAGAAGGCAGGAGGTTGCTAAGAATACATTTTAAAGCCTTTTGATGATCACAAGGATATTAGGTCAGTCATAGAGATGAACAATTAATGACTTTTCAAAGGACTAACATAGTCTAAGCTAATTTGGCTGTGTTGTGCAGCATTTTAGTTTAACTCTCCATGATCACAAAGTTCAGATGTTTAGTTTTGAGGGTTTATTTGTTTATTTTTTTTTAAAGGACAGATCTCATTTTTATAGTTCTGTCAGTCCTAGAACTCATTATGTAGACCAGGCTACCAGGCCAGACTAGAACTCACAGATATCTACATGTCTCTGCCTTTGAATATGAAATTAAAGGCACGTGCTTTGTAAAGTTTTTAACACAGGCTTTCTTCGTCCTTTTCTTCCCTCCTTCCTCCCTTCCTTTCTTCATCTCCATTACCTCCACCCCTCCTCCTTTCCCCCCTCCCTCCTTCCCTTCAGTTTTTTTTTTCTTAGCATGTGGATTCAAGGCTAGATAGAGGGAGACCATCTCAAAAACATAATCCCCTGAGCTAGAGAGGTGGCTGAGTAGTTATATGCTCTTGCAGAAGACCCAAGTTTGGTTTCTAGCATCAACATCAGGTGGCTCACAAATACCTGTAACACCAATTCCAGAGGATCTAACACCTTCCTCTGGAATCTTCAGGCAGGGGCACTCAAACACACACACACACACGCACACACACACACACACCACAACTAAATCTTTTTAAAAGCATAACCACCTAAAAAGTCCCTAAAAACACCTATAACAGCTTAATAATGAATACATTAAGTGACACATTGTAAGGTCAGGCTAAATTGAAAGTCTGAGCACAGTGGTTTGACTATTTTCCCCCAGTTTAATCCCCTAATGCAACAGTGTGAAGAGGTGGGACACAAAAGCCCTCAGGAATTGATTCAACACCTTTAGTATAGGAATGGGTTAGTTAGGACAGAAGAGGACTTCTGAATAAATGGTGAGTTTGCTCTCTTTCCTTTTTGTTTTCTACTCTAGGATGTTGCAATAAAAGATCTTTGGCAGAGTTAAGCCCTTTGGTTCTAGATACAAAAGCCTTCAGAGATATTAGAAGAAAACCTTCATTTTTGTGAGCATGTGTCAGTTACCTAGTCACCTATGTCCTGTGATAATACCCCAAAGCAGCTGAAGCAGGAACTCGATGCTAAGAAGTGAGGCTGGTGGGGTAATAAATGCTTGAAACTGTGCAAGTGGCTTTGAGCTGAGATTAGGAAATGTTGAAGGAGCAGTCCAGGAAAATTCTGAGATGGTCATGAATATGGCATTAAGGACTCTTCTTGTGAATGCTCAGAAGAACACAAAAGCAGCATGCTTAAATTTTCAAAGGAATTGCTTTGACCAGTGGTTCTCAACCTGTGATTCTTGACCCCCTTTTGGAGGGGAATCAATGACTCTTTCACAGGGGTCATGTAACACCATTGGAAATATCAGATATTTACATTATGATTGATAATAGTAGCAAAATTAAAAGTTATGAAGTAGTAACAAAAATAACTTTTATACTTGGCAGGTCATCATAACATGAGCAACTGTATTAAAGGGCCACAGCATTAGGAAGGATGAGAAACACTGGCTTAAGTGGTCATGATCATGTTATTGGTAGAAATATAGACAGTAGATTCAACTCTGGTGAAGGCACACACAGAAAGGAGGAACAGGGTATTGGAAAGGGAAAGTCATTCTTGTTATATAGCTGTGAAACCTCACAGAAGTGTATCTGTGTCCAAAGACTATATGGAAGTCAGAATTTAAAAGCTGAGCTCTCATTGATGAAATATGTGACAGCAAAGTATTTAAGACATTATATGACTTAAGATTGTATGGTTTAACGCCCTGCACTTGTGTAAGCCATTGCTTCATTTGAGGTACTGCATGGTTTCTTTTTCTTTTTTGGCTACTTACAGTGAAAGGAGAGAAGAAATTATTTAAGGAAAGCAATTAAAAGAGAAACAGGAGAAATTTAGATAACTCTTAGCTTGGCTGTATGAAAAGATGAAAAATGTGTGTCCTGGAAAGAGACTATCAGAGGTACAGTCAAGTGATCATTTGCTAAAGAGATTAATACAGACAAAGAAGAGCGAGGTTTCATTTGCCAAGGCAAAGGAAGAATGATTCCAAAGATATTTTAGAGATCCTTAAGGCGAGTGATAAGCTGAAGGAGATGGTTGCTCAAGAATGCCTATAGAAAATTTGTATACGAATTTTTTTTTCTTTAATTCTGGCACAGTCCTCCTGAGCTACCCTAGTCACACATGACATAAGCAACCCAGGTGAGCCTGTTTCTCCCAAAAGTACAAGTCATAAAACTCTGATGTTATCCATAACACAAGACCTTTGGGACCATGGTGACCTCCACCTAAATTTCACAGGATGTTGTAGACAGGCTTGGGGAAGTCAGCTCTGAATGCTACCATGTAGGAGAGACTTTCATGGCAGAGCTACCTCAGAAAGCACCAACTAGTTAGTATCTTGTGGTGCCAAAGGAGATGCTCCAGGGCTGTAGGGCAAGCAGAATATGTCATCAACCTGGAAAGCTAACAAGCATGAAATGTCAACCCATACAAACTGATGAGTAGAGTTAATGGAGCTTAGAAATAGGTTGGACTAGACCTACTTAAGATCTTAGAGGCCCAAACCACGGTTCCAGTATGCTCAGGAAGTCAGACACAGAATCAAAGGAGGTTTATATTTTATTTTTTAAATTTGTTTTAATTTTTTCCGGCTTTCATACTACAGAGTGTTTCTGTGCTTGGTTTTAGAATTACTTGGGAGCAGTTATCTCTTTTATTCTATTCTTCTCTTTTGACATGAGAGAGTCTAAGCTTTCTTCTTATTCCACCACTGGATTTGAGAAGCAGATAATTTTGATCAATTGAAAATAAACTTCCCTTCCAATGAACTGTGCCTTAATTGTGATTCACTTGATTTAGATAGAATCTACAATGTGAATTTTTGGCTATTGGGTTGAGTTGGTACTGAAAGTCAGTTAAGATTTGGGGACTATGAGTAGCTTTTTCTTGTGAGAAGGTCATAGATTTTGGTGGCCAGAGACAAAAATCTGCATTTGAATGTGTACTCAGGGCTTCATGCTCAAACCCCGAAGTTACCTGAAAGACTGGACTAATACTGGTGGGGTGGGATGGGTTAATTTTCACAGGAGACGGATCTGGATAAAATGCTGAACTGAGTCACATCTTTAATCCCAAAACTTGGGAGGCAAATGAAGGCAGACTTCAGTGAGTTCAAGGCCAGCCTGTTCTACTGAGCAAGTTATAGGACAGCCAGGGCTACACAACAGAAAGACCCTGTTTCAAACAACAACAACAACAACAATAAAAACAAGTGAATTGAACCTCATGACTCCCTCCCTCCTTCCTATGTAATTGCTTGCCATGTTGTCTTCCATTGTGGGATGATGTAACAGGAAGGCTTTCAGCAGACATAGGCTCTGTATATTTGGCTTTCTAGCTTCATAAACCATAACAAATAATTCTCTGTTCTCTATAGACTATTTAGCCTCAGCTATTCTATTGCAATAGCATGAAAATGAATGAAGTCAGTTGAGAAAAAGAGTAATATACAAAAGTAAACGTGAATGTTTACATCTTGGATAGCTATAACATTCATAGGGGGAATGTCTTTTCTATCTCATTTGGTAGACAAAGAAGTCAAGATGCTGTTGAGTAAGAAATTTTCTTGCTGTTCTAAAAACTTAGGTATGTTGAATTACTTTTGGTTTGTGGCAAGATAAACCAGGTAAACCAAGCAGAATAAAATTATAATCTTAAAAAAAAAAATGGGGCTATGGAGTTGGCTCAGTGTTGGCAAAAAGAATTGTTGTGCAAATATGAGGACCCTGCACCAAACCAGGGGTTTGGGACTTGGGAGTAAAAGAAGTACCAGGGTTGGCTGGGAACGAAGCTTCTAAGGAAACCACAAGCTTTAAGTTCAGTGAGAGGCCTGATCTTGAGAGAACATCACAGACGGTGGTAGATCAGGACAGTAGGCATCCTTCTCTAGCCTCTCTGCCATGGCCTACAAAATCTGTTCAACTCTGGTAAGATGAGTCTTCTCTTTATACACTCTTTTCTCATGGACCATGGTTACAACAAATCCTATCTGGGATAGGATTCAAACTTGGGTTTAGCTTTAGCTTTAGGCATTAAATTAAAAACAATACTAAAGAAATGAGAATTCAACACATAAATGGTAAACCCACTCACACATACATAGTAATGGAGCTAAAGCAGAAAATAGGCATTGGAGCTCTTTGGTGATAGTACTGTAAGGACAATCTTTATGGAGCACCGAATAAGTATTTTTGTGTTGCAAGGCAGAACAGAACACACCATATTCTCTTTGAAATGTTTTCTTAGTCGATGGAAAATAATATATTCTATTATCAAGTCTATTATATTACCATGTTATTATCTAAATCTAGAGCTCTTGGTTCTTAGGGGACAATGTTTCTAGTGCTTTCCATACCTGTGATTCCTGGTTTCTTAAGGCTAATGTCCAGTGTAGCAGAGACAATGGCATGTCTTACGTAGACTATCTCTGCATTTTTTTTAAATTCCCTTTGGTCAAATATATTCTTTCTTTTTAACCTGTATGGTAGTTTTAGTTTTAAGTTTCGTTTTGTTGTTTGTCTGTCTGAGACACATTGCATTGTGTAGCCCTGGCTGACTTGGAATTCACTTTGCAGATCAGGTTGGCCTTAAACTCACAGAGATCTAGTTTCCTTTGCCTCCAGAATGCTGGGACCAAGCCCGGTTTTGTTTGTTTGTTTGCTTATCTTCTGTCCAAAGTTTCCTTTGTTTGCTGAGGGTTTTCTTTCTTTGTTTTTGAGTTGGGAGGGAGGTCTGTTTACTCACCAGAACTCATCTTATAGAAGTCTATGTAGTTTTACTGGCAGTAATTAGACCGGCATTCAATGATGACTTTCTTCCTTGTGTAAACTAAAGCTTGAGAGCTGGCTTTTAATTTCCAGAGAATCATGCCTATTTCTTATGCAGCTGGGAAACTACCAACTAGGTTTGGAAGTGAGCATTCTTTCTTGGTCATCTCTGTGCATCAGGTAACAGAGGGATAAGCTCTAACAACACAAATACTGTAGCATCAAAGCCATCAAGTTATAGGACCTCGGTGAAAGGGTAACAGATTTTGGTGAGATCTGGTCTCTAAATCAGGTTTCTCTTAGAATGAACAGTGGTTGAGTCAGTTATCCTATGTGAATCAAAACTGGTTCACATCCCTTGTGATGCTTAGATAGAAAACCAAAAGTATGGGCTGTCTCTAATTAAGTTCAGAGAATCTAAGTTCCTATGGAACTAAACAAACAATTATGTCTAATATTGGCTCAAACGTGCTCTCTGGGTTCTGAATAGATGATGGTGTAGTGATTGAGAGTGGAAGAAATGATCTCAATCTTGTTGGCTTATGCAAACTACAAATATTTCTTTCGGTAGGGCACAAAGTAATCCTTGTCCTTAAGAATCTCTAATGGGGCCCAGTCACAGGAGCCAGCCTTGCCTGCAGTTTCCTGAACTAAGTGCTTCTGTCCACCCAGAGCAACTGATTCTAAGGCCTGACTCTAGCAATGGCCTTCGAAAATCTGTGCAAAGTGCTTATCAGTGAACCCTGCTGCCAGAAGATCCTGCAAGATGGAGGGGCTCCCGGTGGTGAAGAACTTGAGCAAGGAAGAGCTGACAGCAGAGCTGCAGGACTGTGAAGGTCCTATCGTCCGGTCAGTTACTAAGGTCACTGCCGATGTCATCAATGCAGCAGAGAAGCTCCAGGTGGTGGGCAGGGCTGGTACAGGTGTGGACAATGTGGATCCGGAGGCTGCCACGAGGAAGGACATCCTAGTCATGAACACCCCTAATGGGAACAGCCTCAGTGCTGCGGAGCTCACCTGTGGGATGATCATGTGCCTGGCCAGGCAGATTCCCCAGGCAATGGCTTCGATGAAAGATGGCAAATGGGACCGGAAGAAGTTCATGGGGACAGAACTGAACGGGAAGACACTGGGAATTCTTGGCCTTGGCAGAATAGGAAGAGAGGTGGCCACCCGAAGAGAGGTGGTCACCCGTTCCTTTGGAACGAAGACTGTAGGCTATGACCCTATCATTTCTCCTGAAGTTGCAGCCTCCTTTGGTGTTCAACAGCTGCTGCTGGAGGAGCTCTGGCCTCTCTGTGATTTCATAACTGCCCATACCCCACTCCTGCCCTCCACCACAGGCTTGCTGCATGACAGCTCCTTTGCTCAGTGCAAGAAAGGCGTGCAGAGTGGTGAACTGTGCTCGAGGAGGCATTGTGGATGAAGGTGCCCTGCTCCGAGCCCTGCAGTCTGGTCAGTGTGCTGGGACTACACTGGATGTGTTTACAGAAGAGCCACCACGGGACCGGGCCTTAATGGATCATGAGAACTTCATCAGCTGTCCCCACCTGGGCGCCAAGGAAGCCCAGAGCCGCTGTGGGGAGGAAATCACAGTCCAGTTTGTCGACATGGTGAAGGGGAAATCTCTAACAGGGGTCGTAAATGCTCAGGCCCTTACCAGGGCCTTCTCTCTACACACCAAGTCTTGGATTGGTCTGGCAGAAGCATTGAACACGCTGATGCACGCCTGCACTGGATCCCCTAAAGGGACCATCCAGGTGGTTACACAAGGAACATCTCTGAAGAATGCTGGAACCTGCCTGAGTCCTGCAGTCATTGCTGGCCTTCTAAGAGAGAAACATTCAAGCAAGAAGACGTGAACTTGGTGAACGCTAAGCTACCGTGGAAAGAGGCTGGCCTCATTATCACCACCTCCAACAGCCCTAGGGTCCCAGGTGAGCAGGGCAGCAGGGAATGCCTCCTGACTGTGGCCCTGGCAGGTGTCCCCTACCAAGCTGTGGGCTTGGTCCAGAGCATCACACCAATGCTGCAGGAAGGATGTTCCCCCCAGACCCTTGTAACATCTTCAGAGTGTTAACTTGCTTAAAAGAATTGGTGAGTTGAAAATTGAATATATAGCGAGGGATGTGTCTCATTTCTTATGTGTCTAGGATTATGTTTAAAGGACATTCTACATACAGGAAATACATAGATGAGAGTAGACATAGGGTATTTGATGGTATGAGAAAGAACTCCAGCAGCAGACATGGCAAGCACTGGCCACTTACTCAAGATTAGATGTGAGGCAGCACCATGAGCATGGCCATTTGGAGGCTTGTCTTTCGATGATGCTGTGTTTCTAAAGAATCCTTTTGCATGTGTACACTAATGTCACCTGTACAAAACAGACCTTGTTTTCACTTGACACTTGGATTTTGTTAAGCCTTATCCAGCAAAGTATGATGGTGATGTATCCACATGCTTTGAATGAGAATGCCCCTCATAGGCTCATGGATTTGACTATTTGGCCGTCATTGGTGGTAATATTAGGGAGATTAAGGAGGTGTGGCCTTGTAGAAAGAAGTATGGGACTAAGAGTGGGCTGTGGCACATGTTCTTTTCTCCTTTCTTCCTCCCTACCCTTATTTGCAGTTAAGACATGCATCCCAGCTTCCTGCTCTTGCCACCATACATGTATGCCATGATGAACCCTAATCCCTCTGGAACCATAAACCCTTTCTTCTATAAGTTGCCTTGGTTGTGGTGTTTTATCACAGCAATAGAAAAGTGATACAATATCAAATAGATAGATTTGAGGGTTTTTTTGTTTGTGTAATTTCACACAGAGGACATTTACATGACAACGATTTAAAGGTTTACATGATGGTAAGCCTATTGATTGCTTTCAGGATTTAAGAATACAGTAATATAGCTCTTGTAGAATGAGAAAACCAAAGATTATACTACTTTATCATGCTTAGTGTTAATCCCATGTTTCATCGGAAGAAGAAGAACAATTTCCACAATTTTGAGTCAAATTTGAAGCAAGCTTTAATTATATACTGACCAGGATAGACTCTGGTCAGGTCCACTCTCTCAAATTCCACCTAGTGGAGATGAGTAGCAGGTTCTAGGGGCTTTTTAAGGGCAAAACCATGTGGATACCATATTTCCAATGTGGCTTTGTTATTTTCCAAGAACTACAACTCCCAGGATTCCCTTGGCCTTGGCAGGTAAAGCTTGCAGGCTGAATTTTTCTCTAACATAAACTTTTGGGGATAGTGAATGAGGCTGACAAAAGACAGATTAACTAGAGAAAGAGGTTTTTGGTGTGTATAGCTAGGGAAGAAATAGTTGACTTGGGTTGGAGAGTTGGATCAGTGGCTAAAAGCACTTGTTGTTGCAAAAGACCTGGGTTTGAGTCCCAGCACCCACATGGAGGCTTACCATTTCCTCAAGGACCAGCACCTTTGGTACATAGATACAAATGAAGGTGAAACTCTAAAAACATATTTTTTCAAAGGAATAGTTGGCACATCAAATTGCCAGAGTTAGGGACTTAAAAACCTAGTTTAATAAATAAAGAGAGACATAGGCAGAAAAAGAGGAACAACATAAAATTTACTAGTGTAGAACAAGTAGAGTTTTGAAGAATTAATGAGGGTTGTGAACGTTTATGGTGATGTCTGTCAGTTCACTTGTGAGAAGTCTTGCTTCTTCCTGCCCAGACAGGAGCTTCTCTGTGTCCCTGCTATGTTGTAATCTACCTGTAGAGGGGACTTATTTTCCAGCAGACGCTACTTGGGCTCAGATATTGGAAGAATCACAAAAGCTTGTCTTTGCATGTATTGATCCTTAGTAGCCTCCAGCCTTCCACAGTTTATGCCAAAGTATCATTTATTTAGTGGTTCATATATATTCTGATCCCATGTACTCTATAACCAGCTGCCATAAGAAAACTGCAAACATTAACTCAACATGTATAAAAAGAGATGTAGATCTTTGCACAAAGAGATAACATTTTGATGACTTCTTGCCATGTAAAGTTAAAAGATGGCAATTGGAAGATTATGTAGCACATTTCAAAATCAATTCTGGATTTCACCCCCAAACAGGTAGCAACTAATACACTACTTCTTAAAGCTTACATAATCTTAAAAATGACAAACACAATATTTTGATAAAAGAAATCATTACAGAGACAGAATATACTGAATTATACTTTCTCATGATAACAACAATTTAAGTACATTAGAGAAAAAAATTAATAGAGCCACATTGAAAATGTATGTTTTTAACTATTTGTAAATGAATAGAAGAAGCAATTAATGGATCCCTAGTATTAATGTATGTTTTACTAAGAGTTTATATTCATGACCCAAGAATTCATGTACAATATTGGGTAAAAGAGTATCATATCTGTAACCTCCCCCCCTCAGCCTGAAATCTGGCTGATCAGGTTTGACTGTTATCACCAGGAGAGCATCGGGGGTGGAGCCTGCCACCCTATCGTTCTGCCACTCCAACTGCTGCTCCTGCCGCCTGGCAGTTCAGGAGCCAACACGTGGTCACCTGCAACTGGACTCCAAGGATGATTTGGTGGGAATGGGCTCCACCCCCTTCTTCATGGCCCCGTGTCTCAGAATAGTAAAATTGAGCTTTGATCAGAACCCTTGTCTTAGCTCCATCCTTTCTCATGCCGCCTAGGTTCCCTCTTTTCTTCCAGGTTCCAAGATGCCTTCCAGGCTCGAACCCGGACATGTGGGCTGCTGGCCGGCCTCAACACATATCCATAGCTGGGTGATGGTGGTGCCTGTCTTTAATCCCAACATTCAGAAGGCAGAGGCAGAGGCAGAGACAGGTGAATTTTGATGAATTCAAGGCTAGCGTGGTCTTTAGGTTGAGTTCTAGGACAGCCAGGGCTACAAAGAAAAAAACCTGTCTCAAAAAACAAATGAAACCAACCAATCAACCGCAGAGTGTCATATACAAACTTTGGCTATTTTCTCAGCTTAGAAGAGAACATGCTGCCCTGTGTGGCAACATGGATGGGGTGATAGGATATGCAGTAGGGAATGAAGCAAGGCCTTGAACGGTGCTGAACATTTCCATTCACAAAGAAACTAAGTGAACAGACTTAGAAACAGAGTGGAATGGTCTTATCATAGATGGGGATGAAGAAGATTGGGAAGCTCCTTGTAAATGGTGTTTCTAGAGTAGCTGAGAGGTGACTAGACAGATTGCTACCATGTCCCTTGTTCACAAGTAAGCAATGGCAACGAAAGCCAGCAAAAATGGCTTTATCAAAACAGAAGTGTTAATAAATGTCTCACTAAGAACTTCCCACTGAAATGATCCAAATGAAGCTTGTCGTTTAATCAGTTGAGACCCTTCCTGCCCTGCTTCTGTGCTCACCCTGTGTCTCTCCTACACATCCAGGCTCCTTTGGCAGGACTCCAGATCTCTCCTAGTTGCTCTTTGCTAGGACCATGCATCCTGTCTGCTTAAATAAACATTTGAAAGTTTTGACATAACAAAATTTTGCCTTTTAGCAATGAGTAGGAAGTTTTGGTTTTGAAAGAGGGATAACTTCAGAATTCAAGTGGCAGCTGGCATAGATCTCTATCTAAACGGTATGCTGTCATTTAAAAACAAAACAAAACAAAACTTGTTTACATGTAAATTAATATGTTAAGATGGTTTTCATGTTCTATTTCTTTGAAACACAGTATCACTGCACTCTCTACATATACCAGACTTGCTTTCCTGGATCTTATAGAGATGTGCTTGTATCTGTTCCAAGTCTGGGATTAAATAAGTATGTGCCACTATGCCCAGCTAGATTTATAAATAGTAGTAGCATAATATGAGCTAATATTCATAATGCCTTTCTAAGGCAGCACTGTTGATATGTTAGAATGATCACAACTGTTATTGGCTACATTTTATCAATGAGAATGCTCAGGTGTTGAGACAAGAAATGGGTAAAAGGCCATTGACTTAATTCATATTTGGAGCTGGGTACTTTATACCTAGAAATGTAGTCTTTGTAGCCTAAAGGCAGAGAAATCCAAGACTGAGGTACCTGCAAGTCTGATGTATAATAAAGGCTCATTTCTCATAGATGTTATCATTTAAGGTAGAAGGGATGGAAAGGCAAGAGGCAGAAAGGGCAAACAACTCCACTGCATCTCTTTTATAATGGTGCCTTTCATAGGGCTCAACTGTTATGGTGACTTAATGCCACCCCCCAGGCCTCATCTTTTAATTATTACATTGGCAATCAGTCTCAACATATTACTTGTGCACAAGACACTTAGACTATGGTTGACATAAAGTGAAAAAAACATGAATGAACTCATTAGCTATTTACTCAGTTTTTATTGAGTCCTTCTTATAACATATATTTACATATATTATGTATATTTCAGAGGCCTGGGGAATACAGAGGTGAACCAAATCATTAAATTTTGTGTGTGTGTATGTGTGTTTGGGTTTTTTGTTTGTTTGGTTGGTTGGTTGTTTTTTCCTCAGTAGAGAGTCTGATTGACAGACACTGATGTACTGGCATTGGCAGATGGAAAGATCAAGAGGATTCCTGGGACAGGTCCATCTATTTGTGTGTCATTTCTCAATAAGAGAATAGTTGGAATCAAAGTTAATTCATTGGTTTCTATCTTGAATAACTAGGTCAAAGTTCAGAGGAGGGAGACAAGATGACCTAATTTTTTAATTCAATAACTTTTTGATGACTACAGAATATTCCAATGATGATATTGAGAACAAGCTAGATATATGTATTTGTGAAGTGAAAATGCATGAAAGGCAAAGATCAAAATAAAAATTTAATTAATACTGTGTGAATAAATGGACAAAGTAAGTTATAACAAACCACAGACAGAAACACACAGAGATTATCTATCATCTATCTATCTATCTACCTACCTACCTATTTATATATCATCTGTCTATACGTCTATCTATCTATCTATCTATCTATCTATCTATCTATCTATCTATTTTTGAGACAAGGTCTTACTCTGTAAGACCAGAGCTGACTGTCCTGGAACTTACTTTGTAGACCAGGATGACCTTGAACTCAAGAGACTAACCTGACTTTGTCTTCAGAGTTCTGGGATCAAACATGTGTGCCACCAGGCCCAGCTTATCTTTTTAAGTGTTTTTATGTGTGTGCAATTAACAAGCTCTAATACAAAACAATATAAGGATTAATCAAACGACAGATGTGAGAAACTTTGTAAAAGATGAATAGAGAGAACGAACTAGTCTTGAAATAGGAAGACATTCTTAAAAAGATAGTGCTCTAGGTCAACCTAGAGTTGACCTAGGAGACCATTCAGTGATGGGCATTTGAAAGAGAGGTGAGAAGTGAAGGCAAAGAGTACACTTTGCAACAGCCCCACATAAGCTTTTACTTAGTGAAAGAAAGGATATTGGAAAGAAGTTAGAATTATAATTGTATTTCTAAAGCTTATTAATGCATTAAAAAAATTCACCATCGAGCTGTGTATATTGGCACATGCTTTTAATCCCAGCACTCAGTAGGCAGAGATAGGAGGATTTCTCTAAGTTAGAGGCCAGCCTGTGCTTTAGGGTGAGTTCCAGGGCAGCCTGAGCTATGTAGTGAGACCTTGTCTTGGCGACAATTTAAAATGTTTTTCGTTACTATTTTTGAGTCACATCTTAAATCAAAAATCTTTTACTTTGAATTTTGCCTTTAATAAACCATTTCTGGGTTTGTATCTAATGATAATCCTGTTTGAGGAGACTGAATATAGGCCAGGAATGACTTCATGGTGAGGACCAATGAATGGAGTTCTCGAACTGATTATGAATGCATTTATTTTTCTCTTTGGTTCTATGCCAATTGCTTTGTCTCCTCCATTATTTTAAGGAAATAAATTATTTCTAAGGAGAGCTAATTATAACCTAGCATAAGAGGACACACAAAAGCAAGCATCTGGTTCTGTACCCCGGCCACGGTTTTGCAAGTGTGAAGTTTCCTGTTATATTTGCTTTCTTTATGTCTAGATCTCTTATTGCTAAAGTGGCTGTAAACAATTCCTGGGGATTATGTAGATTAATTGTTTCCGATTTTCACGGAAATAAAGCTTGAATGGACCAAGCAACAAAAGAACCATGCAGTTATGTAGTATTCAGAGCATGTTTATCCTGTGTCTCTCAGCAAGCAGATTCCCAGCTGATTGTATGAAGTCTCAGTAGGAACACTCAACATGGGTTAACACGACTAAGGACATTTCACTCTCTTTCAACAATTCATTCTGGTCTAAGTGGATCTGAAGAACTCTTCCAGATGAATTATCCCAGGGGCTCAGGAAGTAGAGTCATGAGTGTTGACTAACAACATGTCTTCAGTCTGGTGAGGCCACTTCTCTCACAAGTCACACAAAGTGGGCTTGTTACTTCCAAAGAGGTCTCAAGGAATAACAGGGACCTAGGATTCATGGTAAGGTGGTCCCTTAGGCTCTGGAAAATTGTCCAGGAAGGATGGCTCTTGTCTCTATGATCCTTACCTGAAGCACAGCTGAGGGACCTTAGCAATCAGCATACCTTGGGTTTTATATCTTGGGTGACACATGATATGCTGGACTTAATTGTGGATGGACACTCTATCTTTAGGGACTGAATCAGATCCGGGGAATGATCAGGCTGGTTCTTGTGGAGGGAGAGCATTGCTTTCTCAGCGCATTCTGTGCTTCAAGATCAAATGAGAACCTAGATGCAGGAGAGAGATGGGTAGGCTGTTATATATTTACTTCTGGGATGTAAGATCACATGGTACCAACGTGCATATTGCTTCATCTTAGAGAAATAGATTTTAAATCTAAGACTTTTTTCTTTTTTAACAAATAACATATAAAAGTTAAAACACGATAAAAGCAAATAGTTACCTCTTAGAAATAGGGAGAAAACTTAGTCTTTCCCCCCATTCTCTGTCTTATTGTTGATAGAAATACTTTATAATAAATAATCCACAGTGACCAGTTACACATTTGTTTTTCATTGGGTGGATGCTTTTTTAAATAACAAAAAAGGATTACATTTATTTCACAGAAATACTTTTGAAAATTACATAATTATTGGCGTGGGTAAATTACTTAGCTTCTTTAAATTCCAGTGTTCTCAAACTGTACAGTAATGATGTTTATTTCTTTTAAAAAGAAGTTTGATTGGGTTTAGAAATGTTCAAAACAAAATGTGCAATGTACCGACTGAAATATAGCAAAAGCCCTAAAAATTCAGACTATCACCAAAGCCTTCAATCTTTCTTGAATACCTGGTTGCTGTTCACACATAAGATTTGCTGTTGCACAAGACATATCACTCTGGGGTGGTTAATCAGACTTAGCTCATGAGTGTTGCTTAACCAGTGACTATATGCATGAACAGTTGGTGATAACTGTATGCATAACATGCCACAGAGTCTGATTGCATCAGCTTTTCCTTTTATCTTAAAAGATTGTTGATGGCCTCTGCTATGTTCATATTCTTCCTTTTCAATGTGCAAGATACAGCTTTCTTTGTTTTGTTCTTTCCAGACAGAGTCTCAAATCGCCTAGCTTGCTCTCAAACTTACTGCATAGCCAACATTGGCTTTGACCTTCTGTTCCTCCAACCTCTACCTCTCAGATGTTGTGATTACAGGTATATGAACCACCACTTTGGGCTTTACAACATAGGTCTGAGTAAACACTTAGGAAACAAACACATGCTGTGAATCTTGTTAAAGCCCAGGCCTACTAATTATTTCAGTGGGAAGGAGCCTGAAGGATCAAATTCTGAAGGTCGGTTATGAGGTAGAATGGAAGCCTCATGCCCTCTTTCTTATTTCAGATCTCAAACTGCCATCATTTAAAAATATGTATCCATTATAGCTAATAGGATTGGTTTATTTGAGACATGGTTATTATGTAGCCCTTACCAGTTTGCAGCAACCCACCCATGCCCAGGTGCCCTAGACTTCAATATCCTCCTGCCTTGGTCTCTTACATAGTGGGATTACAAGCCCATATCATATCCAGTGCCCTGTGAGAATTTCTATCTAGGATACTTGTTTGGGGACCAGGAAGGAAAATGGACCTGGGGCATAGGCTCATGGCTTGCCTTTTCAAGAAACTATAGGAAGAGAGGACTTGCTGATGGATGAGAAAAAGTTAAAGCTCCTGGCTGTCCTTGCTGGTCAGTCCCAGGCTTTGATCTCATTCTTTCTTTGCCTCTGGATCTCTAGAGTAATTAATTTGAATGGGCAAGGGCTTTCTTTAATTTTAAACTTATTCTGTTCTTGACTTTACATTTCAAGTGTGCATTGCCTGAGACCTATCCTGAGGGGTTAGATGATCATTTTCTTTTGTATGTTTGGCAATATATATCATTTCAATGAAGAAAAACAGTTTCATCCCTAGAGTTGTCTGGAAGTGTTCTGACTTCCTGTCATCCCACATTATCAGTTCACCCACCCTGTAATATAAATCTGCTTATACAACCAGATGGCTCCAGTACTCATGTGTCATAGAAATATACTGTTATGTTTATATGCCACAAAGCATCAACGAAACACAAAATATTTCCACTTAGTAAGATATTATACCTGAGACAGTAAACATGTCTCTGTCTTTTAAAGTGATTTTATAAATATAATTTCTCATCTTAACTATTTTTAAGTTTACAATTAGTGCCATGAAATACATATATAGTCGTGATCATTACCATATCAAACTAGGCCTTTAAAGGAGACATTTAAAATTATCAGTTTGAGAAACATATTGAAAAAAGATGTGTGCTGTTATCCTCAAGCATATACAGAAATATGCATTATCTTAGTAGTTATTTGACTTTTAATTTTTAATTATGGCTTTTAAAAATAGTATAAGAACATAGTGGAAGCAACCACCATTGCATGTAGAACCCAGGCAAAAATGGACAAGAGCCAGTATATCTCCTCCCATCTATGGAGAGAATATCATTATGTATTTTATGGTTGCATCACCTGTCAATTACGGCCTATGGCTTAGGCAGGAAATAGAAGGTGGGACATCCAGAAGGCACAAAGTATTCTGGGATAGAGCCAGGAACAGGAAGATTCACCTGGGAAGATGTAAGGAGATGAACATATTGTACCTTAGCCCAGGTAACCAGTCACGTGGCAGAATTTAGGTTAAGATAATTTAGTTATCTAAGTTAAGATCTAGTCAGAGAAGAGCCTAGCTATATGGTCAAGGTATTTGTAAATATATTTTGTGTTTGAGTCTTGTTTCTGAGAGTGTGGGGCTGGGAAGAAGAACTAGGACTAACTTTAACACCCATCCTCACCTCCTGTTTACTTTTTACACCTACATCAAGCTTCACCTCTCCTTGATAAACCCTCCTGTTAATCTTCAACTTCCCTGAATCTTGCTTGTTTAACTGGGCATTTATTTTGTTTTATACTTAGAACAAATCTCCCCAGAAAACTCGCTGCTTGATAAATTCTTATTCAGTTAACAGTAAAATATTTTTGTATGATTACATAAACTGCTAACTTCAGTGATGTGTTTTTATATTACATGTTTTCTGGGAGGTTAGGGTGAGGCAGGTAGTGTGAGCCACAGGGCTCATGTGATAAAATCAGAGGACAATTTTAGAGGAGCTGATTGACCATTTCCACTTTGTTTTGAGGTAGAGTCTGCCTCTGGATTACACACTTCAAAGGCTACCCCCAGTGATACACTTCCTCCAACAAGGCCAAGATTTAGCAATCCTTTCTAAAACCAGTTTCACCAACTAGAGACCAAACATTCAAGTAGGTGAACCGAAGGAGACCATTCTCATTCAAACCACTCCATTGAACCTCACAACAATTAGCCAGGGCCAAAAAGTGGGAGTGGGTGGGTAGGGGAATGGGGTGGGGGGGAGGGTATGGGGGGCCTTTGGGATAGCATTGGAAATGTAAATGAGGAAAATACCTAATAAAATATATAAAAAAGAAAAGAAAAAAGAATTTTCAGGCAAGTCTCAGCACCCACAATTTCAGTTCCAGGAGATACAACACTTTCACTCAGACACATGTGGAGGCAGAACACCGATGTAAATAAAATTCTTTTGTCATAACAAAAGAATGACATATAGAACATAGAAAAAAATTCTACAATTCTGCAATATTTGTTTTACAAACTTAGATTTTCCTATTTTCCTAGCTGCTAAAAAGTAAATTTGATATGAAGAATTTTTTTTCTTTTTTTAAAAAAAATATTCATTAGCATCCTCCAACTTTATTTGTAAACAAGATATGATGTAATGAAATTTAATCAAGTATAATCTGGAAGCTTCTGTGATGTTCATAATTTATCCCAGAAAGAAAAAAAAAAAAAACCAAAACCAATCAACAACAGTCTTTGAGTTCAAAGATAATCAAATCTGAGTCCTGACCGTCCCAGCGACCTGGGGGGATTTCGTGACGTGAGCAGATACAACAGCTGCCTTCTGATGTTGTAGATCCCTGGGAAGTGCAGCTGTAACAGACTCCACTTTACTTCTGGTGAAAATCTTATTAGCAAGGGAAACAAAGTACAGTACGGATGAATTCAGCAAACAAAACACCCATTAGAAAACAAGATTACGAAAGGGCTGAAATCAGTCCCATGGCAGCTATGTTTTTAAAACATCAAGCCTTTGATCCTCAGCCACAGAACTCCCTGGTTTCAGGATCATGGATGTTAAGCTACTAGCTCATGTTCTGTGCAGATGAAGTTTATTTGCAGGGCATATGTCACAGAGTTCCTCTGAGATTAAATGAGATAAGCAAGTATAGGTTGTCTGGCTTGGATAAGCATCTGTCCATGTTTGCCTTTGTCGGGGGAACTGATACTGTCCATTCAATTAAAGAAGAGATGGGGTTGTCAGCATATTGTTTTTTATTTCATAAATTCATCAAAAAAACCCCACAGGGTTTTATGGAAATGAAGTCTTGAAAAATTAAAATAAGCATTTGTCTGGGAGAAGGAAGTACATGTAATAGAAACAGGCAGGAACTCGGGAGCCCAAACCCAGCTCTGGGTTCCCTTTAGACTGAGTCCTAAATGCTAACAGGTTTTAGGGCCTTCCAGCCCTTGCCTCTCCATGCCAAGCACACTTCTCTTGGAGCTCACCTCTCCCTAGAACCAATGACAGAAAAGCAAGAAACATCTCTATCCCTTTTCTTCAGCTTTTCTTTCCCTTCAGGGTTTAATGATTTTTTTCTTTTAAAAACACTTTATTTCTATTTTATGTACATTGGTGTCTTGTCTGCATGTATGCCTGTTTGAGGGTTGTAGTCATCTCTCCAGTCCTAGCTTGATGACTTTTAGTTATAGGAAAACGAGCAAGACTAATATATTGAGGGAAAGCAAAAGTTCAGGTCAGAAGAATTTTTAGTAGTCACTCTGTGGATTTTGTTAAATTAGAAGTAGGATTCAATCTGCTTTCTTCAACGTTTATTTCTACCATCAGAAGGCCCCTGGGATGTTCTTTCCTGTTATTTTGGATTCCTTTATTCTAAAAGAATGCAGCTGTAGTAGGTTGGCCTAATGCAGCTTGTATTCAAATGCTAATTTGGATCCCCCAAACTGCACAGGAGGCCAAGGGAACCTGCTCCCAGTTAACTCTGATTGATAAATAAAGATGCCAACAGCCATTAGTTGAGGAGAAGAGACATGGGTGGGGTTTAGGTTTCCCTGGGCTAGAGACCATGAAGAGGAAGAGAGAGGGAAAGAGTGTGGCCATGGGACAGAGAAACAAGAGGAGTTGCTATGGCCTCTGGGTCAAGAAAACATAGTTCAGAGGGCTCCCTGGTTGGAGCTAAGAGCAATCCAGGTGAAGCCTAGTAAGTATTAACTTAGGTTATGGAAAGGAGGTAGATTCTAACAGCATGAAGGATAGGCAGTTGCCCAGCTATTCTGTGGCATAAGACACTTTTTATATAAAAAGGCTGTGTGCATGTCTTTCAACCAGGAACATAAATGGTCTAAGGCAGGAAGGAACCCCACTCTGGGATTTATTATTTTTTACGACATGCTGCAACCATTCTTTAAATCTCAAACTGAACAAAATCAAAAGCTCTCAATAGGTGTCCACACTGAGATAATGGACATATTAGAATTAAATATAAAATATTTTTAAATGGCTATTATACATACCCTTCAGTAGCAATAATACACAGGTATGGACAAATAAAATGACAATCTATGTAAAGTAACAGAGGTGTGTATGTGTGTGTGTGTGTGTGTGTTTGAATCAAATGCAAAAATCTACATGAAAAGAATACAAGAACCTAAATAAAAAACTCAATATGGTGGAGTATGCTTGACCCAGGGAGTGGTTCTATTAGTAGGTGTGGCTTTGGGGAAGTAGGTATGGCATTGCTAGAGAAAGTGTGTCACTGTGGGGATGGGCTTTAAGACTCTCATCCTAGCTGCTTGGAAGTCAGTCTTCTCTTGTTTTTGGAAAGAGATACAGAATTTTCAGCTTTTCCCTCATAATACTTGCCTGGACACTGCCATGCTTCTGCCTTGATGATAATGGACTAAACCTCTGAACCTGTAAGCCAGCCCCAATTAAATGTTGTCCTTTATAAGAGTTGCTTTGGTCATGGTGTCTGTTCACAGCAGTAAAACCCAAAACTAAGACACTCGGTTTCTAGTCTCAAAAATAGAAGTGAGCAAAGAAATCAATGAACATAAAGACAGAGTAATAGAAATAACATAGAAAGAATAACTAGGAAAAGACACAAAATGAGGAGGTCCACAGTGGTGGTTTACCAGCCTGTGGGACACATATCAGACATCCTTCATGTAGATATTTCTATCACAATGCACAATAGTAGCAAATTTACAGTAATGAAATAGCAACAATATAATTTTATGGTGTGTGTGACCACAGAATCAGGAACTACATTAAAAGTTTGCATCATTAGGAAGATTGAGAACCACTGCTTCACAGACATAAGGGAGGTAAGGGAAGAGATCTACCATTGTTATGAGTTGCAGTCATAGGACAGACAGAGAGGAAGACAGTGCTGATAAATTCTAAGACATGGTGGTTAAGAACATTTCAGATTTGCTTCCCTGAAAAAACACTGTAGATTCAAGGAGCTTAGTGGATCTGAAACAATGTAAGTTCAAACTCTGAAAGATAATGAAAGAAATCTTGAAGAGAGGGGAGAAAGAAGAAAAGAAAGAAAATGGGAGAAAAGGAGGAAGGAGGAGAGAGAAAAGGGGAGAGAGGATGATTACAAAGAGAGGGAGAGAGGGAAAGAGAGAGGGGAGAAAGAGAGAGAGAGGATACCTTTTTTACAGGAAAAAATTTCTTTTTTGTTTTTAATATATATGTTATATATTAAAATATATATTATTTAATATATATTAGAGACGAAATCCAAGGCCTTACACTTGCTACTCAAGTGAGTGTTTAGCCTTCACAGTACATCTTCAGCCCCATAGGACAAAAAATACAAATCAAATGAAAGATCTCTTTTCAGAAACCATGAAGCCAGAAGAAAATAGAATATTCCCAAGGGTCAAAAGACTACAACTATAAATGTGGTAAATTCTTCCTAAACAGAAGTGCTGTCAGATGAGAGACTATTTTTTTTCTTTTTCCAATTTTTTTATTAGATATTTTCTTCATTTACATTTCAAATGCTATCCTGAAAGTCCCCTTATACCCTCCATGCCCCCATCCCCTCCCCTCCCACTCCCACTTCTTGGCCCTCGTGTTCCCCTGTATTTCGGCATATAAAGTTTGCAAGACCAAGGGGCCTCTCTTCCCAATGATGGCCGACTACATATGCAGCTAGAGACATGAGCTCTAAGGGTACTGGTTAATTCATATTGTTGTTCCACCTATAAGGTTGCAGACTCCTTCAACTCCTTGGGTACGTTCTCTTGCTCCTCCATTGGGGGCCCTGTGTTCCATCCAATATCTGACTGTGAACATCCACTTCTGTGTTTGCCAGACACTGGCATAGCCTCACAAGAGACAGCAATATCAGGGTCCTTTCAGCAAAATCTTGCTGGCATATGCAATAGTGTTCACGTTTGGTGGCTGATTATTGGATGGATCCCTGAGTGCAGCAGTCTCTGGATGGTCCATCCTTTCGTCTCAGCTCCAAACTTTGGAAAGACTTTTTTTTTCTTATTTTTTTTTAAGATTTAATTATTATATACTGTAGCTGGCTTTAGAGGTACCAGATCTCATTATAGATAGTTGTGAGCCACCATGTGGTTTCTCGGATTTGAACTCTGGAGCTTTGGAACATCAGTCAGTGCTCTTAACCACTGAGCCATCTCACCAGCCCCAGATGACTGAGATTTAAGATGTAGTTAGCCACATATCTGCCCTTATGAAAGGTCAAAGAGAAAAATCAGGAAATGGAAAGAAAGTTATAAAGGACAGCACTGGAACATCACAAAAGGAGAAAGAACACAGGATCCAGAAATGCAGCCAGTGAGGGTAGTGGAGAAAAGGAACTCTAGATGAGGGACTAGTAGGCTATCAGGTACTATAAGGAATAAATAAGAAGAGTGGTTGTCTTAGTCAGGGTTTCTATTCCTGCACAAACATCATGACCAAGAAGCAAGTTGGGGAGGAAAGGGTTTATTCAGCTTACACTTCCATACTGCTGTTCATCACCAAGGAAGTCAGGACTGGAACTCAAGCAGGTCAGGAAGCAGGAGCTGATGCAGAGGCTATGGAGGGATGTTCTTTACTGGCTTGCTTCCCCTGGCTTACTCAGCCTGCTCTCTTATAGAACCAAGACTGCCAGCCCAGAGATGGCACCACCCACGAGGGGACCTCCCCCCTTCATCACTAGTTGAGATAATGCCTTGTAGCTGGATCTCATGGAGGCATTTCCCCAACTGAAGCTCCTTTCACTGTGATAACTACAGCTGTGTCAAGTTGACACAAAATTAGCCAGTACAGTGGTGGTGGAAGGATACCATACCAAGAGAGAGAGGAGGGAGGGTAACAATGGGTGTGTGTGTGTGTGTCCAACAACACTAAGGGTGTTTGAAAAAGCCATATGGAGTCACATTGCTTTTTGTTTACTTATCTTTACATACACAAGTATATACAAAAACCAACAATTTAAAAAAGGGCTCATGGAGTTGAAAGAGAAGAAGGAGGGGTATATCAGAACATTTGGAGGGAGGAAAGAGAAGAGAAGAATGGTAATTATAACCTCAAAAGGTAGAAGAAGTAACAAAAGTTTTTAATTAGACCTATTTAAATATATAAGTATACTCTATTACCATCTCTCTATCATCTATCTATGTTTATCATTTCTCTGTCTATTATCTGTCTGTCTGTCTGTCTGTCTATCTATCTCTATATATATATCTTTTTAAACTGCCACTTTACTAAATCACTGTGATGGTTTGTATATCCTTGGACCAGGGAGTGGCACCATCTGAAGGTGTGGCCTTGTTGGAATAGGTGTGACCTGGTTGGAATGGGTGTGTCACTGTGGGTGTGGGTATAAGATCCTCACCCTAGTTGCCTGGAAGTCAGTCTTCCACTAGCAGCCTTTGGATGAAGACATAGAACTCCCAGCTCCTCCTGCACCATGCCTGCCTGGATACTGCCATGCTCCCACCTTGGTGATAATGGACTGAACCTCTGAACCTGTAAGCCAGCCCCAATTAAATGTTGTTGTTTTTTTATAAGACTTGCCTTGGTCATGGTGTTTGTTCACAGCAGTAAAACCCTAACTAATACAATCACTATAATTTTTATGTTCTAAATATTTATCCTTATACTCACAGGTAAGTATAGCTCTCACTCACCTCCTCCAAAAAACTCTTTTTGTAGCAGATGGAGACAACTACAGATAGGTAAAGATGCAGAAGACAACTGACTATGACATATCAAACTCCTACACCAAAGACTCAGGGAACATTAAAGAAGAGGTATGGAAAGATTGTGAGAGCCAGAGAATGGGGTATGAGATTGTGTCTCCTGTATATGGCAGGGTAGCTGCCCCCAGGAATTTTCAGCAACATGTGTGCTTGAACAAGACCTTACAAATTATAGCATCAGTTGGCATGTCACTGTGGATGGAGAATTCTCATAGGCTTCAGCCCTAGAAGAGGAGATATAGGCAATTAATAACAGCTGAGAGAGGGAGAGAGAGAAAGAATCAGTTTTCTCCAGAAATGAGACCCTTGAACCCTGAATAGGCTTATCAAATCTTAGGGTGTCAGCCCCAACACATATGAGCAACACTAAATGATCAGCAGGATTTATATATGTCATATACATATATATATATGTTTTACATTTTAATATTTTATGTAGTATATATTTTGTAAAAATATTATATACAATGTTTAGCATATATTATATATTATATAACTCATAATGTATAGCATGGTCTAAAAATTATATGACATTACATATATTTTATGTATTATAATATACTATTTTAACTTAATGTATTTAATAGAATATATATTAAAGATATATGTCATAATTAAAAAGTAAAAGGCCATGAATTTGATAAGGAGGTAGTGGGACATAGGAAAAACTGTGGAGAAGGGAGGTGAATAATGATGTAAATACAGTACTCATATCAAATTTTCAAAAATACAAATTTAAAATGTTCTGAGTTTCTAAATTTAATTCTAGAAATGTTTAAATAAAGACAAGGAAAAGAAGATCTGATATCACATTTACTGAAACAAATAATAGGTAACAGCAACCCCAGTAGGTCTTCATATAATTATGTACATGAATGTATATAGTCACTAAAACATCTTTACAAAGTTCCACTAAAATGTATACCAAAACTTTTTACATGGGAACTTAAAACAGAATTCAAAAATATGTTCAACATGTTTGATTCAACTTTATGGCAAAAATAAAACAGAAAAAATAGAATTTTTAAAAAGGAAAAAAGAGGCTTATTTTAAAGTAAATATCAGTATTTTCACAAAATGTATATAACATATACACATTCTTTAATAAACTAAGATTATCAGAGTGGTTAAAATATATGGCCCAAGTATATTTCTATAAGAATCTCACTTCAAATAAAATTAATATTTTATTAAAATAATGGAAAAAGATATATCATGCAATAATTATCAATGAAAAATAATAAGGTTATATTGATATTAAATAAAGTAGACTCTTGAACAAAGGGAAAAAAAAAAAAGAAAAATACCTTAAAAGTTCTGCCTGTTCTTTCTAGGTCTGATATTCTTTATCTCTTGTACATATTTGTCATTGTGAGGAAAGTCTAAGAAAATGTTCAAAACATACATCATGCAAGGGATTGACAGCAATATAGATGAAAAACTCCAAAAACTCAATAAAAAGCCTATCAGCATCAGTAATACTTCCTACCTGCCCCACCATCAGCATCACCATCAGCTCCATCATCATCATCACCTGATTTCAAAGGAGATAATCAACTTAAATAGACCTTCTCAAAAGAAGATGTTTAGTTCACCAACAAACATATGTAAATAGTAAACATTTTTAAGCATCAGGGAAATGAATGTTTATCAAAACCTCAACACAATTGTGATTTTTATCTTTCTTCAGTAACAACTATGATCTCTAAAGTCATGAAAATTTACAGGTACCATCAAGGTTGTTTTATTGTTCTCTCCACAGAGAATAGTAAATACTTAAGGAGCTAGATAAGTTCAGTGTAAAGTTGCATGTAAATGCATGTATCATATATATCTCTGTTAATTCTTTGCCTTTTTGTGCAGAAGCTTTTCAGGTGTGTGTGTGCGCGTGTGTATTTGTGTAAATGTTTGTGCATGTGTAGGAACAGGTAAACCTTTGGTGGTGTTCCTCAGCTGGGATGGTTTGAAGATACTTGGCCCACAGGAAGTGTTCCTTTTAGGAGGTATTTCCTTGTTGGAGGTAGTGCATCACTGTGAGGGTGGGCTTTGAGGTTCTGTTCCTAAGCTTTGCTTGGGGCAGAAGATATCTTCCTCTAGGATGCCTGTGGAACAGTCTCCTCCTGTTTTCCATAGATCAAGTTGTAGAGCTCTTGACTCCTTCAGCACCAAGTCTGCTTGCATGATGCCATGCTTCCCACCACAATGGTGATGAACGGAACCTCTGAACCTATAAGCCAGACCCAATTAAATGTTGTCCTTTATAAGAGTTGCCTTGGTCATGGTGTCTCTTCACAGCAATAAAACCAAACCTAAGATATCATTCACTCACCATTTTTGAGGTGGGAATCACTCTGGTAATATTCTAGTTAAAAGTAATTCCAGTACTTTGTTTGATTTTGAGTTTTGTGATTCCCAGTCTTTGTCTATAAAGTCCTTGTCCATGTCAATATCTGGATGCTTTTCTGTTTTCTTCTAGTGGTCTCATGGCTTTAGAAGTTGTGTTTAAGTCTTATCCATCTTGAGTTGATCTTATCATTGGGAAGAGAGGGAATGCAGTTTCTTTTGCATGTGGCCACCAATTTCTCTAGAGTAGTCTCCTTACTGTGTCATTGCATTGCTGGCTGCCTTGTTTGAGATAGGTTTTGCTTTACATCTCAATCCTCTTCCCTTATCTTCCCAGCTGCTGGGACTACTGATCTGTGCCTATGCATCTGACTTCTTGTTTGAAACAACAAGCCTAATGGACTCTTTTATTTCCATGATTAAAGCTCATGCATTATGTGTGGTTGTTATATATCGTTTGCCATAGAAATTCTGTTGTGATAAAAAGCTAATGTGATTGATGCTTTAAGTTTAATTATTGCTGGGTGTGCTGGCAGGTTTTTTGTCAACTTGACACAGACCTAGACAAGTCTGCACAGAGGAAATCTTAATTGAAGAATTGCCTCCATCAGATTGGCCTGTGAGTACATCTGTGACTTATTTTCTTAATTGCTAATTGTTGTAAGAGGGCAGGTGGGCCTGACCTGCATAAGAAAACTAGCACAGTCATCTATTGGATGGAGCACAGGGTCCCCAATGAAGGAGCTAGAGAAAGTACCCAAAGATCTGAAGGGGTCTGCAGCCCTATAGCAGGAACAACAATATGAACTAACCAGTTCCCCCAGAGATCCCTGGGACTAAACCACCAATCAAAGAAAACACATGGTGGGACTCATGTCTCTAGCTGCATATGTAGCATAGGATGGCCTAGTTGGCTATCAATGGGAGGAGAGGCTCTTGGTCTTGCAAAGATTCTATGCCCCAGTATAGGGGAACGCCAGGGCCAGGAAGCTGGAGTAGGTGGGTTGGGGAGCAGGGGAGGGTATAGGGGATTTTCAGAGAGGGAACTAGGAAAGGGGATAGCATTTGAAATTTAAATGAAGAAAATATCTAATAAAAATGAAATAATAAACAGTTTTGGAGAATTAAAAAAAGCAAGCAAGCAAACAAGCAAGCAAGCAAGCAAGCAAAGTAGCTGAGGAAACCAGGAAAGCCAGCCAGCAATCAGTGATCCTCTGTTTTTCTTTCTGCCCCACGTTCCTGCCATTGAGTTTCTGCCTTGGTTGCCCCTAATTATAGACCTGCCAGCTAAGGAAATCCTATCCTCCCTAAGCTGTTTTGGTCATGGTATTCATCTCAGACCAACAGGAAGTGAGCCAGGACACAGGCTTCCCAGAGCAGCTGTCTTCTACTGTAAAACTATTGGACAGAGGTCATTATATTCCAAAATTCAGTTCATATGTTTGTAAGTTCAGAAATTCAGTGTTATGTATAGGTCCTCAAAATTGTCATGCTCACAGGAACTGGAGAGATGACTCAGAGTTTTAGGATGCTATTGCTCTGAGGAGACATGGGTTAAAAATCTCAGTGCCAAGTATGGGGTATCTTCTTATGAAAGTGAAAGTGGGACTGGTTGGGAAGAGGAAGGAAATGGTGGGTATGAAAAGGGGACAAGAGAAGGCTGTGGGACTGAACACCATCAAAGTTACATACATGTGTGACACATTTAAGAAGAATGCATAGAGCTAGAACGGAAAAGCAGTAGTCAGAATAGGGGTATGGATTTGATCAGAGACAATACATGCATGTATTGAATTCTCAAATAATAAGACTAATAAAAAGAAAAAAGATAAGTGAACGCATCTCTAAAATATAGAAAAATTAAGGATTGCAGTACTTCTTTCCATAGAATTTTTCTTACACTCAAATTTTAGTTTGTATTTTAAACTCACTAAATACATACAAAGCTCCTTCATGCTGAAGCCAACCATGCAGCCTATGTCTTCAGTAGTAGTTTCTACATTTGGATATAGATTTTCACACCTGATCACACACTTTTCCCAATTTCATAAATTAACTTAGTTTAGTGAGACCTACCATGTAATTTAGCTCCCCAGAAAAACCCAGCTTCATAGAGTTACACAAGTAATAAAAGTGATCCCATTAAAATAATGGAAAGTTAGTGGGACTCAGGATGTAGTTCTGTTGGTGGAATTGTCACCTAAATTAATGAAGCCTTGGATTCAGTCACCACGACCACATAACTGGGGCATAGTCATTCATGCTTGTAATTCTAGTTCTTAGGAGGTGGAGGCAGGGAGATCAGATGTTCATCCTTAGCTACCTATAGAGTTCAAGGCCAGTATGGAATACATGAGAAATTCTCTTAAAGTGCATTCCCATGCACACTATTTAAATCATTTCTTTATTTTCAAAATTTAAAATTTAAATGTCAAAGAATTTAATAAATGCCTTATAGTATCTTAAAGAGATCTACTTATTGGCTTATAGATTGATCCTAAAACAGCTACCTTATTGGGGAAGGGAAAAACAGGTTCTCTCCACAGAACGCTGCAAAAGCATATTAGTAATTCGTGTGACGAGCTGGCAGGTAAGTTGACTCAGTGTCCTGATTAAAATGACTAAAAAACTAAATTAAATTCATGTTTTAGATCCATCCTTGCTTGTCATTTTCCCAGTTTAGACTAGCTTCTAGCCTTTTAACTTTATGGCAATAGTATATCAGAGACTGTATATTCAGACTTAGTAAAATTAGTCATTTAATAGAGTCATAATGATTTTTCTCTTTTCTTCAGTGTGACCAGTCATTCTAACTCAATCTTAGACTGGTCTAATATTCAGTCCAATATTAGAGATTCCTATATTCTAAATTACCTAGCAAAGTTAATTCAGAACACATCCGCCAAGGTCACCAAAGGCTCATCTTGTCTTTACCTTATTTGTTCTAAATATTTTACAACCGATATTAAAGGTCAGTCTACAGTAGATCGCCACTGGCATCTAGTTACTTCTAATTCTTATGCATTGGTAAAATAAAAGGACCCACTGACTAACAAATGGAAAGAGTCCAGATCCGATTCTAATCTGGGGAAGGGGCTCGGTTTGTGTTTTTTCACGAGATGAAGATAGAGCTCAATGGCTGCCAGAGAGATTAATTAGTCAGATGAACACAGATTCTGAATCTTCTTATAAGTATCACCTTGAGGACTAAAATTCCTCTTTTGCTTAAAATTCAGCTAGAAACTAAAGCTGCCAGGAAAGCTGTTTTCCTGCTACTCTCTGAGCCAGCTCCCCGACTGGAGGCCTGAGACTAGCCTTAGCTTTACAATTTCATTTCAAGGACATTCCAGCACATGGCTTTCAGTCTGAGTTAAAATCTAGGTTTACCAAGAGGGCTAGAAAAGTAGAAATTTCAAATATTAATAGAGACTGGTTTTTATTTTGATAGACAGGCTTAGTCCCTTAGCTGGCCTCTGGCTTTTCACCCTTGCTGTTATTGCGAGGTCCCCTTAGTTCCTCAGGCTGTGAAAACGACAGGGATGAAGAAGATGACTTCCAGCTCCTATTTTAGCCACAAATCATGGTGTTACTAATGACATAATTCTTGTCTAGGCCTTGCTAAATCTAAGGTTGACAATTCTCCTTTAAGAGCTACACAGTACTCAGAACTGTACATACTGGCTCGTGATCATATGAATACAGTATGACTTCTGCTTGGTGCAGAAAACTACTACAAACGGAGGTCCAGCTTGACCAGTTCTGAGTCCCCTGTGCGTTATACCCGGTTTAAAATGGAGGTTGGTATCTAATTCCAGCTAAAAACCAAAAATATCTAAGGCTCTGCCTCCCCTCCCCAAAAGATACCAAGAGCCACAGGTGTGGGGTGTGATAACACCCACGAGAGGAATTGGGTCAATGTCCACCCAAGCCAAGGTTAAAAGCCCACTCATCTATGGATGAAAAAAATCATTTGATCATCTCAGTTAAGCGTGGCCTTTTTAAACTTAATTAATAGGGGGGAGAGAGGTTGGAGACTATACTGTTGGAAGGGCAAGCCCTTCACTGCCTCCCACCCTAAAAAAGCCAATTGGCCTTGTACTACGGAGCCGGTCGTTACCCCCTTCTCCCTGTTTCCCGCCTGTCATCCAAAATGTGGAGGAATATCAACTCAGTGTTATTCTTAATAGAGTACATTTCAAATTTGTTCAGTCAGGGTTCCAACGCCCTACTTAAAATTCAACTAGAAAGTTACCTATTCAGCACTAATTAACATTATAAAGTCAGAGCCTACTGCTCAGGGCTTTTCTGTTAGTTGTTTACTAGTATAGAAAGGACAGTCTTATCCAATACTGTTTACCATAAGAAAAGTTAGAAAATCCCAAGGAGGCAGGTTTTTCCTTTAGCCCTAAGAATTCAGACAGAACTATTGAACATAGATTAATTTTTTGCCTCAGGCCAGCTTTTTCTTTTTTATTTTTATTTTTATTAACAACAGGGAGGAGATGTAGTCTCCCCTCCCCCAGACTGAAACCTACTTGCTCAGGGGTGGAGCTTCCCGCTCAATCGTTCTGCCATGCCCACTGTTGGAACCTGCAGCTTTGCTGTTTGGAGCCATCGCGTGGTCACCCTGCTACTGGACCCCAAGATTATTTGGCGGGAATTGGGCCTCTCCCCCTTCCTTCATAATGGAGTGCCGAAATAGTAAAAATTAAACCTTGAGCAGAGACCTTTGTCTTGGTTCTTTCCTTATCTCGCACAGCCCAGCCCCTCTTCTCTTCCAGGTTTCCAAAATGCCTTTCCAGGATAGAACCCAGGTTGTGATCTACTGGCCAGACACAACAATATGGAACAAGCCATCAGGCAGTGGTCATTATTGTAGGAATTCTTCCTTTTAACTCTTTACCTGAACTATTTGTTTATCAGATTAAATATCAACATTTTATAATTCATCATTATATGTGAACTACAGGAACATGATTACTTCAGTTTGGTAGGACTTTGAGAATATGATTGATGTGATAAAGAGGGTAAGGGGGCAGCAGTTCTGTGTCCCTAATCATATTTCCTTCTCGTTCTGCCTTATTGACAAATTTGAAGCTCCATCTTAATTTAGAAACACATTAATTTAGCAATTTTACTTCCTAAAAATACCAGGCAGCCTTTTCTTTTCTAACCGGTCTACCATTTATTTTGGAACGGGTACACCTGAATTTACCTTTATTTCCTCAACTATTTTTTTAAAGAATATTTTTACTTCACATGACCCCTAACTATCTGCTTCATGGGCAATATGTGGAGCCAAGGGCTGCTAAATTCTGCAAAGCTTTGATTAGCATGTAGGTGTCTCAGTGACTAACTGTGACATTGTGGTTTACTCAGTCATAAAGAGATAAATGTGACCATCATTGAGAGATTTAAAGTAATAGTGGGCGATGTCCTCAAAGGAGTGAAATCACTGAGAGAAACAGGTGGCAAAAGGTCACAAAGGAGAATATGGTTAGCAGATAGCTCTAGTATAAATGGGGAATTTATTTTTATTGAATTATTTTTGAGAATTCCATATGCATATGCAATGAATTGTGACCAAAGCCTTAGCCTATTAGCTTCTTAACACCCTACCATTCCTGATGATTTTCTTCTTCTTCTAAGTCAATAATCATCTCTGTTTTCAGTTTGCTGTGATAAACACGATGACCAGAAATGACTTGGGGAGGAAAGGATTTGTTGGCTTACACTTAGACATCACACCCCACCTGCAGGAAGTCAGGACAGGAACTCAAGCCATAACCTGGAGGCAGGATCTGAAGCAGACAGCAAGGAGTCATATTTGTCACTGGCTTGCTCAGCCTGCTTTCTTCTACAATCCAGGATGACTTGTCCAAGGGTCTTCGGCATCCCTCATTGATCAAAAAATGCCCAAAGTCCCAAAGCCATGCCCACAGGCCAATCTGCAGTTCTTCTTTCCCAAGTGATTCTTGTGTTTCAAACTGATAAAACCCAAGCAGTACATCTTACTTTCTTATTCTCATTCTCTCTCTCTCTCTCTCTCTCTCTCTCTCTCTCTCTCTCTCTCTCTCTCTCTCTCGGTCTTGTCATATCTAGAACTTGGGATTTTACAGTTCCTTTCCCATCCCCAAGTTCTTTCAACCTTTCCACCCCTTCACCTGCAGCATTTTCTTGGCTTTGAAAAGGGGTGTTGATATGTAGATGCCATCTTCAGACTGAGCACTCAACAGTTCTCCTAACTTTTGCCAGCCACAAGTTTCTGCATTGACTGTCATCCACTGCATAAAGATGCTTCTCTGTCCAACTAGTTTATGCATTTAATCATAAGTATTTAGAAGGTGGGTTGAGTACATGTTCATTTAGTAGAATATCAGTAATATACCCCCTGAGGCCTATGACCTCTCTAGCCATAGATTTTTTTAACCAGGTTTACAATATCAAATATGTACTCCTTCCTGTGGAGAAGGCTTCAGATTCTCCCTCCCACTGGAAAAAATTGGGTTACTTCCCAAATAAGTGGAAAATTATAAAAATGATTTTTAAGCCCTAGCAAAAGATCTATATGCTCTAGAAAATGAGGAGAATTTAAAGTAGGGGGTTGGGAATAAGCAAAGTAAAGAAATCAGGAGCTAATATTGAATAGATATTTGCAAATACACACACACAATTATATAATTATAAGCATATAATATGTTCCCTTCTCTTCTGATATATATATATATATATATATATATATATATATATATGTGTATATATATATATGTGTGTGTGTGTGTATATATGTAACACTGTTCAGATTAAGCAGATTGTACTTAGGAGATATGTAAACTTGTATAGGGAGTCACAGGAATGAATGTTAAGAACGGATTTTAGAAAGTCCAGCATAATAGCACTTATTATGGATCTCTGTAAGCTCAGGGCCAGCTTGACCTACATAGTGGCTCCCAGGCCAGGAAAGGCTGCATAGTTTCCATAGTGGGACTCTGTCAAAACAAAAAGAAAACAAACAAAAACATTAGTCATGGAAGTTGAATCTGAGGTAGGCCTGGATTTCATGGAGAGCTTTGAAGACAGCTGACTGTATGTGCTGATATTTAGGAAGTGGAAATTAAGAGGATAAGAAGTTGGCTCTACATTTATCAAGTTGATTCATGAGCCATTGCACAAATGTCATGCACTGTGCTAAGATTCTTAATTAAGTGCAGTGACAAAGAACTGGCATGCTAAGAAGCTGATTTCTGGGATAACATCATCATTAACACCATCATCAACAACAACAAACCATCACTGGGAGGTGCTGGCACAGGTCTTTAATCCCAGTGCCCAGGAGGCAGAGGCAGGGAGATCTCTGTGAGTTCCAGGCCAGCCAAGGCTACACAGAGAAACAGTGTCTCCAAAAAACAAAAACACATTTTATTTTGTAGCATATACATATGTATATTTGTATATGAATAAATTGTTGCACTGTTTCAAGAGACTATATTGACCCATATAGTGTATAATAATATAAAAGTCAAAGTTAATATACAATGTGACTTTAATATTATTGTAAAACAGTATTTTTATACTCTATTTCAGTATCAAAATATTGGCAAAATCCATTAAATTAGTGGTTTTGAAATATCTTGGTCTCAGAAGCCTCTTGGCAGCCAGAGGAAGGACAGACCCCAAACCAAAAGTAAAGGAAAGTATGGTACCATGGTCCAAGACACAGAGCTGGGAAGCTCGGGAAGGTAACTAAACAGGAAAACTCCAGGATAAAAGGACAGCACTAGGAATCCCAGAGAGAAAAAAACCTTTAGATAAGACCAGAAAGCAAGTAAACAGTAAAGGCAGAAATACCTGGCCTTTAGATGGTGATGAACAGATAGGAAATTCTAGAATCCTGGTGTTTTATTGAGAGAAGGTACGCATAGAGGCTCATGGAATAAGGGCAAAAGTGGCTGTAAGTCAGCCACTAAGAGACCCAAGTTGTGTGTACAGTCAGTAAGAACTAAAACTCATAAGTACACTGGCAGGGGCTCAGTTTTCCTTAAGCATATTTTTTTCTTTTCTAGTCTCTGTTTTGAATCTCGTTATAAAAAGAAAGAAAGAAAGAAAGAAAGAAAGAAAGAAAGAAAGAAAGAAAGAAAGAAAGGAAGGAAGGAAGGAAGAAAGAAAGGAAGGAAGAAGGAAGAAAGAAAGAAAGGAAGGAAGAAAGGAGAAATGAAAAGAAAAAAATTCCTCTCACTTCCCTTATACACAGCTAAAATATTGCTCAGGATGAGGATGGATGTCTTGGGTATAGCGAGAAGAAGCAGAAGCTAAACAAGGAATACTGGTTTCACCTGGGTTGGTTATTTTAATTCTGCTCTGAGCATTCCTTAGGCAGCACTGATGAAGTTAGAGTAAATTTTCTCTACAATAATAACCAGGTGTTACATATTAGTTTCTTTATGAATCCACCAGATTTTTTTTTCTCAAGAGCCTAATTTCTCTAAGACTATATAATATAATGTCCAAGTTCAGCTGGGCAGAAACAAATAGAAATAAAGAATTTTCAAAGGTAAATGTCCCTGGTCACAACATAATCCTTATTTTGTCTCTAATGTAATGGAAGCACATCATTAATAGGTTGTCCCAGCCTCAGCCTCCGCCTCTTCGTGAAAACATGCAGCATTTGAATTTTTGAGTTTGATTCATTTTCCACTTGCTCTCCATCTCCATCCATTTTCTAGCAAATGCCCTGATTTACTGTCTTTTCTCTATTTCTCTATTTAAAAACATTTATTTATTTCTGCACATGCCATGATGCATGATCAGAGAACAAATCATGGGCGTTAGATTTCTTCTTCCAATTACATGGGTTGCAGGAATCCAGTTGGGACCTCCAAGCTTGGTTACAGTGCCTTAGCCATCTTTCCCTTCCCCAACAATGACATGATGTAATTCTTTAAAATCTACCACTGTTTTAAACACTTGGTGGTCTATTATAAATCTTTAAGAGATATATGTGGTGCAGAGTAGTTTTCAAATGTCTTATTTGCTCGCGGAGGGTTTCCTATACACTGTGTTTTGATCATATTTATCTCCCATCTCTTCCCTAATTTATTCTCCTTTCCTTACCCACCAACCCAACTAACTCTCTCTTCCTTTCTACCCCCTTCCCTCTACTTCTCTTTCTCTTATTATTCAAGACAAATTTGTGCTGCTTAAATATTCTTGGACATGTGTTCTTCCACTAGAGAGTGGTCAACTTGCCGGGTCTACACTCTGATAAAAACCTTTTCTTTCTTTCCCAGGAGGTAACAATACCTTTTTGCTCTCTCTGTTAAAATACATCCAGGAGCACTACCATTTAATGAAATATGCAGAAAGATGACATACTACATAAAGAGCTTTGTAAAAATTTAGTTTATAATAATATCAATTTAATGCTTTTTTTTTCTCTACAGAAAATATGCTATAAACAGCTAATATCTAACCTCTGCCTACATCTTTTGTTTTTATCAGGACAAGACATAAATGCTACTTTGATGCACATGCAAGTGAATGCTGACTTGATAGACTAAGAGATGCATTTTTAAAAAAATTTTAATTTTTTTATTACATATTTTCCTCAATTACATTTTCAAAGCTATCCCCAAAGTCCCCCATACCCTCCCCCCCACTTCCCTACCCGCACATTCCCATTTTTTTTTTTTTTTTTTTTTGGCCCTGGCATTCCCCTGTACTGAGGCATATAAAGTTTGTGTGTCCAATGGGCCTCTCTTTCCAGTGATGGCCGACTAGGCCATCTTTTGATACATATGCAGCTAGAGTCAAGAGCTCCAGGGTGCTGGTTAGTTCATAATGTTGTTCCACCTATAGGGTTGCAGATCCCTTTAGCTCCTTGGGTACTTTCTCTAGCTCCTCCATTGGGAGCCCTGTGATCCATCCACTAGCTGACTGTGAGCATCCATTTCTGTGTTTGCTAGGCCCCGGCATAGTCTCACAAGAGACAGCTATATCTGGGTCCTTTCAGCAAAATCTTGCTTGTGTATGCAATGGTGTCAGCGTTTGGAAGCTGATTATGGGATGGATCCCTGGATATGGCAGTCTCTAGATGGTCCATCCTTTCGTCACAGCTCCAAACTTTGTCTCTGTAACTCCTTCCATGGATGTTTTGTTCCCAATTCTAAGAAGGGGCACAGAGTCCACACTTTGGTCTTCATTCTTCTTGAGTTTCATGCGTTTAGCAAATTGTATCTTATATCTTGGGTATCCTAAGTTTTGGGCTAATATTCACTTATCAGTGAGTACATATTGTGTGAGTTCCTTTGTGATTGTGTTACCTCACTCAGGATGATGCCCTCCAAGTCCATCCATTTGCCTAGGAATTTCATAAATTCATTCTTTTTAATAGCTGAGTAGTACTCCATTGTGTAAATGTACCACAATTTCTGTATCCATTCCTCTGTTGAGGGACATCTGGGTTCTTTCCAGCTTCTGGCTATTATAAATAAGGCTGCTATGAACATAGTGGAGCATGCGTCCTTCTTACCAGTTGGAACATCTTCTGGATATATGCCCAGGAGAGGTATTGCGGGATCCTACTGTAGTACTATGTCCAGTTTTCTGAGGAACCGCTAGACTGGTTTCCAGAGTGGTTGTACAAGTTTGCAATGCCACCAACAATGGAGGAGTGTTCCTCTTTCTCCACATCCTCACCAGCATCTGCTGTCACCTGAATTTTTGATCTTAGCCATTCTGACTGGTGTGAGGTGGAATCTCAGGGTTGTTTTGATTTGCATTTCCCTGATGATTAAGGATGTTGAACATTTTTTTCAGGTGCTTCTCTGCCATTCGGTATTCCTCAGGTGAGAATTCTTTGTTCAGTTCTGAGCCCCATTTTTTAATGGGGCTATTTGATTTTCTGGAGTCCACGTTCTTGAGTTCTTTATATATATTGGATATTAGTCCCCTATCTGATTTAGGATAGGTAAAGATCCTTTCACAATCTGTTGGTGGTCTTTTTGTCTTATTGACAGTGTCTTTTGCCTTGCAGAAGCTTTGCAGTTTTAGGAGGTCCCATTTGTCGATTCTCGATCTTACAGCACAAGCCATTGCTGTTCTATTTAGGAATTTTTCCCCTGTGCCCATATCTTCAAGGCTTTTCCCCACTTTCTCCTCTATAAGTTTCAGTGTCTCTGGTTTTATGTGAAGTTCCTTGATCCACTTAGACTTGACCTTAGTACAAGGAGATAGGAATGGATCGATTCACATTCTTCTACATGATAACAACCAGTTGTGTCAGCACCATTTGTTGAAAATGCTGTCTTTCTTCCACTGGATGTTTTTAGCTCCCTTGTCAAAGATCAAGTGACCATAGGTGTGTAGGTGCATTTCTGGGTTTTCAATTCTATTCCATTGAAATACCTGTCTGTTGCTATACCAGTACCATGCAGTTTTTAATCACAATTGCTCTGCAGTAAAGCTTTAGGTCAGGCATGGTGATTCCACCAGAGGTTCTTTTATCCTTGAGAAGAGTTTTTGCTATCCTAGGTTTTTTGTTATTCCAGATGAATTTGCAGATTGCTCTTTCTAATTCGTTGAAGAACTGAGTTGGAATTTTGATGGGGATTGCATTGAATCTGTAGATTGCTTTTGGCAAGATAGCCATTTTTACAATGTTGATCCTGCCAATCCATGAGCATGGGAGATCTTTCCATCTTCTGAGATCTTCTTTAATTTCTTTCTTAAGAGACTTGAAGTTTTTATCATACAGATCTTTCACTTCCTTAGAGTCACGCCAAGATATTTTATATTATTTGTGACTATTGAGAAGGGTGTTGTTTCCCTAATTTCTTTCTCAGCCTGTTTATTCTTTGTGTAGAGAAAGGCCATTAACTTGCTTGAGTTAATTTTATATCCAGCTACTTCATTGAAGCAGTTTATCAGGATTAGGAGTTCTCTGGTGGAATTTTTAGTGTCACTTATATATACTATCATATCATCTGCAAAAAGTGATATTTTGACTTCATCTTTTCCAATTTGTATCCCCTTGATCTCCTTTTGTTGTCGAATTGCTCTGGCTAGGACTTCAAGTACAATGTTGAATAGGTATGGAGAGAGTGGACAGCCTTGTCTAGTCCCTGATGTTAGTGGGATTGCTTTAAGCTTCTCACCATTGACTTTGATGTTGGCTACTGGTTTGCTGTAGATTGCTTTTATCATGTTTAGGTATGGGCCTTAAATTCCTAATCTTTCCAAGACTTTTATCATGAATGGGTGTTGGATCTTGTCGAATGCTTTTTCCGCATCTAAGGAAATGATCATGTGGTTTTTGTCTTTGAGTTTGTTTATATACTGGATTACGTTGATGGACTTCCGTATATTGAACCATCCCTGCATCCCTGGAATAAAACCTACTTGGTCAGGATGGATGATTGCTTTAATGTGTTCTTGGATTAGGTTAGCCAGAATTTTATTGAGTATTTTTGCATCTATATTCATAAGGGAAATTGGTCTGAAGTTCTCTATCTTTGTTGGATCTTTCTGTGGTTTAGGTATCAGAGTAATTGTGGCTTCATTGAATGAGTTGGGTAGAGTTCCTTCTACTTCTATTTTGTGGAACAGTTTGTGCAGAACTGGAATAAGATCTTCTTTGAAGGTCTGGTAGAACTCTGCACTAAACCCATCTGGTCCTGGGCTTTTTTTGGTTGGGAGGCTATTAATGACTGCTTCTATTTCTTTAGGGGATATGGGACTGTTTAGATCGTTAACTTGATCCTGATTTCACTTTGGTACCTGGTATCTGTCTAGAAATTTGTCCATTTCATCCAGGTTTTCCTGTTTTGTTGAGTATAGCCTTTTGTAGAAGGATCTGATGGTGTTTTGGATTCTTCAGGATCTGTTGTTATGTCTCCCTTTTCATTTCTCATTTTGTTAATTAGGATGTTGTCCCTGTGCCCTCTAGTGAGTCTAGCTAAGGGTTTATCTATCTTGTTGATTTTCTCAAAGAACCAACTCCGCATTTGGTTAATTCTTTGAATAGTTCTTCTTGTTTCCACTTGGTTGATTTCACCCCTGAGTTTGATTATTTCCTGCTGTCTACTCCTCTTGGGTGAATTTTCTTCCTTTTTTTCTAGAGCTTTTAGATGTGTTGTCAAGCTGCTAGTGTGTGCTCTCTCCAGTTTCTTTTTGGAGGCACTCAGAGCTATGAGTTTTCCTCTTAGAAATGCTTTCATTGTGTCCCATAGGTTTGGGTACGTTGTGGCTTCATTTTCATTAAACTCTAAAAAGTCTTTAATTTCTTTCTTTATTCCAAGAGATGCATTTTCTATATGACCAGGAGTAAGGAAAGTCCAGGGAAGAGAGAGGTGGGAGAAGAGTAGTTAGGGGGGATATTAAGAGAGATCAAGAGGAAAAGACGAGGGAGGGAAGGAGGGAGGAAAGGGAAGAAAGAGAGAGAGACAGAGAGAGAAAGAGAGAGAGAGAGAGAGAGAGAGAGAGAGAGAGAGGCAGAGACAGAGACAGAGAAAACAAGCATGTTTGCCCAAGGAAGTCATCAATGACGGTACATAATAATAAGGAATTTCTGGTGGAGAGAAGTAGCAATAAGGATTAGTCTGGGATCCTTAGCAGACTGCTCCTCAGAACTGAATCATGCTACATGGATGTGTTAAATTATCATTAGAGAAAATAAAGGCCAGTGAAATCTAGGGAATTGTGGAAACCGAAAGGCGAAGGGGCAATCAAGTTCCATGTGTTCTTCTGTTCTAGTGTATGGAAAAATGGCACCTTTCCCTCCTTAAACTAGACAACTTCATCTGCAACAAAATAATAGACAGGATGACGCTGATACTGTAAGAAGGGAATGGGAAGCAAGAGAAACAGAGCATTTTTTAATAGCAAATCACCCTGAAGCTCAGAGAGGCGCAAGCCCTTCATGCAGTGGAGTATATCTGAGCATTAATCTAGGTTTATAAGTATAAGAAGCAATATGAGGGGAACTGAAACAGCTCAGCTAAGAGCAAACTGGAAAGACACGCTCATGTTTCTTGAAAATATTCCCGGCAATTCTTGTTTTTTCAATTTTGTGTTGTGTATAGTCTCCCCCAACCCACTCCTGTCTCTGATTCTCTGGAAGGACCTTACAGGAAATGATGCTTGCCACTAAGTCAAAATGGGGAGGATTTACTTTGTCCCCTCGATGTGTCCAGGAAATCCTGTATAGAAAAAAACCACAAGGTCCTTGAAAAAGAAAAGTATACCCTGCTTATGTTTTTTTAAACTTCTAACCTCAGAGAGCCAATAGAGACTCGTTCTAACTATCCCCACAACACACACACACACACACACACACACACACACACACACACACACATACACACACATTGCAGCATCAAGGTTTCTTTGCTTCGTTGTTCAGCTGCCTTCTTTGTCACTTGCTTAAAACCCAAGAAACCTAAGAAAGTTTCAGATGCAATTTTCTTCAGGTCTTCCTAAGTTGATCATCAATGGCCAACTATTCCTGTCTTTCAGGTTTTTAATCTCCTGACACCCTGCTAACATATTCAAGCTTCAGTTGAAGGCAGAAATGCTATAGGCTCTGTGACCTGTCTCCCAGATGACAGTGACTGTGCAGACCAGGAGGGGGATGTCACTTCACATTCCTCAGGTACTTAAACAGCTGCAGCTGCTGCCTTAAGGGAAAACCAGAGGTGTTGATCCTTCCTTCTTTCCACTGTGCTCCTGGGTCTGGAAGGAATGTACAGACTTGCTGCAGTTGCTCAGCAGGACTCTGGTATTTCATATCTGTCACAGAGCCAATTCCAATTTGGGCCATAATATAAAAACAATCCAAGTACTAGTCTCCATGTACTAAATTTTACCTGATGTTTCACACATTCTTGTCAGCAAATTCTATGAGCCTCATGATATAAATATGGAAAGTCCCCAGCATGGTGAGCGAAGGACGAGTCAGTTCTATAAATGGTAGTCTGATGGTACTTCTATTCTCTAATACATCTCAACCATTCATTTTCTCCCTGTAAAACAGTCTTCAGGCAAGATGGGGGCCATTTGTTGACAGAAATCTGGGTATGAAGAATTACAGACTTAAAGCAATTGCTCTAGTTTAGCTTATAAGATGGCACATTGCCACACTTCAGTGACACAGGACAGTGCCTTTTATATTATTTGTCTATTGTGGTTGCTGGGTTTTCAAGTGTGACTCCCTCTTAGTTCCCTTAGCTGTCCAGAGAAGGCAGATACTGTATCTTCCCAATCAAGTCTTTCCCTCTGTGTCTAGATGCATCCTGAAGTTTGTCCTTGATTTTTCTTTGCAAGTGTGAATGTGATTAAACTTGTAATTTCAGCACAGGGTTCAAGGGCTTAAAGGCTATATAATCCCTGTACTTTTGGTGGTGGGACAACCAGCCTAATCAACACTTTTGAGGTGTTTTGGAATTTCACAGAATTCTCTGATCAGTGAATATGGGCTTTCATTATGTAAAATCAGACACAGAAGGAACCGGTGTCCTAAGGTAGCAAGCTTCTATGTCTACTACGGTTGGGGACACAGGCATGCTGTTGAGATTTGAGTATTATAAGCCTTGCTCTTCCTGTCTTTTTAGCACACCAGACAGTGTATGGCATACAACAGGAACCTTATGCTATTTGTTAAAGGAAAGAATGGAAAAATAGAAAATTTATCTGGTACTTTCAGAAGGATCTTTTGTTGAAAGAGAATGTTATTATCTTGAGAAGACAAAGACAAAATTCTCAGTGAACTCTTCTAATAATTTCTTTACTTCTAATACTTTTCTTTACTGCATACATGAAGGTCTTAGTTTGCTGTTGATAAAATACTGACCAGAAGCAGCTTGGAGATAAAAGGTTTATTTTGCTTATACCTTCTACATCATAGTCCATTGTCTAGGGAAGACAGAACAGGAGCTTGAGGCAGGAACTAAAGCAGAAACCATAGAAGAAAACTGCTAACTGGCTTGTTTCCCATGGATTATTTAGTTTCCTTTCTTATACAGTCTAGGACCACATACCCAGGGGTGGCATAGCCCACACTGGGATAGGTACTCTCACATCAATCCCTAATTAAGAAAACACATGAGAACAGGCCAATTTGATGTCAAGAATTCCTAAATTGGGGTTCTCTCTTCCCAGGTAATTCTAGTGTATTTTAAGTTGAAAAAAATCTGACAAGCACAAATAAAGACACAATCTTTGTTTACACTCTACCTAGTACCTTTTAGTCTTTTGGGTCTCTAATATCAGAGACCTTGTAACATTCTTCAGTACATGATCTGGTGTGCCCTTTCCAGCAGTCAAAATGTATAAGCTCTCTGTATATTCTTTTCTTCTTCTTCTTCTTCTTCTTCTTCTTCTTCTTCTTCTTCTTCTTCTTCTTCTTCTTCTTCTTCTTCTTCTTCTTCTTCTTCCTCTTCCTCTTCCTCCTCCTCCTCCTTCTTCTTCCTCTTCCTCCTCCTCCTCCTTCTTCTTCTTTCTTTCTTTATTTTTTTGTTGTTGTTTGAGACAGGGTTTCTCTGCGTAGCCCTGGCTCTTCTGGAACTCTGTAGACCAGACTGGCCTCGAACTCAGAAATCCACATGCCTCTTCCTCCCAAGTGCTGGGATTAAAGGTGTGCGCCATCACTGCCCGGTGTCTCTGTATATTCTTTATTTTCAGTTTAGATATCCTTCAGTTAGAGCTCTGTTAATATTGTTATACTGAGTTATTAATTTTCAAAAAAGTTATTGTCAAAGACTGTTTTTGCTGAGTGTAAATAATAATTTGATATTTTATTAAATAATCATTAGAACATTCCAAAAGTCTTGTTTTTTTGAAGCAGTAAATTTATTTTATAAGGACATTGATGATTTTGTATCATAAAAGTATAGTCATTTTAACTTTCAAGCTTGAGTGTAATGTTCCTTTTTCTGGATTTTAGTTATACTTTCTATATTTTGAAGACCTAGTAATGTTCAAGAGAATCAATATAAAAACACTTAAATTCCTGCATTTTAAGGTTTTATTATTCTGTTGGAAATTGTCCAAAATAGTATCATTTTTATGATCATATGGGGTTGGTGTTTAGGAGGCTAAAATGAAAAATACATTTACCTTTTTCTTGAATATTCATAGATCTAGCAGTTGAAACACAGGAATCATAATAAAATGACACTATAATCAAGAAATGAGAAAGTTGCTTAAGGACAGAGAGGTGTGTGACAGAATTTTCCCTGTCCAATCACACTAAAAATATCAGGGCAGCAGGAGACCTGAAAAGGGAGGCAGAGCTCTGTTACAGAGACAGAGAGCATCTGGGGGGTGGGGGGAGATCAAGATGGAGGCAGTTGTGAACCATCCTGGCTTTAAACAGCCACAGGTAGGTATGATATCATAAGGTTAGAATAATTGGGATAAAGCTTTTATCATTATCAATTGGTTCTCAAATTATTGTATTGGCATCTTGTAAATTTAGAATTTGTTGATACATAAATCTTATTGGTTAATTATAAGCTTCTAGAGTTTGGATTATACTGGGTTAATGGATGTTGTGGTGGCTGACCCTGTGATGGACAGTTGTTGCATGGAGCTGGCAGCAATGATCCGCCAAAGGACTCTGGAGCTCTGGCCCAAAGAGACAGCTGAGTTGAGATCACTGGGCTGGAGCCATGTGGTCTGCTGGTTACCAGCAGTAGTTCAGGAAGCCTGCCGGTCCATTTTTTAATATTTTCCACAACAGAGGTGGGCTACAAGGATAGATACAGATGACTTCCCAAAGAATGAGAATTTTACCTAAGACGCAAAGAATGACAATGAGCATGTGAAGTAATAACAATGGATTCCATGTAGAAATTGTCATAAGTTCAGAATGACTAGAACCTTCAGTGAGGTTCCAGACAAGGTGACACTGAGGAGCTAATGGTTCATACAATGTCAATGTCTATTAAAGACTGATTCTGAAGGCCTGTGAGGTAAAACAATTAAATAGGCATTTTCAGAAGTGAGTTCTGGAAGTCATGTGGGTGACACCACATTGTATAAAGGTGGTACGCAAAGTCATCCTGCCTCTGCTATTTACTCACATTTTATTTCAGGCAAGTTATTAATATTCTTTTGGTTTTTCAAGACATGGTTTCTCTGTATAGCCCTGGCTGTCCTGGAATTCACTCTGTAGACCAGGCTGACTTTGAACATAGAAATCTGCCTGCCTCTGCCTCCCAAGTGCTGGGATTAAAGGCATGCACCACCACTGCCCAGCTATTAATATTCTTTATGTCCTAGTTTTTCCATTTGTAAATTGAGGATAATAAAAACACATACATCACAAAGTTAGTTTCAGGTTTAAATGGGTTGAACTATGGTATCATCCATATATGTGAGTTAAATATATGATATAAAGCAGCTTGGAGACAGAAGCCAGATGGGAGGATTCTGGGGCTAATGTGAGGTTAGAGCTAAGACTTCTTATTATCTTAGTAGACTCTAGTAATAGAGGGACATGTCTACACTCAAGTATATTGAAGTCTGAATTAAATGACAGTATTTCTCAAGACACAGGTGAGCTTGAAATCATGAGTAGGGTCAAACATAGATGAGACAGTGAGTATACCAACTATATCTTATGGTTGAAGACTGTGTTCATGAGGACTAGAATGACCAAGAGATAGAGGAATCTTGATTCAAGTTATGTACAGATGGTGAAAATCAGCCTTTTGTACAAAGCTGGGAGCCATGAAGCTGCTCCTAGGACCACAAAGAAAATGAGATAGAATCGTAACAGTAAAAGTCAGAAAACATGGGCTGACAAACCTATCCAGGTAGATGTGACAAGACTTTCTACATAAAAAGTACCTTCAAAAGACAGATAAGCAAACAGTTGTGAGTCAGTTCCATTTACTGCTTATCACTACAGATGAAGATATCTAAAGGTAATTATATGAACTCAAACTTTGCCAAACTCAACAACAACAACAAAAAAAACCCAAAAAGACAAAAAACACACAATTCAAATTTAGTGGCACAGGGAGAGTTAAAAAAAAAAAGATAGAAAAGATATGAGATAGCAGTTAAAAAGGAAGGAGTTTCCCATTAAGATCTCATAAAGTAGACCCTAGAACTATGAACGAATGAAAACCCCTGGAGTCAAAGACAACCATTATTTCATGATCAAAGGACCCACTTATCAGAAAGACAAAGGAAGCTCAACTGTGCAGACAGCAAATGATGTTTGTAAAGAAAAAAATAAAAGCCTGGAAAATTGATAGATATAAATGGAAATGGAAGTTGACAAACTCAAAATTAACCTACAAGTTGGGGGTTGGTTTAATGACTTAATCATAACACTAGGGTGTGGGCTGCTTGTATCTGTAATCCCAGTACTCAGGAGGTGAGGAAGGAGGTTGCTAAAGGTTCAAGGCCACAGCTTGAAGCCTCTTTGAGTAACATGGTGAACTCTAGACCAGCATGAGATGCAGCGTGAGACTCTGTCTCCAAAATTTAAAAAAAAAAAAAATTCTTAACTAAAACCCAAATTAAGTATACTTATAAAGGCTATAGAGGGCATGAACAGTACAAGCAGTCAACAATAGATCTAACTGATGTTCATGAGCACTCTACCCTTACAAAATTCACTTAAAGTTCACTCTATTTTGTTTTAAATTATGGGCTTGTGTGGGTGTGTGTGTGTGCATGTGAAGGTAGGTGTTTGTGGAAGCCAGAGGCCTTTTCAGAAGGTTGTAAGCTCCTTGATGTGAGTGATTGGAATCAAATGCAGGTCCTCTGTAACTTCAATGTATAGTCTTAACTGCTGAGCCATCTCTCCATCTCTAGAGGGGAAAAATGTAAAAAGTGTAGCCAAGTCAATAAGGTGATTACTGCACAAGCACCTCACTCCCAGTACCATATAAAAAACCAGGTACTTGTGTGGGTGTGAGTACTTGTAATCTCAATCCTGGGGAGGTAGAGACAGGTGGAACCCTGGGGTTTACTGGCTAATCAGTCTTGCCTAATTGGTAATACTCAGGTACAAACAAGAGTCTGTCTCCAAAAACAAGGTGGACAAGTTTCTGAGGAATGACACCAGGTTGAATTCTGATCTCCATGTGCACTACAAAAGTGCATGTACAGTTGCACAACACACTCCTTTTCTCTCAAAAAAGTAACCTACATATTCTTATGCTGGGCCACAGAATAAGAATAACAATGAAATGAAAACATACAAAGGGCAACATTTGGTCATAATGTATCCAAACTAAAAATTAATAGCAGGAAATAACAGGAACATTTCAAACACACGAAGAGAGCACTCCACTATTAAATTTTCATGAGTCAAGAACTGAATAAAAAGGAAAACCTGAGTTGGGAATGTAGATCAATGTGGAGTGAGGTAGAAAAAGCATATAGTAAACAGTCTGAGATAACTGCTAAAGAATCCACTAATAAAACCTTACGGAGGTAATAGTTTCAGAAGGTGTGGTGGTTTGAATATGCTTGGCCCAGGGATTGGCACTGTTAGGAGGTGTGGCCTTGTTGGAGGAAATGTGTGACTATGGAAGTGGGCTTTGAGACACTCCTCCTAGCTGCCTGGAGACAGTCTGTTCCTGGCTTCCTTTGGGTGAAGAAGGAACTCTGAGCTCCTTCAGTACAATGCTTACCTGGATGCCACCATGCTTCTCCCCGTGATGATAATGGACTGAACCTTAGAACCTGTAAGCCACCTTCAATTAAATGTTATCCTTTATAAGAGTTGCCTTGATCCTGAGCTCTCTTTACAGCAATGGAAACCCTAAGACATAAAGACCAACAGTTTTAAAATACAAGAACAAGACACTAGTCAATAGTATTTTAGCCAGTTAATAAGAAAAATAAAGAAACAGAAATTAAAAACATAACAAATACAAAACCTCACTATATACCTACTGAGACATACATAGCATCCATATGCTGAAAACCTTCTTTAGCGCTGAGAAAAAAACCCAAAAGTTTAAATGACATATCCTGTTTCAGGCTACAAGTCACATCAAGAATCTAGCTTTTCTCCAGATTGGTATGTAGATTAAGTAGAATTTTATTCAAATTCCTAACAACATTAATTTAGATATACACAAATCTATTTTAAAATATTCTTCAGCCAGGCATGGTGGCACAAGCCCTTAATTCCAATTCTCAGTAGGCAGAAGTAGGCAGATCTCTGTAAGTTGGTCTACATAAGGAATTCCAAGTCAGTGGGGGCTACATAGTATGATGCTGACCAATAAATAAGTGGACAAAATCAAAATTAAATAAATCAATTAAAAAAAACTAATGCATTAAAAAATTTCAGGTGTTTGAACCCTACTACAAAAAAGTAACTATTTGAACAAATTTAATGCAGACAAAAGGAGATGAGGGGGCTGACGAGATGGCTTGGTGGTTATGAGCACTTAAAGCTTTTGTAGAGAACCCAGGCTTGGTTCCCAGCTTACTTGCTGTCTCCTGTGATTCCAGTTCTAGGGGAACTGATGCCTTCTGAATCCCTCGGGAACCTACACCTACCACAATGTGGTGCACATAAACTTGTGTAAGCGCACGTACATGCACGTAACAAATTAATCAATCATTGAAACAAAGAGACAAGATTTGAGAAGTAAAGGGTAGCAAGGGTAAAGGCTGAGAATTCTGGCTTTGTGGTCACATGCATCATCTGTTAATCACTAGCTGTGGGGTTTTGAGATAACTAAGGCATCTCTCCATGCCTTTATGGTTAAAAGGAGGGCAATGAAAGCTTGAAGGATGTGTTGCAATAGGTGTAAAGGCTGAACGAATTCTGACATAAGACACACGATGCCTGGAAGTGGTTAAAAAGAAGTGCTAGGGTTCAGGAAATTTTGATTTTCTCTTGGTGCTCTCAATTTATAACAAACTATTAACTCTATTACTGAGAATGCATTGATTTGGAAATCTTCTAGTTAAGAACAAAACTGCTGTCATTTAGCAGTGGTGTTGGAGCTGTTCTGCAGGCACTTACACTCACCTATTAGCCTGCTCAGCCACATGGAACCACAGTAGAACTCTTTTTTTTCTCTCTCTCTCCAAAAATTTTTAAAAAAAATTCTTCTTATATCACAGACACTCTTCCTCCCAGTTCCATCCTTTCAAACCTCTCCCTCATTCCCTCCATTTCCTCCTCCCCTTCTCCTCAAAGAATGGAACCCCCTTGGCTACCACTTCATACTGAGACATCTAGTTCAAGCAAGACTAGGCTCACTAAGGCCCAACCAGGCTGTCTAGGTAGAGAGAAGGGGATCCATTGGCAGGGAATGGAGATGAGACAGGCCCACTCCACTTGTTAGGGGACTCACATGAAGACCAGGCTGAACATTTGCTACACATGTAGGAGACCTAGGTCCTGCTCATGCCTGCTCTTTGGTTGCCCAGGCTCTGTAAGCCCCTGTAGGCCTTCCCTGATTAGTTGACTCGAGTTTTTCTTGTGGTGTTCTTGATTTCTCTGGCTTGGTCAGTTTTATTGCCCACACAGTAAAATTCTTTTTTTTTTTTAAGATTTATTTATTTATTATATGTAAGTACACTGTAGCTGTCTTCAGACACTCCAGAAGAGGGCGCCAGGTCTCGTTGCAGATGGTTGTGAGCCACCATGTGGTTGCTGGGATTTGAACTCTGGACCTTTGGAGGAGCAGTCGGGTGCTCTTACCCACTGAGCCATCTCACCAGCCCCTAAAATTCTTATAGATTCTGAGTTGAGTAAGAAAAATTCTCTTTTAGGAGCTCCACAGTGAGGGAGAGGCATTAAAAATACCCAGTTATCTATCTTTCTTTCCTTCTTTCTTCCTTCCTTCCTTTCTTTCTTTCTTTCTTTCTTTCTTTCTTTCTTTCTTTCTTTCTTTCTTTCTTTCTTTCTTTCTTTCTTTCTTTCTTTCTTTCTTCCTTCCTTCCTTCCTTCCTTCCTTCCTTCCTTCCTTCCTTCCTTCCTTCCTTCCTTCCTTCCTTTCTTTCTTTCTTTCTTTCTTTCTTTCTTTCTTTCTTTCTTCTCTCTCTCTCTCTCTCTCTCTCTCTCTCTCTCTCTCTCAATTGGATATTTTCTTTATTTACATTTCAAATGATTTTCCTTTCCAGGTCTCCCCTTCAGCAACACCCTCTCACTTCCTCTCCCCCTGCCTCTATGAGGATGCTCCCCCCCCCCCCCCCAGCCACTCCTGTCTTCCTGCCCTGGCAATCCCCTACACTGTGGTATCAAACACGCACAGGCCCAAAGGCCTCTTCTCCCACTGATGTCCGACAAGTTCATCCTCTGCTACATATGTGGCCAGTGCCATGGGTTTCTCCATGTGTTTTCTTTGGTTGGTGGTCCAGTACCCGGGAGCTGGGGGGGGGGGGTCCTGGCCTGTTGACATTGTTGCTCCCTCCATGGGACTGCAAACCCCCTCAGCTCCTTCAGTCCCTTTTGCAACTCCTTCATCGGGGACACCTGTGCTCAGTCCAATGGTTGGCTGTGAGCATCCATCTCTGTATTTGTCAGGCTCTGGCACAGCCTTCCAGGAGACAACCATATCAGGTTTCCATCAGCAAGCACTTCCCAGTATTCATAATAGTGTCTGGGTTTGGTGGCTGTATATGGGATGGATCCCCAGGTGGGGCAGTTTCTGAATGGTCTTTCTTTCAGTCTCTGCTCTACACTTTGTTTCCATATTTCCTCCTGTGAGTATTTTGTTCACCCTTCTAAGAAGCACTGAAACATCCACATTTTGGTCTTCCTCCTTCTGAGGCTTCATATGGTCTGTGAATTGAATCTTGGGAATTCTGAACTTTTGGGCTACTATTCACTTATCAGTGAGTACATACTGTGTGTGTTCTTTTGTGACTGAGTTACCTCACTCAGGATGATATTTTCAAGTTCCATCCATTTGCCTGTGAATTTCATGAAGTCATTGTTTTTAATAGCTGAGTAGTATTCCATTGTGTAAATGTACCACATTTTCTGTATCCATTCATTTTTTGAGGAACATCTGGGTTGTTTCTAGTTCCTGGCTATTATAAATATGGCTGCTATGAACATAGTAGAGTATGTGTCCTTATTACTTGTTGGAACATCTTCTGGGTATATATACCCAGGAGTGGTATAGCTGGGTCCTCGGGTAGTACTATGTCCAATTTTCTAAAGAACCAGACTGATTTCCAGAGTGGTTGCACCAGCCTGCCATCCTACCGGCAATGGAGGAGCGTTCTTTCTCCACATCCTCACCAGCATCTGCTGTCACCTGAGTTTTTGATCTTAGCCATTTTGAGTGGTGTGAGATAGAATCTTAGGGTCGTTTTGATTTGCATTTCCCTGATGACTAAGGATGCTGAACATTTCTTTAGGAACTTCTCAGCCATTCTCAGTTTCCTCAGTTGAGAATTCTCTTTTTAGCTCTGTTCCCTGTGGAGAGCTTTGGAGGCCACTGGGCTGTAATCTAACTTTGGCCAAGGACAAGGAAATGGGCTTCAGGCGGGATTCCTATCTGACATTAGGCCACGACAAGGAAGTAAGCTCAGGCAGGAATCTAATTATAGGCTAGAACAGGGAAGTAAGTTCATGCAGAAATCTTAATTAAAAAAGAAGTAGGTTTCAGGCAAGAATCTGATTCTGGGCTTGGACAAGGAAGTAGGCTCAGATATTTAGATCATCCTGACAAGCCCTTAGGAACAGCATCACAGGAGTGATCACAGGACTTTGCTTATTGCCTTGCTTGTTCCTTGAGTATTTGTGTTTATTGCCCTTATTACTTCCATGGAATTAAAATGGTATAAAAGCAGATTGGGACAAAACAAACCTGCCTCAGCCTCAGAATGGGCTGGGGTCATGCTACAATGTTGTCTGTCTTTGTTCTTTTTAATCTCCACTCTTGCACTGGAGAACCTGTTGACTGACTGAGCTGGCTTGGTAAGTTCCCCATTTTTTTAAATAGGGATATTTGGTTCTCTGAAGTGAGTGCATACCATGTCTACCAATAGGTCTGTTTTCTTTATCCAGCATGAGCAGGAATGAAGGTTCCTGACTCAGAATTTAGACAGCCAACTCTTCAGAATGGAGAATTCCATTCACAGATGATGGTGGCGCAATGTACCACATTTTCTGTATCCAATTCTCTGTTAAAGGGCATCTGGATTCTTTCTTTCCAACTCCCGGCTATTATAAATAAGACTGCTATGAACATAGTGGATTATGTGTCCTTGTTTACACATTGAAGCATCTTCTGGGTGTATTTCCAGGAGTGGTACAGCTGGTGCTCAGATAGTACTATGTCCAATTTTCTGAGGAACTGCCAAACTGATTTCCAGAGTGGTTGTGCCTGCTTGCAATCCCACCAGCAATGGAAGGGTGTTCCCCCTTCTCTCTCTCCATCCTCGCCAGCATCTTCTGTCACCTGAGTTTTTGAGTTTAGCCATTCTGACTGGTGTGAGGTGGAATCTCAGGGTTGTTTTGATTTGCATTTCCCTGATGACTAAGGACATTGAACATTTCTCTAGGTGCTTCTTGGCCATTCGATATTCCAAAGTTGAAAATTCTTTATTTAGCTCTGTGACCCATTTTTAAATAGGGTTATTTGGTTCTCTGGAGTCTAACTTCTTGTGTTCTTTGTATATATTGGATATTAGCCCTCTATCAGATGTAGGATTGGTAAAGATCTTTCCCCGGTCTGTTGGTTGCCATTTTGTCTTATTGACAGTGTCCTTTGGCTTACAGAAGTTTTGCAGTTTTATGAGGTCCAATTTGTTTATTCTTGATCTTACAGCATAAGCCATTGGTGTTCTGTTCAGGAATTTTCCCTCTGTGCCCATGTGTTCGAGTCTCTTCCCCACTTTCTCTATAAGTTTCAATGTATCTGGTTTTATGTGGAGGTCCTTGATCCACTTGGACTTGAGTTTAGTACAAGGAGATAAGAGTGGGTTAATTTGCATTTTCTATGCTCTGACCACCAGTTGAACTAGCACCATTTGTTAAAAATGCTGTCTTTTTTTCCACTGGATGGTTTTAGCTCCTTTGTGAAAGATCAAGAGACTATATGTATGTGGGTTCATCTTTGAGTCTTCAATTCTATTCCATTGACCTTCCTGCCTAGCTCTGTACCAATACCATGCAGTTTTTTGTTTGTTTGTTTGTTTTGTTGTTTTTTGTTTTTAATCACTATTGCTCTGTAATACAGCTTGAGGTCAGGGATGGTCATTCCCCCAGAAGTTCTTTTATTGTTGAGAATAGTTTATTCTATCATAGGTTTTTTTGTTATTCCAAATGTATTTGCACATTGCTCTTTCTAACTCTATGAAGAATTGATTTGGAATTTTGATGGGGATAGAAATGAATCTGTAGATTGCTTTTGGCAAGATGGTCCTTTTTACTATGTTAATCTTGCCAATCCATGAGCTTGGGAAATCTTTCCATTTTCTGAGATCTTCTTTGATTTCATTCTTCAGAGACTTGAAATTCTTGTCATACAGATCTTTCACTTGCTTGTTTAGAGTCAAACCAAGGTATATAACATTATTTGTGACTATTGTGAAGGGTGGGTTTCCCTAATTTCTTTCTCAGTCTATTTATCCTTTGAGTATTGGAAGGCTACTGATTTGTTTGAGTTAATTTTATACCCAGCCACTTTGCTGAAGTTGTTTATCAGCTGTAGGAGTTCTCTGGTGGAATTTTGGGGGTCACTTAAGTATATGATCATATCATCTGCAAATAGTGATATTTTTACTTCTTCCTTTTTAATTTGTTTCACTTTGACCTCCTTTTGTTGTCTGATTGCCCTAGCTAGAACTTCAAGTACTATATTGAATAGATAGGGAGAGAGAGGGCAGCCTTGTCTAGTCCCTGATTTTTGTGGGATTGCTTCAAGTTTCTTTCCATTCAGTTTGATGTTGGCTACTGGTTTGTTGTATATTGATTTTACTTTGTTTAGGTATGAGCCTTGAATTCCTGATCTTTCCAAGACTTTTAACATGAAGAGATGTTAAATTTTGTCAAATGCTTTCTCAGCATCTACTGAAATCATCTTGCTACTTTTTTCCTTTGAGTTTGTTTATGTAGAGGATTACATTGATAGATTTCCAAACATCGAACCATCCCTGCATCCCTGAGATGAAACCTACTTGATAGTGGCGGATAATCATTTTGATGTGTTCTTGGATTTGGTTTGCAAGAATTTTATTGAATATTTTTGCATTGATATTCATAAGTGAAATTGGTCTGAAATTTTCATTCTTTGTTAGGACTTTCTGAGGTTTTGGTATTAGTGGAACTGTGGCTTCATAGAACAAATTGGGCAGTGTTCCTTCTGTTTCTATTTTGTGGAATAGTTTGAAGAGTATTGGTACTAGGTCTACTTTGAAAGTCTTATAGAATTCTGCACTAAACCCATTTTGTCATGAGCTTTTCTTGGTTGGGAGAAATTTAATTACTGCTTCTATTTCTTTAGGGATTGTGGGACTTTTTAGATGGTTTATCTGATCCTGATTTAACTTTGGTATTTGGTATCTGTCTAGAAAATTGTCCATTTCATCCAGATTTTCCAATTTTTTGAGTAAAGGTTTTGTAGTAGGATCTGATGATTTTCTGAATTTCTGCAGTTTCTGTTGTTATATCTCACTTTCCATTTCTGATTTTGTTTATTTGGATACTGTCTCTGTGATCTCTGGCCAGTCTGGCTAACCAGAGTTCCTCAAAGAACCAGTTCCTGGTTTTCTTGATTCTTTGTATAGTTCTTTGTGTTTCTACTTGGCTAATTTCAGCCCTCAGTTTGATTATTTCCTGCTGTCTACTCCTCTTGAGTATATTTGTTTCTTTTTTTCTAGAGGTTTCAGGTGTTTTGTTAAGCTGCTAGTATATGCTCTCTCCAGTTTCTTTTGGAGGCACTCACCACTGATTTCATTGTATTCCTTAACTTTGGTTATGTTGTACCTTCATTTTTATTAAATTCTAAAAAGTCTTTAATTTTTTTCTTTATTTCTTCCTTGACCAAGTTACCATTGGGTAGATCATTGTTCTGCTTCCATCCTTAATAGGGCTGGACTTGTGGAAAGATATTGTGTAAATTTGGTTTTGTCATGGAATATCTTGGTTTCTCCATGTATGGTAACTGAGAGTTTTGTTGGGTATATTAGTCTGGGCTGGCATTTATGTTCTACTAGGGCCTGTGTGAGATCTGCCCTGTATTTTCTAGATTTCATTAGTCTCTGGTGAGAAGTCTGGTATAATTCTTATAGATCTGTCTTCATAAGTTATTTGACCTTTCCACCTTACTTCTTTTAATATATATATATATTTTATTTTGTACATTTGATGTTTTGACTATTATGGGACAGGAGGAATTGCTTTTCTGGTCCAGTCTATTTGGAGTTCTGTAGGCTTCTTGTATATTTATGTGCAACTCTTTGTTTAGGTTAGGAAAGTGTTCTATAATTTTGCTGAAGATATTTACTGGTCTTTTAAATTGGGAATCTTCACTCCCTATACCTATTATTCTTAGGTTTCAACTTCTCATTTTGTTCTGCATTTCCTGGATGTTTTGGGTTAAGAGCTTTTTGTATTTCACATTTTCTTTGACTGTTGTGTCAATGTTTTCTATGGTATTTTCTGCCCCTGAGATTCTCTCTTTTATCTCTTATATTCTGTTAGTGATGCTTGCATCTATGACTTCTGATCTCTTTCCTAGGTTTTCTATTTCCACTGTTGTCTCCCTTTGTGTTTTCTTTATTGCTTCTACATTCCTTCACCTGTTTGATTGTGTTTTCCTGTAATTCTTTAAGGGATTTTTTTAGTTTCCTTGTTAAGGGAGTTTAGCTGTTTATCTGTGTTTTCCTGTATTTCTTTAAGGGAATTATGTCCTTAAAGTCCTTTAGCCTCATCATGAGATGTGATTTTAAATCAAAGTCTTGCTTTTCTGGTGTTTTGGTGTATCCAGGACTCGCTGGGGTGGGATAACTAGGTTCTAATGATGCCATGTAGCCTTGGTTTCTGTTGCTTATGTTCTTGCCCTTGCCTCTAACCATCTGGTTATCTCTGGTGTTAGCTAGTCTTGCTGTCTCTGACTGTGGCTTGTTCCTCCTGGAAGCCTGTGTGTGAGTACTCCTGGGAGTCCAGTTCTCTCTGGGAGGAATTTGGGTTTGTAGCACTGTGGCACAGGATCAACTCTGGGTGCAGACGGAAACTTCAAGGCTCCTGACCCAGGCTGCTCCTTGGTTCCTGTGTCCTGATGGTTCTGGGTGGTTCTCTCTTGGGCCAGGAATTTGAACAGAAGTGGTCATAGTACCTGCACTCACATGCTAGTCCACACTCCTGGGATGCTAGCTCTCTCCTGGAGTTATTTAGGTAGGGAGCACTATCCCTCAGTATCAGCTTTGCTATGTTTGCTTTCTTATAGGAAATATGATAAAGATTTATTATTGATGAGGGGTTAAGTTCTCTTCTTTTTATGCTTTAGTTCATCTTATTGACTAAATTGCTCATACCTTAAACTACTATTTCCTCCTCTTTCTCTTCCTCCTCCTCTTCCTGCTCTTCTCCTTCTCTTCCTCTCTCTTCCTCCTATTCCTCTTCTTCCTTTTCCTTCTCCTCTTGTTCCTCCTCCTCCTCCTCTTCTGTAGATTGTAACTTTTTCATATAAGTCATGAGATGGTTTGCATAACATTTGGTTGAACTTTGAAAAATTACCAATGTGTCTATTTTGATGTCTAAACTGATAAAATCACAGATAGATAAGATCTGTGTAAGCATATGTGAAATTGCAAATAGGTAAAATAGATATGGTTATGATTATCAGAAAAAAGAAACAGCCAGGGTCATATGGTAAGTGACTGATAAAACAGTTGACCATATGGATTATCTTCAGCATGAGCCCTAAATTTTAGCAATATAGAGAAAGCAAGAAGTGTTTTTAACAATAGGAAAATAACTTCATTTTCTATAACTATTTTCAGCATTTAAATGATGATATTATACATAAGAATATTTTATAAAAAAATGTGTTTCCCTTAGATATGTGAGTGATGAGTAAAAACTACATGTGTAATGGCAAAAACAGCAAATATATTGTTTTAATAGTATTGAAGGAATTTGTACTTCATTTATTGAATAAATTATCTTATATTTAAGTCCTTGGATGATGGCTCACTCACTTTTAAACTCACTTTTTAGTATGTTTCTGGCTTAATTAGCCTTAACTGTTTATTACTATTGTAGTTGTAACTGTATTGGGTTATAAGTCATGAAATACTTTGCATGTTTTAGGTAATTATGGTTTAGAGTTTCATTGGTATAGCAATAGTTAAGGATAGAATTTGAATTGTAATCTTAGAGCTCCCTCTTCTGTTTATTATTCAGTAAGAAAAAAAATGTCACTTTAAGAGTAGATTGCTATTTCCATATGTGCTTTTTGGTATGTGTGCATGTGTATAGTGCACGTGTGTATAGCGTACATATATGTGCATATGTAGGTTCCTGGGCATGTATGCCCCTCAGTGGGACAAAGTCAATACAATGTGTTTTCTGTCTCCTCTCCACCATATTTCTTTGAATTAGAGTTTCTTCCTGAACATACAGTTGACCAAATGCTAGACTAGGTGGCCTGCAAACTCCAGGGCTCTCTTTGTCTCTGCTGCTCAGTTCTGGCATTGCAGGCCTAGACATCCATGCTGGATTTTTACATTGGTGCTGAGAATCTGAACTCAGGTTGTCATGCGTGCAGAAAAGCTTACCAACTGAGCCATCTTCCTGGCATCTTTTAAAAATATTTTTATAATTAAAAAAATTGAAATATGACTATAAATGGCTAATTTTACTGTCATTATATAATGTGTTTAATGTACTATTCATGATGACCAGGAACTAACAATGTGTACCAGAAGTTTCTAAAATTATTATATTTAGGAACCATTTACTTTTCTTCTAATCTCAGAGTCTAGTGGGAGTGCCATAAGAAGAGGAGAAAGAACTGTGATGTGAAATGAGAGCTATTTCCTGGCCATCATCTCCAAGACCTCAGTCACTACCACTTTGAAGGATGAAGAAGAGTTTAAGTGGTTTCCTCAGGATCATATGACTGATAGATCAAGGCATTCAGGCATTTTAAATTTCAACTCTGTTCTCACTTATGTGAAAAACAGTAGAGAGGCTAACAGGAGCAATGCATAGCAAAGAAGGTTTCTGATCCATTTATTTAATTATAGCAAATTTGATTGCACTTGTGATTGTTCAGTATATATTGTTAAAACAATTTAAATATAGTCTAACTTATAATTTTAAGTTTATTTAAAATTATATATATATATATATATATATATATATATGGTACTTTTCTCTCCAACCCCTCCTATATTAAGAACCCAGGTTCTCAAATTCATGGACTCTTTTTCTTGATTATTATTGCTACATAAATAAATATATACATAGAGCCCATGAGTCCATTAATGTTGTTCATATGCATATGATTTCAGGATTGATCACTTAGAATTTGGTAAGCAACTGAAGGACTCAACACTGTGGAAGACTAATTCTTCCTCTCTCAGCAGACACTAACTTCCTTTGGCTCTTCATTTAAAGACAGAGCTTTGGGAGATTTCTTCCTTACATGTTGGCATGCCAACTGGTATTGTCATTATTCAGTCTTGTTTAGGCAACCATATTGTTCATATAACAAGGGTACAACCTCATATCAGGTTTATAAGGCAAAATATTCTAGCAAATAGTTTGTTCTGCTTGTTCTTACATACTTTCCACCAAGTTGTCTGTGATATTTTCTAAGTCTTAGTTGTAGGGATTGTGTTATAGATGTATCAATCAGTTGGTGCTAGGCACTCAATGATAAGTTGTTCTTGTCAATTTGACCAGTGGCAAATTTTTCTAATGATATCTGTATGCTATAAAAAGAAGATTGTTTCTTGAGATAGAGAGCTACACTTATCTTTGAGAACAAGGGTAATTATTAAGAGCCACGTGATTGTGGCACAGGTCTTTAATCTCAGTACTTGGACAACAAATGCAGGTGGATTCTGAATTCACACCCAGCCTGGTCTACAGAGCAAATTCCAGGACAATCAGAGCTACACTGAGAAATCATGTCTCTTAAAAACTGAAAGAAAGAAAGAAAGAAAGGAAGGAAGGAAGGAAGGAAGGAAGGAAGGAAGGAAGGAAGAAAGAAAGAAAGAAAAGAAAGAAAGAAAGAAAGAGAGAAAGTAATAAGAAGGAGTTACTTATTAAGAATTCTGTTAGAGCATCCTCCTGGGACAGCCTGCAAAGGTGAGTGGCACCCAAGGTCCCCTGAGCCCCATTGCCTAGCTCTGGTCTTGCTGCTTGGTCTGGAGGAGACCTTGGGACCCGAAGAGCATCTTGTCTCACCATGAAAAGCTTTGGGGACTCCAAAACTTAGAACCCTGCCTGACTACCTATCCCACTTGGATCAGCCTGCCACCCCAGCTGGGTTCAACTGGGACACAGCGTGCATCATAAGGCCCATCCAAGTCTTAGACTGCAGAGTGGGGTCTGCCTGAGGCACAACCAATAGAGTAGGTACCATGACTTCCATTGTCTAGACAACAGCTTTCCCACTTTCCTGAGAAGTTATGCTCCCATCAGGACCATCCAGTCAACACTAGGGAAAAGCATATGCCTAAAGGACAGCATAAGAATACAATCAACAAGACCCACACCAACATGGCACCACCAGAGCCCAGCTATACTATTAGAACAAATCCTGGATATCTTAATGAAGCAGAAGGACAAGAAGAGAATCTTAAGGTGATATAGGCCTTTAAAGAGGACATGAATAAATGCCTTAAGAAAATACAGTCAAACAGGTAGAGGCATTGAAAGCAGAAGCAAACTAATGTAATGAAATGCAGGAAAATACAACCAAACAGGAGGAAGATATGAATAAAATGGTTCAAGACCTGAATTGGGAAATGGATGCAATGAAGAAAATACAAACTGAGGCAATCCTAAGAATGAGAACAAGAGCTACAGACATAACCATCACCAAAAGGATACAGGAGATGGAAGAGAGACTCTCAGTTGTGGAAGATATGATGGAAGAAATCAATATATCAGTCAAAGAAAATGCAAATCTAAAAAGTTCATGACACAAAATATCTAGGAAAATTGGGATGCTATGAAAAGACAAAATCTAAGAATAATAAGAAAAAGGAGGAGGAGCAGGAAGAGGAAGAGGAAGGGATTTCCAGCTCAAAGGCCCAGAAAGTATCTTCAACAAAATCAAAGAAGAAAGTTTCCCTAACCTGAAGAAAGAGATGCCTTTAAAGATACAGAAATCTTCCAAAGCACTAAACAGATTGGACCAGAAAAGAAAATCCTCCTGTCACATGATAATCAAAACACTAAATATATGGAACAAAGAATTTTAAAAGCAACAAGGGAAAAAGGCCAAGTAACATACAAAGGCTATCAGAATTACACCTGATTTCTCTTCTGAGACTAAAAGCAAGAAAGGCCTGGGCAGATGTCTTGCAGACCCCAAGAGACCACAGGTATCACCCCACACTACTATACCCAGGAAAACTTTCAATCACAGACGAAGAAACCAAAATATTTCATGACAAAACCAAATTCAAACAATACCTTCCTACCAAGCCAGCTCTACAGAAGATACCAGAAGGAAAACTCCAATGAAACGAGGCTAACTATACTCAAGAAAAAACAAGAAATAAGTTCACACCATTAGAACCAATAGAAGTGAAACACACACACACACACACACACACACACACACACACACAGACACACAGACGACACAAACAGACAAACAGACACACACACACACACACAGAACTACCACCAACAGCAAAATAAAAGGAAGTAACAGTCATTGTTCATTATTAGCTCTCAGCATCAATGGACTCAATTCCCTTGTTGTAGAAATTACTTAATCACAGCTTGGGACTTCTACCCTGCCTTTGACCCTTTAGTTTCTGGATAAAACACACACACAGCTTTTATATTTACTATATGCCTTAAATAGAATAAGAGCTGGGAAGATACTTACCCTCTATGCTACTTTCTAGTGAGTAATAGTTATTACTTACTATTTCTATATTTCATCTGAGCTGCTTGTAACTCTAATTGCCAATCCTCAGGGCCATGCTTTTCTTTTTCTTTTCTTTTCTTTCTTTCTTTTTTTTTTTTTTTAAAGATTAATTTATTTATGCATGAGGCTCTATTTGCATGTATGCCTGGATGGTAGAAGAGGGCATCAAAACCCATTATAGACGGTTATGAGCCACCTTGTGGTTTCTGGGAATTGAACTCAGGAGCTCTGGAAGAGAAGGCAGTGTTCTTAACTGTTGAGCCATCTCTCCAGCCCCAATGTTTTCTTGACTCTTAATTTAAGGTGGTTTTTCTTTTCTCTTTTTGTACCTTTTTTTTTTTTATTATGGTTTTTCTCTCCCCTCTAATGTTTTGACATTGTTTTCATTCTGTTTTGTAAAATCTTTTAATACTTTTTCTAAGGTTTGTGAATTTTTCCCTAAGACCCTGTTCATTGAAAAGACACAGCAAACTAAAATGCTTATTAGGGGAAGAGTGAAGCTTAACAATGCAATCACTATAACTGGCAAGGTGTCAATTTCCTCTAGATCCATCTCTTTTGAATTATTCTAAATAGTTTTACTTAAAGTCCAAAAGGTATCTCTCTCTCTCTCTCTCTCTCTCTCTCTCTCTCTCTCTCTATATATATATATATATATATATATATATATATATATGTGGATTTCCCCCCAAATATCAACTTTCTTTTTAAAAATTTTTTTTATTATTTTTTATTGGGTGTTTATTTCATTTACATTTCCAATGCTATCCCAAACGTCCCCCACATGCTCCCCCACCCACTCCCCCACCCACCCACTTCCACTTCTTGGCCCTGTCGTTCCCCTGTACTGAGGTATATAAAGTTTGCACGACTAATGGGCCTCTCTTTCCACTGATGGCCGGCTAGGCCATTTTCTGATTCATATGCAGCTAGAGACACGAGCTCCAGGTGGGTACTGGTTAGTTCATATTGTTGATCCACCTATAGGATTGCAGATCCCTTTAGCTCCATGGGTACTTTCTCTAGCTCCCCCATTGGGGGCCCTGTGATCCATCCAATAGCTGAAGGTGAGCATCCACTTCTGTGTTTGCTAGGCCCAGGCACAGTCTCACAAGAGACAGCTCTATCTGGGTCCTTTCAGCAAAATCTTGCTAGTGTATGCAATGGTGTCAGCATTTGGAAGCTGATTTTCAATCCTATTATCTAATCTAAAATTTTCTGTGCCTTTGTCTCCCTTTGGTATTTGATACAGGACTCTGCAGTGATTTTTGGATTCTTTTATTTGTAGGGAGGGCCTGATTATAGAAAAAAAAAAAACCCAACCCATGGCTTTCATGCTTCTGAGGCTTTCATGTTGTCCTCTGTATCCTATGTGTGATTTGTTATGGACTTTTTTCTCTTGGAAAAAATGGCACGAGTTCAGCTCTGAGCCCTAGTGTGGTATGCTCAGGGATTGGGCCTTAGTTTCAACTAGCAGGACAGCATTTGTACCAATTCTAGGCTTCAATCACGAGGTTGGGCGGCTGGGAGAGTAGAGCTTGTCTGTCTTGTGTCCCATTTAGACACAGGAGCACTTAAGGCAAACACAGGCAGATGGGGGCCCAAGATTGAGAGGCCTGGATCAGGTCACTGTACCAGTGAGAAATGCGTGTGGGAAATCCAGCTGCTGCATTTAGGGTAGTGTCTTAGCAGACAGTTGTTTGTTATGCTGGGAGGGAGACTCCGATAATCTGGTTCTATGTCCAACATAAGGTGTGCCAAATTGTAAGCTTATCCCTCACTAGTTTACAAGTAAATGAAACTCAGACTATGGTTTTTTTAACTTTGATTTGACAATTACTGGAGATGATCCCTAATCTACTTTTCTAACTGTAGTCCTGACAACATTCCCCAGTAAAACACCAAGGCTAACAGAATGGATGTGTAAATAGAATCCATCATTCTGCTGGATGCAAGAAACACATCTCAGAAACAAAGATAGTCTTTATTGCGGTTTAAAGGGCTGGAAAAAGATTTTCCAAGCAAATGAACTCATGAAACAAGCTAGAGTAGCATGATACATAATAAAATAGACTTTCAACTGGAAGTAATCCAAAGAGACAGGAAAGAACATTTCATACTCATCAAAGGAAAAATCCATCAAGAAGACATCTCTATTCTGAACATCTATGCCCCAAATGCAAGGGCACCCACATTACAACAGCCTATATTGTTATGGGTGTTTCTTGTATTCCCAAGATCAATAATTAAAAAGGGAGTTTATGCAGTTGGTCCTGCAGTTTTTGTTAGTCTGTGGCTCTTCATGGTAAAGAGGACTGCTACATCAAATGGTATAACTTCATTTAAATTACACATATATACATAATATGTAATTCTATGCAAATGTAAAGTAATATGATTCTCTATGGCTTTTTCAAAAATTCTAATGTTTGCCTCAGTTAGGGTTTCTATTGTTGTAACAAAATATTATGACCAAAAGAACAAGTTGGGGAGGAAATGTTTTACTTGGCTTACATTTTCAGCACTGAAGGAAGTCAGAACAGAAACTCAAACAGGGCGTGAACCTGGAGGCAGGAGATGATGCAGAGGCCATGGAGGGTGCTGCTTACTGGATTGCTTCTCCTGGCTTGCTTAGCCTGCTTTCATATAGTATCCACAACCAGCAGATTAGGGATGGCACCACGCACACACAATGTGCTGGGCCCTCCCACATTGATCATTGAGAAAGTAAATGCCTTACATCTGAATTTCATGGAGGCATTGCCTCAATTTAGGCTTCTTCCTATCTGATGGTTCTAACTTGTATCAATTTGACATATCAAATTCTGAGTGTGTGTGTGTGTGTGTGTGTTTGTGCTTGCTAAGTAGGTCTCTTTGCATTTGATGTACTAGATAATGCAGGTGCAGAAAGAGACAAAAAGAGGGAGTTGAATCTCCTGAAACTAGAACACAGGCAATCATAGCTACCCAATGTAGGTTCTAGGAACTAAACTTGGGTCTTATGCAAGATCAGGAAGTATTCTTAACTCCTGACCCATTTTTCCAGTCCCAGGGATACTAAGTTTTAAATGGAACCAATTATATGCTAAATATCTCATTATTTTATTTTTTAATTTAATTTTTATTAATTGTTCTTAACATTTTTCTTTTGTGTGGTATTAGGAATTGACTTTTTATTCTTTAAGAAAAAGTATTTATGTATGTATTTATTTATTTATTTATAGGATATTTTCTTTATTTACATTTCAAATGTTATTCCCTTTCCTGGTTTTCCCTCTAAAAAATACCCTCCTTCTATTCAATCCCCCCTCCCCTTGCTCACCAATCCACCCACTCCGGATTCCTGGCCCTGGCATTCCCCCACACTGGGGCATAGATCCTTCATAGGACAAAGGGCCTCTCCTCCCATTGATATCCAACTAGGCCATTCTCTGCTGCATATGCAGCTGGAACCATGAGTCCTACCATATGTGCTCTTTAGTTGGTGGTTAAGTCTCTGGGAGCTCTGGGGGTACTGGCTAGTTCATATTGTTGTTCCTCCTATGGGGCTGCAAACCCATTCAGTTCCTTAGGTCCTTTCTCTAGCTCCTTCATTGGGGACTCTATGCTCAGTCCAATGGATGGCTGTGAGCACCCACCTCTGTGTTTATGAGGCACTGGCAGAGCCTCTCAGGAAGACAGCTATATCAGGCTCCTGTCAGCAAGCACTTGTTGGCATCCACAACAGTGGGTTTGATGATTGTAAATCGGATGGATCCTCAGGTGGGGAAGTCTCTAGATGATCATTTCTTCAGTCTCTGCTCCACACTTTGTCTCTGTAACTCCTTCCATGGGTGTTTTGTTTTCCCCTTCTAAGTTGGATAGAAGTATCCACACTATAGTCTTCTTCCTCTTGAGTTTCATGTGGTTTGTAAATTGTATCTTGGGTATTCTGAAATTCTGGGCTTCTGGGCTAATATCCACTTATCAGTGAGTGCATATCATGTATGTTCTTTTGTGACTGGTATTTATTTATTTATTTATTCCCTTATACACTTTTGGCTTATTAAGACAGGATTTCTCTCTGTAAATATCTTTGGCCGTTCTGGATCTCTCTCTATACACCATCAGGCTTGTCTCAAGCTCACAGAGATCCACCTGACTCTGCTTCCTGAGTGTTGGGATTAAAGGCATAAGTCACCACCACCAGACAATAGTGTTAATTCTTAAAAGCTATTTTTAGGTTTGAGGAAAAGTTAGGAGACAGTACAGAGCTCTCATTTACTGACAACACACACATGTGCATCCTTATCAGCATTTCCACCAAAGTGGCATACCTTGTGCCATGATGATCTACAATGATAATGACATAGCATTATCACTTAGGGCCCATGGTTCACATTATGATCCTACCCTTTGAGGAGAGCTGTAGGCTCTGTGAGTTTGTTCAAATGTATGGTGACACACACACACAATTCCTAGCATTATTATAGTTTCACTGCCCATCCTCTTTTTATGTTTGTTTGTTTGTAGACCATAATTTTAATATTTCAACTGTTAATATTCAACAAAGAATAATTATTTTAATGTATATTTCATTTTTATGTCTCCCTTTTCATTTTTGATTTTATTAATTTGAATACTGTCTCTGTGCCCTCTGGTTACTCTGGCTAAGGGTTTATCTATCTTGTTGATTTTCTCAAAGAACCAGCTCCTGGTTTTGTTGATTCTTTATATAGTTCTTTTTGTTTCTATTGGGTTGATTTCAGCCCTGAGTTTATTTCTTGTTGTCTACTCCTCTTGGGTGTATTTGCTTCTTTTTGTCCTAGAGCTTTCAGATGTGCTGTCAAGCTGCTAGTGTAAGGTCTCTCCAGTTTCTTTTTGGAGGCACTTAGAGCTATGAGTTTTCCTCTTACCACTGCTTTCATTGTGTCCCATAAATTTTGGTATGATGTGTATTGATTTTCACTAAATTCTAAAAAGCATTTAATTTTTTTTCTTTATTTCTTCCTTGGCCAAGTTATCATTGAATAGAGTGTTGTTCAGCTTCCATGTGTATGTGTGCTTTCCATTGTTTTTGTCAATATTTAAGACCAGCCTTAGTCCATGGTGATCTGATAGGATGCGTGGGATTATTTCAATCTTCTTGTATCTGTTGAGGCCTGTTTTGTGACTGATTGATTATATGGTTGATTTTGGAGAAAGTACCATTAGGTGCTGAGAAGGTATACTCTTTTGTTTTAGGATGAAATGTTCTGTAGCTATCTGTTAGATCCATTTGCTTCATAACTTGTGTTGCTAATACAACTGCTCATAAATGCTGTCAACTATTTAAATAGCTGACTTCAGTTACTTTGTAGCTTAGTCAGCTTGTAATGCTTTGCTAGATCAGAGGCTTAGAAGAAAAACTTCCAGTGGTGGGGTCCTGTTCAGATTCTTGAAAATTTCCCATAACTTAGAAAGTTAAAATATGCTATGTGAACATGCTTAGCAAAAGTTTGGGGATAAGTTAAAAACCAACGTATTCAAGTGCTCAGTAAGTATACTCTTTGAGGAAGAACTTAGAAAACGGCAGTCTAGTGGGCATACGAGGAACACGTGGCTCCAGAATTCTAGTCCTCCTTTACAAGGATGATGGTAAGCTGTAAGCAGCTATATAATAAGATACTGCACATGATAAGGCTCATTAACTTTAATGTGACTTACTAACATGTTTCTAATCTCAGAGGTATTTGAATTTAAAAACGCAATATGATAGACTGAAACTTCTGCATCTCTTGACAGCAGAGTCAAAGATAGATACAGTGAGGCTGTATCTGGAGTGTCTCAAACCAGAGGTGAAAAGAATATAATCTGGCAATTGACTGAGTAGCTCTCAGGATAGTGCTATGAATTCAGGAGTACTTTAAAAATCATTGTGAGTAATAATTGTTTTAAAAGCAATTTCCTGGGTTTTGTTTTTTATGCAAAATTCAAATTATAGATTCTTTTCTTTTTCCCTTTGTCCTAAAATAGTGTGTGTATATAATATATATATATACATATATATATATGTATATATATATACATTTTCTCACTTTTATGTTTTTTATGTATCAAAAAAGGACATTTTTGGTGGATAATGAGGAAAGAGGAGAATGAAATATTTCAAAATCTGCAAAGCAAAAAGATCTGTAGAAGCACTTTGACAAAGTCAGCTAGCAGAGAACTGTCCAATTAGCAAAATCTGTCTGAAGAATTCTATAGCATTTTCTCAGCCTTCTCTGTCTTATCCTAGCTTATTAGTGATAGCCAATATGTATAGCAATGTGCATTACCACCCTGTCCTGTCCTTTTTCAGTTGATGAACCTGAGTCTCTCCTTTTAATAGCCCATAATCAGGAGAATTGTTTATTCTGCATTAAGTGAAGATGGCTTCGTGCTGGAGGCACCCTGGTGTGTTGCCATGGAAATGCCAGGATCACTGATTCAGTATTAGGATTTTTGGCCACACTATTGAAATGAGCACAGAGACAAGGCAGGCTGAAATTTCTTTAACAGGACTAAAAATAACCGTTGTTAGACTTATGCAAATGTTTTAAAAAAAGAATTTAGCATGCATGCACACCCACACAGAAGTACACACCATTTTGAAAATTTAAGTCGTGTGTGTGTGTGTGTGTGTGTGTGTGTGTAGCTTAATATTATATCTGGCTTGGAAACAAAGCATATGAAGATTTTTTTTTGTTTGTATTCTTATCAAGTGTAACTGTATCTATTGCTTGGTAGTATTAATATTAAGAACATAAAACTCCACAAATTATGCCAGGCCATCCTTTACAACTTGTGGTGCTGTAGATTTACAACATGACTGCCACAGTTCTACCCCTGGTTATTAAAGACTCCGAGAGGAGCCCCTCGCTCAGGCCTCAGGACAATAGCGGACACCCAAGAACTCACAATAGACCGAGCTTGTTGCAAACCACGTGAGGCTTTATTAGGGGAAAGCCAGAGCTCTGGGGACAACTCATATCCCACGCAGGGGTAGAGGAATCCACCTCTAGAGGAAAGAGGTCCCAGTTTTTATAGGCCCTCAGGGGAGAAAGGAAAAAGGGGGAAGTAAGGGATTTCCAGATCTAAACAATGTCTATTCTCAAGAAATGCGTATGGGAGGGGTACAAGGAAAGAGTCTGGTGCAGGTGTAGCAACTCAGGATTGGCCGGACTGTGGTTGCTGGGGAGATTTTCTGACTCTTTCTCAGCAACCAATATCACAAACACATGGCAATGGGCTTTATCAGTGGGCACACACATGGGTCAAGGAATGGTCGAAACATTGGCAAACACACAGGTTCAAGGAGTGGCCAGAGCATTGTGCACCTCTATTTTTGTAAATCAGTGAAGCTAGTTCTGCTAACACTGACGTCTATCTTGCCAATTTCAGGGCTTCTGTGTCATTTTACATTCTGTCAGGATCTTTCAGTTATTTAACAGAAAACTAATCACACATGGCCCTAATGGGCTCTATAACTTCAGTTAAGGATACTGATCAGCAAATACTAAAATAATAATTTAAAACATTATCTTGTCCAATTTTCTGAGGAACCACCAAACTGATTTCCAGAGTGGTTGTACTAGCTTGCAGTCTCACCAGCAATGTAGGAGTGTTCCACTTTCTCCACATCCTCACCAGCATCTGCTTTCACCTGAGTTTTTGATCTTAGTCATTCTGACTGGTGTGAGGTGGAATCTCAGGGTTGTTTTGATTTGCATTTCCCTGATGATTAAGGATGTTGAACATTTTTTCAGGTGTTTCCCAGCCATTCGGTATTCCTCAGGTGAGAATTCTTTGTTTAGCTCTGAGCCCCATTTTTTAATGGAGTTATTTGATTTTCTGGATCCCACCTTCTTGAGTTCTTTATATATATTTCATATTAGTCCCCTATCTGATTTAGGATTGGTAAAGATTCTTTCCCAATCTGTTGGTGGCCTTTTTGTCTTATTGACAGTGTCTTTTGCCTTGCAGAAGCTTTGCAATTTTATGAGGTCCCATTTGTCAATTCTCGATCTTACAGCACAAGCCATTGCTATTCTATTCAGGAATTTTTCCCCTGTGCCCATATCTTTGAGGCTTTCCCCCACATTCTCCTCTGAAAGTTTCAGTGTCTCTGGTTTTATGTGAAGTTCCTTGATCCACTTAGACTTGACCTTAGTACGAGGAGATAAGAATGGATCAATTCACATTCTTCTACATGATAACCACCAGTTGTGCCAGCACCATTTGTTGAAAAATGCTGTCTTTTCTCCACTGGATGTTTTTAGCTCCCTTGTCAAAGATCAAGTGACCATAGGTGTGTGGATTCATTTCTGGGTCTTCAATTCTATTCCATTGGTCTACTTGTCTGTAGCTATACCAGTACCATGCAGTTTTTATCACAATTTCTCTGTAGTAAAGCTTTAGGTCAGGCATGGTGATTCCACCAGAGGTTCTTTTATCCTTGAGAAGAGTTTTTGCTATCCTAGGTTTTTTTTTGTTATTCCAGATGAATTTGCAGATTGTCCTTTCTAATTCATTGAAGAATTGAGTTGGAATTTTGATGGGGATTGCATTGAATCTGTAGACTGCTTTTGGCAAGATAGTCAGTTTTACTATATTGATTCTGCCAATTCATGAGCATGGGAGATCTTTCCATCTTCTGAGGTCTTCTTTGATTTCTTTCTTAAGAGACTTGAAGTTTTTATCATACAGATCTTTCACTTCTTTAGTTAGAGTCACACCAATGTCTTTTATATTATATGTGACTATTGTGAAGGGTGTTGTTTCCCTAATTTCTTTCTCAGCCTTTGTGTAGAGAAAGGCCATTGACTTGTTTGAGTTAATTTTATATCCAGCTACTTCATTGAAGCTGTTTATCAGGTTTAGGATTTCTCTGGTGGAGTTTTTAGTGTCACTTATATATACTATCATATCATCTGCAAAAAGAGATATTTTGACTTCTTCCTTTCCAATTTCTATCCCCTTGACCTCCTTTTGTTGTTGAATTGCTCTGGCTAGGACTTCAAGTACCATATTGAATAGGTAGGGAGAAAGTGGGCAGCCTTGTCTAGTTCCTGATTTTAGTGGGATTGCTTCCAGCTTCTCACCATTTACTTTGATGTTGGCTACTGGTTTGCTGTAGATTGCTTTTATTATGTTTAGGTATGGACCTTGAATTCTTGATCTTTCCAAGACTTTTATCATGAATGTGTGTTGGATTTTGTCAAATGCTTTCTCAGCACCAAAGAAATAATCATGGCGTTTTTGTCTTTGAGTTTGTTTATATAGTGGACTACTTTGAAGAATTTCCGTATATTAAACTGTCCCTGCTTCCCTGGAATGTAGCCTACTTGGTCAGGATGGAAGATTGTTTTGATGTGTTCTTAGATTCGGTTAGTGAGAATTTTATTGAGTATTTTTGCATCAATATTGATAAGGGAAATTGGTCTGAAGTTCTCTATCTGTGTTGGGTCTTTTTTTTTTTTTTGATATTTACTTTATTTACATTTCAAATGTTGTCCCCTTTCCTGGCTTCCCTTCCCCTCTCCCTACTCACCAACCCACCCATGCCTGCTTCCTGGTTCTGGCATTCCCCTATACTGGGGCATAGAGCCTTCACAGGACCAAGAGCCTCTCCTCCCATTGATGACTGACTAGATGACTGCAGGCCATCCTCTGCTACATATGCAGCTGGAGCCATGAGTCCCACCATCTGTACTCGTTGGTTGGTGGTTTAGTCCCTGAGAGCTTTGGGGGTACTGGTTAGTTCATATTGTTGTTCCTCCTATGGGGCTGCAAACCCCTTCAGCTCCTTGGGTCCTTTCTCTAGCTCCTTCATTGGAGACCCTGTGCTCAGTCCAATGGATGGCTATGAGCATCCACTTCTGTATTTGTCAGGCACTGGCAGAGCCTCTCAGGAGACAGCTATATCAGGCTCCTGTCAGCAAGCACTTGTGGGGATCCACAACAGTGTCTGGTTTTGATGACTGTATATGGGATGGATCCCCAGGTGGGGCAGTCTCTGGATGTTTTTTTCCTTCAGTCTCTGCTCCACACTTTGTCTCTTTAACTCTTTTCATGGGCATTTAGTTCCCCTTCTAAGAAGGATAGAAGTATCCATACTTTGGTCTTCCTTCTTCTTAAGTTTTATGTAGTTTTGGTATCAGAGTAATTGTGTCTTCATACAATGAATTGGGTAGAGTGCCTTCTGTTTCTATTTTGTGGAATAGTTTGAGAAGAACTGGTATTAGATCTTCTTTGAAAGTCGATAGAACTCTACACTAAACCATCTGGTCCTGGGCTTTTTTTTGGTTGGGAGACTATTAATGACTGCTTCTACTTCTTTAGGGGATATAGGATTATTTAGGTCATTAATCTGATCCTGATTTAAGTTTGGTACCTGGAATCCTTCTAGAAATTTGTCCATTTCATCCAGGTTTTCCAGTTTTGTTGAGTATAGCCTTTTGTAGAAGTATCTGATGGTGTTTTGGATTTCTTCAGGATCTGTTGCTATGTCTCTCTTTTCATTTCTGATTTTGTTAATTAGGATGCTGTCCCTGTGCCCTCTAGTGAGTCTGACTAAGGGTTTATCTATCTTGTTGATTTTCTCAAAGAACCAGCTCCTCCTTTGGTTGATTCTTTGAATAGTTCTTTTTGTTTCCACTTGGTTGTTTTCACCCCCGAGTTTCATTATTTCCTGCTATCTACTCCTCTTGGGTGAATTTGCTTCCTTTTGTTCTAGAGCTTTTAGGTGTGTTGTCAAGCTGCTAGTGTGTGCTCTCTCAAGTTTCTTTTTGGAGGCACTCAGAGCTATGAGTTTTCCTCTTAGAAATGCTTTCATTGTGTCCCATAAATTTGGGTATGTTGTGGCTTCATTTTCTTTTTTCTTTTTTTGATTTTTAATATTTTTATTACATATTTTCCTCAATTACATTTCCAATGCTATCCCAAAAGTCCCCCATAGCGCCCCCCCCACTTCCCTACCCACCCATTCCCATTCTTTTGGCCCTGGCATTCCCCTATATTGGGGCATATAAAGTTTGCAAGTCCAATGGGCCTCTCTTTCCATTGATGGCCGACTAGGCCATCTTTCGATACATATGCAGCTAGAGACAAGAGCTCCGGGGTTCTGGTTAGTACATCATATTGTTCCAACAATAGGGTTGCAGATCCCTTTAGCTCCTTGGGTACTTTCTCTAGCTTCTCCATTGGGAGCCCTGTGATACATCCAATAGCTGACTGTGAACATCCACTCCTGTGTTTGCTAGGCCCCGGCATCGTCTCACAAGAGACAGCTATATTTGGTTCCTTTCAGCAAAATCTTGCTAGTGTATGCAATGGTGTCAGCGTTTAGAAGCTGATTATGGGATGGATCCCTGGATACGGCAGTCTCTAAATGGTCCATCCTTTCATCACAGCTTCAAACTTTGTCTCTGTAACTCCTTCCCTGGGTGTTTTGTTCCCAATTCTAAGAAGGTGCACAGTGTCCACACTTTGGTCTTCATTCTTCTTGAGTTTCATGCGTTTATCAAATTGTATCTTATATCTTGGGTATCCTAAGTTTTGGGCTAATATCCACTTATCAGTGAATACATATTGTGTGAGTTCTTTTGTGATTGTGTTATTTCACTCAAGATGATGCCCTCCAGGTCCATCCATTTGGCTAGGAATTTCATAAATTCATTCTTTTTAATAGCTGAGTAGTACTCCATTGTGTAAATGTACCATAATTTCTGTATCCATTCCTCTGTTGAGGGACATCTGGGTTCTTTCCAGCTTCTGGCTATTATAAATAGGGCTGCTATGAACATAGTGGAGCATGTGTCCTTTTTACCCGTTGGGACATCTTCTGGATATATGCCCAGGAGAGGTATTGCTGGATCCTCCGGTAGTACTATGTCCAATTTTCTGAGGAACCGCCAGACTGATTTCCAGAGTGGTTGTACAAGCTTGCAATCCCACCAACAATGGAGGAGAGTTCCTCTTTCTCCACATCCTCGCCAGCATCTGCTGTCACCTGAATTTTTGATCTTAGCCATTCTGACTGGTGTGAGGTGGAATCTCAGGGTTGTTTTGATTTGAATTTCCCTGATGATTAAGGATGTTGAACATTTTCTCAGGTGTTTCTCTGCCATTCGGTATTTCTCAGGTGAGAATTCTTTGTTCAGTTCTGAGCCCCATTTTTTAATGGGGTTATTTGACTTTCTGGAGTCCACCTTCTTGAGTTCTTTATATATATTGGATATTAGTCCCTTATCTGATTTAGGATAGGTGAAGATCCTTTCCCAATCTGTTGGTGGTTTTTTTGTCTTATTGATGGTGTCTTTAGCCTTGCAGAAGCTTTGTAGTTTCATGAGGTCCCACTTGTCAATTCTCGATCTTACAGCACAAGCCATTACTGTTCTATTCAGGAATTTTTCCCCTGTGCCCATATCTTCAAGGCTTTTCCCCACTTTCTCCTCTATAAGTTTCAGTGTCACTGGTTTTATGTGAATTTCCTTGATCCACTTAGACTTGACCTTAGTACAAGGAGATAGGAATGGATCGATTCGCATTCTTCTACATGTTAGCAACCAGTTGTGCCAGCACCATTTGTTGAAAATGCTGTCTTTCTTCCACTGGATGTTTTTAGCTCCCTTGTCGAAGATCAAGTGACCATAGGTGTGTGGGTTCATTTCTGGGTCTTCAATTCTATTCCATTGGTCTATTTGTCTGTCACTATACCAGTACCATGCAGTTTTTATCACAATTGCTCTGTAGTAGAGCTTTAGGTCCGGCATGGTGATTCCACCAGAGGTTCTTTTATCCTTGAGAAGAGTTTTTGCTATCCTAGGTTTTTTGTTATTCCAGATGAATTTGCAGATTGCACTTTCTAATTCGTTGAAGAATTGATTTGGAATTTTGTTGGGGATTGCATTGAATCTGTAGATTGCTTTTGGCAAGATAGCCATTTTTACAATGTTGATCCTGCCAATCCATGAGCATGGGAGATCTTTCCATCTTCTGAGATCTTCTATAATTTCTTTCTTCAGAGACTTGAAGTTTTTATTATACAGATCTTTCACTTCCTTAGTTAGAGTCACGCCAAGATATTTTATATTATTTGTGACTATTGAGAAGGGTGTTGTTTCCCTAATTTCTTTCTCAGCCTGTTTATTCTTTGTGTAGAGAAAGGCCATTGATTTGTTTGAGTTAATTTTATATCCAGCTACTTCACCGAAGCTGTTTATCAGGCTTAGGAGTTCTCTGGTGGAATTTTTAGGGTCACTTATATATACTATCATATCATCTGCAAAGAGTGATATTTTGACTTCATCTTTTCCAATTTGTATCCCTTTGATCTCCTTTTGTTGTCGAATTGCTCTGGCTAGGACTTCAAGTACAATGTTGAATAGGTATGGAGAAAATGGACAGCCTTGTCTAGTCCCTGATTTTAGAGGGATTGCTTCAAGCTTCTCACCATTTACTTTGATGTTGGCTACTGGTTTGCAGTAGATTGCTTTTATCATGTTTAGGTATGAGCCTTGAATTCCTGATCTTTCCAAGACTTTTATCATGAATGGGTGTTGGATCTTGTCAAATGCTTTCTCCCCATCTAATGAGATGACCATGTGGTTTTTGTCTTTGAGTTTGTTTATATACTGGATTACGTTGATAGATTTCCGTATATTGAACCATCCCTGCATCTCTGGGATGAAACCTAATTGGTCAGGATGGATGATTGTTTTGATGTGTTCTTGGATTCGGTTAGCAAGAACTTTATTGAGGATTTTTGCATCAATATTCATAAGGGATATTGGTCTGAAGTTTTCTATCTTTGTTGGGTCTTTTTGTGGTTTAGGTATCAGAGTAATTGTGGCTTCATAGAATGAGTTGGGTAGAGTACCTTCTGTTTCTATTTTGTGGAATAGTTTGTGAAGAACTGGGATTAGATCTTCTTTGAAGGTCTGATAGAACTCTGCACTAAACCCATCTGGTCCTGGGCTTTTTTTAGTTGGGAGACTATTAATGACTGCTTCTATTTCTTTGGGGGATATAGGGCTGTTTAGATCATTAACCTGATCTTGATTCAACTTTGGTACCTGGTATCTGTCTAGGAACTTCTCCATTTCATCCAGGTTCTCCAGTTTTGTTGAGTATAGCCTTTGGTAGAAGGATCTGATGGTGTTTTGGATGTCTTCAGGATCTGTTGTTATGTCTCCTTTTTCATTTCTGATTTTGTTAATTAGGATGCTTTCCCTGTGCCCTCTAGTGAGTCTGGCTAAGGGTTTATCTATCTTGATGATTTTCTCAAAGAACCAGCTCCTTGATTGGTTGATTCTTTGAATAGTTTTTCTTGTTTCCACTTGGTTGATTTCACCCCTGAGTTTTATTATTTCCTGCCATCTACTCCTCTTGGGTGAATTTCCTTCCTTTTGTTCTAGTGCTTTTAGGTGTGTTGTCAAGCTGCTAATGTGTGCTCTCTCTAGTTTCCTTTTGGAGGCACTCAGAGCTATGAGTTTTCCTCTTAGAAATGCTTTCATTGCGTCCCATAAGTTTGGGTATGTTGTGGCTTCATTTTCATTGAACTCTAAAAAGTCCTTAATTTCTTTCTTTATTCCTTCCTTGACCAAGGTATCATTGAGAAGAGTGTTGTTCAGTTTCCACGTGAAGGTTGGCTTTCTATTATTTATTTTGTTATTGAAGATTAGCCTTAGTCCATGGTGATCTGATAGGATGCATGGGACAATTTCAATATTTTTGTTTCTGTTGAGGCCTGTTTTGTGACCAATTATGTGGTCAATTTTGGAGAAGGTACCATGAGGTGCTGAGAAGAAGGTATATCCTTTTGTTTTAGGATAGAATGTTCTGTAGATATCTGCCAGATCCATTTGATTCATAATTTCTCTTAGTTTCTTTGTGTCCCTGTTTAGTTTCTGTTTCCATGATCTGTCCATTGGTGAAAGTGGTGTGTTGAAGTCTCCCACTATTATTGTATGAGGTGCAATGTGTGCTTTGAGATTTACTAAAGTTTCTTTAATGAATGTGGCTGCCTTTGTATTTGGAGCATAGATATTCAGGATTGATAGTTCCTCTTGGAGGATTTTACCTTTGATGAGTATGAAGTGTCCCTCCCTGTCTTTTTTAATGACTTTGGGTTGGAAGTCAATCTTATCAGATATTAGAATGGCTACTCCAGCTTGTTTCTTCATGCCATTTGCTTGGAAAATTGTTTTCCAGCCTTTCATTCTGAGGTAGCGTCTATCCTTTTCTCTGAGATGAGTTTCCTGTAAGCAGCAAAATGTTGGGTCTTGTTTGTGTAGCCAGTTTGTTAGTCTATGTCTTTTTATCGGGGAGTTGAGTCCATTGATATTAAGAGATATTAAGGAAAAGTAATTGTTGTTTCCTGTTATTTTTGTTGTTAAAGTTGGCATTTTGTTCTTGTGGCTGTCTTCTTTTAGGTTTGTTGAGGGATTACCTTCTTGTTGTTTCTAGGGTGTGGTTCCTGTCCTTGTGTTGGTTTTTTTCTGTTATTATCCTTTGAAGGGCTGGATTCGTGGAGAGATAATGTGTGAATTTGGTTTTGTCGTGGAATACTTTGGTTTCTCCATCTATGTTAATTGAGAGTTTGGCTGGGTATAGTAGCCTGGCCTGAAATTTGTGTTCTTTTAGTGTCTGTATAACATCAGTCCAGGATCTTCTGGCTTTCATAGTCTCTGGTGAAAAATCTGGTGTAATTCTGATAGGCTTGCCTTTATATGTTACTTGGCCTTTTTCTCTTACTGCTTTTAGTATTCTATCTTTATTTAGAGCATTTGTTGTTCTGATTATTATGTGTCGGGAGGTATTTCTTTTCTGGTCCAGTCTATTTGGAGTTCTGTAGGCTTCTTGTATGTTCATGGGCATCTCTTTCTTTAGATTTGGGAAGTTTTCTTCTATAATTTTGTTGAAGATGTTTGCTGGTCCTTTGAGTTGAAAATCTTCATTCTCATCCACTCCTATTATCCGTAGGTTTGGTCTTCTCATTGTGTCCTGTATTTCTTGGATGTTTTGAGTTAGGATCTTTTTGCATTTTACATTTTCCTTGATTGTTGTGCCGATGTTCTCTATGGAATCTTCTGCACCTGAGATTCTCTCTTCCATCTCTTGTATTCTGTTGCTGATGCTCGTATCTATGGTTCCAGATTTCTTTCCTAGGGTTTCTATCTCCAGTGTTGCCTCATTTTGGGTTTTCTTTATTGTGTCTACTTCCCTTTTTAGGTCTAGTATGGTTTTGTTCATTTCCATCATCTGTTTGGATGTGTTTTCCTGTTTTTCTGTAAGGACTTCTACCTGTTTGATTATGTTATCCTGTTTTTCTTTAAGGATTTGTAACTCTTTAGCAGTGTTCTCCTGCAATTCTTTAAGGGATTTTTGTGCTTTCTCTTTAGTGTCTTCTGCCTGTTTAGCAGTGTTCTCCTGTATTTCTTTAAGTGTGTTATTAAAGTCCTTCTTGAAGTCCTCTACCATCATCAGGAGATATGCTTTTAGATCCGTGTCTAGCTTTTCCGGTGTGTTGGGGTGCCCTGGACTGGGCGAAGTGGGGGTGCTGGGTTCTGATGATGGTGAGTGGTCTTGGTTTCTGTTAGTAAGATTATTACGTTTACCTTTCGACATCTGGTAATCTCTGGGGTTAGTTGTTATCGTTGTCACTGTTTAAAGATTGGAGCAGAAGCTGTGTTCCACTCACCAGCAGTCTCAAAATCCTGCGGCGGGGGTCGTGGGTAGCTGATGGTACCCTGGTGCTGGTCCAGCCGGAAGAGGCCTGTGGTCCTACTCAGGCTGGTTTTCTGCTTCCCTAACTAATGCAGTCTCTGGTCCCGCGCACAATTGGATTGGAGCAGAAGCTGTGCTCCACTCACCAGAAGTCTTAAGATCCTGTGGCGGGTGTTGTGGGTAGCTGGTGAGTGTCAGCTGACCCTGCGCCCCAGCTGCCCCAGTGCTTTTCTGACCGGAAGAGGCTTGTGGCCCTATGTAGGCCCGATTTCTCTCTCCCCAACCAGAGCAGTCTCAGGTCCCGCGTGATTGGACTGGAGCAGAAGCTGTGTTCCACTCACCAGCAGTCCCCAAATCCTGCGGCGGGGGTCGTGGGTAGCTGGCGGGTGTCAGGTAACCCTGCGCTCCAGCTACCCTGGCGCTGATCCGCCGGATGAGGCCTGTGGCCCTACTCAGGCCGGTTTCTGCTTCCCTAACTAATTCAGTCTCAGGTCCTGCGCGCAATTGGATTGGAGCAGAAGCTGTGCTCCACTCACCAGAAGTCTTAAGATCTTGTGGTGGGTGTTGTGGGTAGCTGTCGAGTGTCAGCTGACCCTGCGCCCCAGCTGCCCCGGTGCTTTTCTGACCGGAAGAGCGTGGCTTCATTTTCTTTAAACTCTAAAAAGTCTTTAATTTCTTTCTTTATTCCTTCCTTAACCAAAGTATCATTGGCTGGGTATAGTATCCTGGGCTGGCATTTGTGTTCTCTTAGAGTCTGTATAACATCTGTCCAGGCTCTTCTGGCTTTCATAGTTTCATAAAAAATCTGGTGTAATTCTGGTAGGCTTGCTTTTATATGTTACTTGACCGTTTTCCCTTACTGCTTTTAATATTCTATCTTTATTTATTGCCATTTGTTGTTCTGATTATTAAAGTTTTTCAAGACATCAAGAAGATAGTCATGTCTTCTCTTTTCTTACTTTTTATACTTGACCAACAATTCAATCAGGTTTATGTGTTTCAGAGCAGAAGACATTCATTCCTCCTTGGGTGTACTCTTGGCCTGTCTTTATTTACCTGCATACTTTATTCTGAAAACTTGAGGTCTGCAAAATGCTTTCAGTTGTCCTGGAGTCTTGGAAGGATTGT